>NC_138771.1:427971636-428571636 GCF_965119305.1 Pelophylax lessonae
GACCTGTGTGTAAATCTTTGTGAACTGATTTTTATATTGCTTTTAATAAAACATCCATAAAAATAAACAGATGATGTATTAGGCTGACGTAATGTTGTCAGGAGCCTACAATTTGTATGTAGATGTATCATATTGTGTGTAATTGGGTATATATACATCTGCAGAGGACCAGCCCAGAGCTGTTGTCCATAAGAGTTTATCTGTCAGGACATAATGCTACCCCTCAAAAAGGTCTCTTCTTCTGGGATTCCACTTGCTACAGACTTTTTGGTTGCTATGGACTTTATTCATCTCAGGTATGAGCCACATTATGTTTTGTATGCACCTTTTTCCTATGTGAAACAACTAGGGACAGTGTTATGTTACAGCAGCACAGTCAGTTCTACCTCAGCCAAATAATCTGAAACAACTGTTCATGTACAGTATGTGAAAACTGAGTAGAGATGTACCTGTGAGTCTCAAATCAACTTTTTTCAAGTAAGGAACTTTCTTTAAGTAAGAAGTGTTTTGTATAGAGATGTACATGACAAAAAAATGTGTTCCATTTTGGATTCATTTGTTAAGGTGATTATTTTGTTTTTCATCATATTAATTACGTTAGAATAATGTTTTTTGAATTTGTTTTGTATACTCGGATTTGTTTCAAATCAAATTCCGGAAGATTTGGATTCATTCAATATGTCATTATGTCATTATGTTATTTTAGATGCTTCAAACATTGCTGGGACCCCAAAGACTTGTGACTTCTAGTACAACTTTGCATTGTAATTTGCGATTTCAAAGCGACTTTGATGTGACTTTGGGATTCGCTATTTATAACAGTACAGAGTGTGACACATATTATTGAACATACAACATGCAAAACCCTCTGAAGATTAATGAAACAAATGCATACAAATTAATTTGTTGTTTTCACAGTAATTTATTTCAGATTTATGAAAATGTGTTACTATTGTGATTTAGAGATTCGGATACATCCAAATCTCAGAATAACAAAATTTTTGTATGAATTTGGATTTGTAATGAAACAGATCTCACATGTCTAGTTTTGTGTCTTTAACTATTAGATGTGTCTTGAACCAGCATACGAGTAACCTTGATGTATCAGAAAGATCTCAATATGGGGATCTAGGTTGGGACACATTATATATACTTCAGGTTTGGGACACATTATAATCAATAGTGGGTAGACTGAGTAGAAGCAGGTGACTGTGGCAGGTAATGATAGCCCTGCTCAGTGGGTGGACAGATGTTCTTTATCTCTCTCACCACAAAGGCTTGGTATCCATGTTGGAACCTGCTGTGGGCAAGGGTCAGCCTATGGACCTGGCCTGGAGAGTCATGAGAGCAAGACCATTTTGTAATCATAAAGCGGTGACTTCTTGTGATGTGAGCCTATATTGTGAAATTAATACTAAATACAGTGGTGATGTTATGTGTGGTGGTGTGCTACAGTGTCAATGCACCTGTGCTATACAATGCATGGATTTTGGACTGCCATGCATGAAAAAAATGCAGCCTGCACATTTTTTTATTTTATGTGGTGCAATGGGCAGACCATTCAAAGGAATGAGCTGCCTTAATAAAAAGCACACTAACATGCATGCATTAAATGCACCACACATAATCAGGCTGGTGTGAATGGGAACTTAGGGATATAAGCTGCATAAGGTAAAGTATGAAGAAAATAATGGCAGTCCTATTGAGTTATCTCCTTTAAGAGTGATTCAATCACATAATAATCAGATATAATACTGTATATAGATGAGGCACATAGACTTTTTTTGTTCAGCTCCATTCCAGCTTTAAATGGGCTACACTAAATAAAGTGCATGCATGGCCACTGCTTTTGTTGTATAGATATATAGTGAAAATGATTAATTTTTCTGTGGAAAAAAAAAGATAAAGGGACTGTGACGGGAAAAATAGGGGGATGTTTTACTGAATTGTGAAAGACTAAGTTTAAGTGCAATTCTTCACCCGGCTTCCAATAAAATCTCAGGATTATAAGAAGCATCTAAATAATGCATTGCTCATTACAAGCCAAAATGATTTCTGCAAAGCAAAATATGCTTTTTAAGCATATCCTTCTGTCCACTTGCTCCGCTTTGAAATAAAAGATAAGGAAAACACCTGTGCAAAGAAAATTGATATTATACTTACCTTTTCCCTGCCTTCTGCCCTTTGCATGGTTAATGTCATTGGGTAGCTCCATTCTCAGTTAGCAGACAATCTTGCACTGTGCTGCAGTGCTCAACATTCTTTTTGATCACATCGGCAGGAAGATGGCATCACCACCTGCACTGCTGAAGTCTGATAAAGGGTGGATATATCATCTCCTTTTTTCCTCAAGTGTTTATTTTTAAGAGCTTCAGCTTCAACGGGTGGAGCCACATTTTAAATAGTGGACCACGGACCATTAAAAGTAGAAAGTTAAATCATGTTCTTTTTTAAATAAAGTAAACCTTACCTAAGAAAAACATGGAAGCTACAATTCCTGACTTTTCATCCTGCAAATTCTAGTTGCCTAAACATCAAGCTTACCCTCTATTTGTAATAATTTTATTTACTCACGCAAAACAAGTATACCAATATGGACTCTAACTTTACTCTGAGTTTCCTGATGCACATCCTTGTCCTGGGTCTGTGACTAATAAACTATAGCAACCAGCAGGTGAGCAATACATTTAGGCAATTTGTTTTTTTCAGGATGAAGTCAGCAGACAACCCCCCCCCCCCATATTTCTGTATTAAAAGGCTTGATTTAAACCCCCAAAATACAAGAATTGTTTCAATTAACTAGAGCGGTAACATCTTGCATCCTTCAGGAATTGCGCACTGAAATGTAATCAGAGGCAGAATGTACAGAGCCAATGAGAGTGGCTCTGCACCATGTTATCACTGTGATCAATCACATCATCACAAAATGTAAACAAAGGCTGTCATTAGCAGCTATGTCTCACTTTTTGGCTGGGGATCATGAAGAATGGCAAAAACTCAGATTTAGAAAATATAGCACAGGACTATGTGTAAATCTCAAATGACACCGTTAGACAACTTAAATGACTTTAGTATGGCCTATGTGCTCAGGCATGAAAGGAAACAGGCCTGACTTGGTAACGGTCATCTATTTCCCTAAACTCCTGAAATTACAGGCCCAGGCAGTAAACACGTGATGCAATAGGCAACAATGTAAATTATCAACTTTAGGATTAACGCTAGAGTTCCTCTTTAGTGAAAATTACTATGACCACCAAATCACTGCTAACTGAAGGAGAAACAGGGAAGTCCTCACAATGGAGATTTCTAGTATCTTCAGCTAGCCTGTTGTTGGTGCACATGATATCCTATGTGGCAGGATAAGCAACGTGTAATTAAAGAGGTATCCTGGCAGACAAAAGTGATGTGCAGTATGCTGGCAGTATCCTGACAAGCAAGACGGATACTATGACTGCTCAGCAAGGTGTAAGTGTATCTACAGGTGTAGGCACAGGTAAGGCAATTTTGTCTGCCTGCAGTGTCTTCAAGGTGGGCAAGCGCCGACTCAGCAATCCTGCAACCAAGGAATCAAACAAGATGTCCTGACAGACAGGTTCTTCAGGTGGCCCAACCAGCTACCTTGCAACCGGAAAGCCTCACGTCCTCAGGAGCACCTATAGATGCACCAGAAGGCCTTCTCTAGTGGGATTTCCATCCCCACCCAACTCTTGTAGCTGTGGCAGAATGGTCGCCTCAATGGATGGCAGCCTCTCTGGTCATGTCTGTCTTCCCTTGCCTCATGGTGACATCTCCAACTCACAGGCAGCCTCTGAGTGTCCCAGTTCTCCCAAGAGCATGCTGGGCTGAGTAGTTACTGGCCCTAGGACGTTAGAATGGGGCCGCCTGTGCTGGAGACTACATGTCCCAGGATCCTTTGCAAGCTCTCCCTGGCTGGTGATTCATTCCCTCCCCTGTCAATGAGGAGACAGGGGAGGGTGCAGAATGGGTGGTCAGATCCATATAAATGCCGCTTAGCACTCTGTGGACTGTGGGAGAAGTCACCCACAGCTACTGACAGACTCCTGTGTCCTCAAGCCTGTCAGTGTGTATGTCAGCAATGGCCATTGGAAGGTGCAGGGCCCCTGGTGGCAGAGCGGCACCCACTACATGCGTATTTACCTTTCACCTCCTGCACATCTGTACATTAACCCCTTTACCCCTTGATCTCTTTGTATATGGCCTGTACATTTATTGTTCCTAGGGCATTACCCAGTTCCACTTCCCCAAAACATTTTGTTTTAAAACAAAGTTTTTTGTCAAGTTTCTGTTGCTTCTTCCTTTATATAGTAAAAAAAAAAAAAAATGTTTTTTATATGCCACCAAAAGAAAGCTCTATCTGTCTTATAAAAATGATATAAAACTAATTTGGGTACAGTGTTGCATGACCAAGTAATTTTCAGTAAAAATATTGCAGCAGAGAAAACTGAAAAATCACCTTATAATGAAGAGGGTGAAACATACCACTACTCAGAGGGTTAAAATAGTAAATGTAATTTTATAACAGTAGCGAATTTAGTGATATGTTTTCATCTGTGATTGGTGTTAAAGCTGAATTCAGGTTTGGATGTTATAGCATAGTTCCAACGGTCCAGTTTGTACCAATACCTGTGGGGTGGATGTGGAGACAGAGAATTACTGTAATTGTCGCTGCTACTACAGTGATTAACGCTATCTTCTGGGTCCAATGCTGAGCAGCTTCCCTGTTGCATAGTAAACATAGGGGGTCACTAATAAATCTTCTCACTTATCAATTTAAGGTGGTATTAAGCCCAAAAGCAAACATTTATTATATTGCAGATTACCATTTCTTAGATGTGATGGCTGCATTCATTTTAATTTAGCTTTGTTTCTCCTTTTTTCTTCTGGTCATTCAAGCTCTCCAGTAGAATGTATACATTACATAAATCAGACAAACCATTTAACACTAGCAGGGCTTCTTACAATGATCGGCTTTTATTTATTCATATAAAACCTTTATCCAAACAAATAAAAAAAAAAAGGATTGCTTTACCTATTTATAAAGTATTAGCCGGAGTTTGGCTTTAATTTGTTAGCATATTTAAATCCGCTACTACATCTAACATCCCCCTCTTTGCACCAAAACTGACAATGCTGCTGTTTAAAGGTGCCCTTGCACTCATTCATCCAGAATGGGGGCACTCTAATACAGGAGTTTTATTACTGGCAGATCACTGTGTGAAAACAGGAGGAGAAAAGGCCTAAGAAAAGAAAACCGATACAACCACCACATCTAATGGTTGATAAGCTGCAAGATATTACATTTTTGGTTTTGGGTTTAATACTGTGTTAACATAGTTACATAGTTACATAGTTAGTGAGGTTGAAAAAAGACATCAGTCCATCCAGTTCAACCTATGATGTGTGTGTGTGTTTGCTTTTAGCCGTACATTGTATACCCCTGTATGTTGTGGTCTTTAAGGTGTCCATCTAACAGTTTTTTGAAACTATCAATGCTCCCTGCTGATACGACTGCTTGTGGAAGAGAATTCCACATCCTTACCGCTCTTACAGTGAAGAACCCCTTACGCACTTTAAGGGTAAACCGCCTTTCCTCTAGTTTTAGTGAGTGGCCACGTGTCTTATTGTATCTCCTTTCTCTGAATAGTTTGTTCCTTATGCTCGGGTCGCCAGTACAGTATTTGTACATTGATATCATATCCCCCCTCAATCGTCTCTTCTCCAGAGAGAATAAGTTCAGGGCTTGTAGTCTTTCTTCATAGCTGATGTCCTCCATCCCCCTAATTATTTTTGTTGCCCTTCTCTGGACTTTCTCCAGTTCCAGCACATCCTTTCTAAGGACCGGTGCCCAGAACTGGACAGCATACTCCAGATGTGGCCGGACCAGAGTCTTGTAGAGCGGGAGAATAATCTCTTTATTTCTGGAGTGAATCCCCTTTTTTATACATCCCAGTATTTTGTTGGCTTTGCTTGCTGCGGCCTGGCATTGCATGCCACTGCCAAGCCTGTTGTCTACCAGTACCCCTAAGTCCTTTTCCATCCTAGACTCACCCAGAGGTTCCCCCCCTAGCGAGTAGCTTGCTTTCTGGTTTCTGGCCCCCAAGTGCATTACTTTACATTTTTCAACATTAAATCTCATCTGCCATGTAGTTGCCCACTCCGTTATTTTGTTCAGGTCCGCTTGCAAGGTTTCCACATCCTGCATAGAAGATATTGGCATGCCTAATTTAGTATCATCTGCAAATACTGAGATTGTACTAGATATCCCCTCCTCTAGATCATTTATGAATAAATTAAACAGGATTGGTCCCAGGACAGAACCCTGGGGGACCCCACTTTCCACACCCGCCCAATCCGAGTACTCCCCATTAATCACCACCCTCTGTACTCTCCCCTGGAGCCAGTTCTCTATCCAGGTACTCACCTTATGGTCCATACCTATCTTCCTTAGTTTGTACAGTAATCGTTTGTGGGGAACGGTGTCGAAGGCCTTTGCAAAGTCCATATACACCACATCCACAGGCTTACCTTTATCTAGGTGGCAGCTCACTTCATCATAGAAGGTTAATAGATTGGTTTGGCACGAACGATTTTTCATGAATCCGTGCTGATTAATACTTATAATACTGTTTTCATTACTAAAGTCTTGTATGTGGTCCCTTTACATCCCCTCCAATATTTTGCAGACTACAGATGTTAGGCTGATCGGCCTATAGTTACCCGGGATATATCTCGGCCCCTTTTTAAATATTGGTACCACGTTGGCTTTTTTCCAATCAGCTGGCACCATACCCGTCTGTAAACTATCCTTAAAGATCAAGAATAATGGTCTGGCAATCACCTGGCTGAGCTCTTTAAGAACCCTCGGGTGCAAGCCATCCGGTCCCGGGGATTTATTTATGTTAAGCTTCTCTAGTTTAGCTCTAAGTCTATCTTCTGTTAGCCATGGCGGCACTTCCTGAGGTGTATTATTTAGTTCGGCCTTACAAGCTGGGTTCGTGTAGACCCCCGATTCCTTTGTGAAGACTGAAGAAAAGAAATTATTTAACACTTCCGCCTTTTCTCTGTCCTCAGTGGCCATTTTTCCTTCATCATCTTTTATGGGGCCAATGTGTTCTGGCCTCGCTTTCTTACTGTTTATATACTTAAAGAACTTCTTGGGGTTCTTTTTACTCTCCTCCGCTATATGTCTCTCGTGTTCTATTTTAGCCGCCCTGATTTCATCTTTACATTTCTTATTACACTCTTTGTAGTGCTTAAATGCTGCCAATGACCCCTCAGTCTTGTATTTTTTGAAGGCCTTTTCTTTAGCTCTAATATACATTTTTATGTTGGAGTTTAGCCACCCAGGGTTTAGTTTTGTTCTTTTAAATTTATTTCCCAGTGGAATGCACTGGCCCACCCCCTTGTTAAGTATGCTCTTGAAGCACTCCCATTTTTCCGTGTTCTTTGTTCCCAGGGTTCTATCCCATTTTATATTTTCTAGCAGTGAGCGCAGTTTAGGGAAATTGGCTCTTTTGAAATTCAGCGTCTTAATATTACCCATGTGTTTCCTATTACTGTAATTAATACTGAAACCAATTGACCTATGGTCACTGCTCCCTAAGTTTTCCCGTATTTCTATATCCGTGAGCAGGTCTGCATTGTTGGTAATCAGTAGGTCAAGTACCGCATTGTTTCTTGTCGGTGCATTCACCATCTGACCCATGAAATTGTCCTGCAAAATATTTAGGAACTGCCTAGCCTTGGCTGAGTGCGCGGTTCCTTCTGCCCAGTCTATATCCGGATAATTAAAGTCCCCCATTATAATGACATTTCCCATCCTTGCTGCCAATCCTATCTGTAACATGAGGTCCGCCTCCCCCTCCTCACTCTGGTTGGGGGGCCTATAGCATACGCCCAATATTACCTTCCCCACCGTGCCTTCACTTTGAAGCTCTACCCATAGGGATTCTGCCTCGTCCATAGCTCCATTATTAATATCATCCCTCATATTTACCTGTATACTGTTCTTAATATACAGACATACCCCTCCCCCTTTTTTACCCTCTCTATCCCTGCGATAAAGGGAATACCCCTGAATGGTCGCCATCCAATCATGAGAGCTGTCGAACCAAGTCTCAGTTATCCCCACAAAATCTAAGTCCTCCTCAAACATCAGCAGCTCCAGCTCTCCCATCTTGTTGGCCAGGCTTCTGGCATTGGTATACAAGCCTCGTAATTTAGATCGGTTACATTTATCCTCATTTGATGTTATTAGGCTGCTCTCTTGATTTTTCCCCGTACCCACCCTGGGTTTAGGAGCTCCGAACACCCTACCGCTAATGCCCCCATTTCTGCCCTCTGAATCTTGCTTTCCACTGGCTAATTCTACATCTGTACCCTCCCCCCCATTCCCTAGTTTAAAAGCCCCTCTAACTTTTCGGCCATCCTCGCACCCAGTACGGCTGCACCCACCCCATTTAGGTGCAATCCGTCCCTACCAAAGAGCCGGTGACCGACTGAGAAGTCGGCCCAGTTCTCCAGGAACCCGAAACCCTCCTTACTACACCAGCTCCTCAGCCACTCGTTAACTTCCCTAATCTCCCGCTGCCTCTCTGGTGTGGCTCGAGGTACAGGTAGTATTTCGGAAAATACTACCTTGGAGGTCCTAGTCCTCAACTTAGCGCCTAAGTCCCTGATTCGTTTAGGACTCTCCGTCTTCCTCTGCCTATGTCATTGGTACCCACGTGTACCATGACAGCTGGGTCTTCCCCAGCCCCACCCAGTAATCTGTCCACCCGATCCGCGATGTGCCGAACCCGAGCGCCCGGCAAACAACAGACTGTTCGGCGCACACGGTCTATGTCACAGATTACACTGTCTGCCCTTCTAATAATTGAGTCCCCTACCACCAGCACCTGTCTTTCCTTTCCCTTTCTCCCGGCCTCACTGGAGGAGTTCTTCCCCTGGCAGCTAGGGGCGTCACTCTGCTCCAGCAATGCTGGTCCCTGACTGGTTTCCCCAACATCACTCAACGGGGCGAATCTGTTGGGGTGCTCCAGCCCAGGATCAGCCTCCTTGCCTTGTTCCCTTCTACCCCTCCTAACTGTCACCCCTCTACTCTGCTCTGATGCCTGTACTTCCGATACTCCGCCCACCTCTGTGCAGACCCCTGCCTGCACCTGACTGGTACAATCCTGGCTCTCCTCCAGTATGGACATTCGTCTCAGTGTTGCCAGCTGCTTCCCTAGATTCAGGACCTGAGCTTCCAGGGAAGCAACGTGCTTACATTTTGCGCATTTGTATTCGCCCTCGATCACCTGTCCGAGGAACGCATACATATCACAAGATGTACACCGAGTCGCATCTCCACACCCGCCGGGCATTGTACCTACTAATCTAATCTAATGGGGATTCAGCGATTTAAGTCTATCCTATGTGGCTATTTCCTGGCTTCCTAACGCTACCTTCTCACCCTGTGGTATTCCGCTTCACTCACTTGACGCTCAGTTGCACAACACTCACAATCTCACAGCCCAGTCAGTCGCACAATACTCCCAGTCGCACCACCCGGTCAGACGCACAGCCCGGTCAGACGCACAACACTAAGTCGCACAGCCCGGTCAGATGCACAACACTGAGTCGCACAGCCCGGTCAGACGCACAACACTGAGTCGCACAGCCCTTCTTCCTATCGTAAAGCTGAATTCCTGGTATGGATTTTGTAAAAATAGTTACATTGGTCCAGCGTTTAACAATGTAGGTATGCCCTGTTTGCAGTTGCATGGTGGATGTATGCTAGACCTGTGTGTGCTAATCAGCATCATTGGTGGAGCTGTGCCTCCTACAGGGGCTAGAGTGGGGATCCATCTGTATCCTTGCTCCCAGGTCTACACAAAGCTGTACTTTATATGACTAGGAGTCTTGCCTGAGCACTGATCTTCACACACATAGATATCAGTATTATCCTATTGTCCAGCAAATCCCTGAAGAAGACTTGGATAAGTTGAAATGCGTTGGGGCTTTGGACAAGAACCAATGGGACTGTACTCTGCTGTGCACTAACACTGTCAGGCCCATGCTATGATGTGCTACAGGGGTTTGATTGCTTATGTGATTGTTTTAACCATTTGTCATTTAAGTCCCACTTTGTGGTGATGTTTTAACTCATGTGAATAAATGTATATTTTTTTATTTAACACTGTTCCTATTGATGACATGATTTGTGTCATCACTCAAAGTCCCACCTCTTCCCCTTCGGGCCTATTTGGCAATTTTTGTCTGTAATTATACATATTACATAAGAATAAAAAGAGAAAATAACCGCGCTAAAGTGAATAATATAAAAAGAGCAGCGACTTCAAGTGCGACCACACCCTCAGATAATGTATAGAAAAATAAGCCGCGCTGCGTGAAGTGGGTAAACAAAAAATTAATGTCCAAACAAAAATCAATGTCCCATATAACAACTTGATTGACGCTGAAAACATAGATCACACTCCACGGTCTCTGTAGGAAATGTGCTTACCGGATAACCACTAAAAATATGCAAATTTATATGCTGAGATATAGTCACAGATCCGGGAGATGGGAGTTGTCAGAGTCCTCAGCGAATAACGTGAATAATATGCAAAAGAAAAAAACACTTACATAGTGTGATACCGTAATTTAAATAAAATTTCCACCACCAATAAGGAATCCCTATCAATCGTGCAGCAGCTCACCAAATGAATAATGAGTAAAACGTGAATAGTCCAGTGTAAGAAGAGGAATGTGGAACAAACCACCACCAATTGTGAAGCCTCTTACCGAAAAAATAAGTCAAATGAGCAAATAGATAGATCCAGATCGCCAAGAAACCAGAAACGTCACTCAAAAGCCCTATTAGCCTCTTACCAGATGACAAATAATCCAAGCAGTAGATCTAATAACGCTTGCCCATCATGCATGAAGCTCCGGGACCAACAGCATCAATGGTGTTGACTGGAAACTCAGTGCCAAGATGTAGCCCGAGTGAAAGAAAAAGCGCCAATAGTGTAATAAAATAATGACTGGTTTATTTAATAAAAGAAGAAACACTCACAAGCATAGTAGATAAAATCGCGATGGATGGGAGCCGCCGGACGGACGGCAAAGCGCATCCGCTCCTAGAATAACTTCCGGGATGACGTCAGCACGCCGCGACCTGACGGCGTTTCGTCCAAGAAGACATTATCAAAGGTCTTTTCATTTCCTACAGAGACCGTGGAGTGTGATCTATGTTTTCAGCGTCAATCAAGTTGTTATATGGGACATTGATTTTTGTTTGGACATTAATTTTTTGTTTACCCACTTCACGCAGCGCGGCTTATTTTTCTATACATATTACATACCTGTGCGGTCACTGTGGAAGCAGAAAATCCCTGTAGTTATTACCACTACTACAGTGACCACTGCTATTATCTCGGTCCTATCACTGTACCTAGCATAGTAACCACGGGAGCATGCTTGCTCAGCACAGGCATTATTAACCACTTGCCAACCATCCACTGCAGTTGTACGGCGGCAGGTCGGCTCTCCCAGGCTGTACATGTACGGCGCTAGCCTGGGAGGAGCTAGGGGACGATCGTGCGCCACTCATCAGCTGGGGAGCCAGCGCGTGTGCCCGGCGGCTCCAATGGCCGCTGGCCACTCGTGATCTCCCGCAGCTGAGGGAGAAAGACAGACGGCTGATGTAAACACAGCCATCTGTCATTTTCCCTTAGATCATCACCAAGGCTATGCGATCCTGCTGTATAGGATCGCATGTCTCTGGGATGATCTAACAAGCCACACTTAACCCTCTTCATCACCAATAAAGTTAACCCCTTCCCTGCCAGTGTCATTTTGACAGTAACAGTGCATATTTATAGCACTGATTACTGTAGTAATGTCTGGTACCCACAAAAGTGTCAAAAATGTCAGTTAGGAGTCCGATCTGTTCGCTGCAATGTCACAGTCCCGCAAAAAAAATCGCATATTGCTGCCATTACTAGTAAATATATAGCGCAAAAGAAAGCTCTGTTTGTGGGAAAAAAGGACGTCAATTTTGTTTTGGTACAGTGTCGCACGACCGCGCAATTGTCCGTTAAAGTCACGCAGTGTAGAATCGCAAAATATGGCCTGGTCATTGAGCAGCCAAATCCTCCGGGGGTAAAGTGATTAACAGAACACCTTGCATTTTTGCTTAATGATTGTAAATTGATGAGGTTGAAAATAGGGCAGTGACATCACAATTTCCACCTTGCCAAATCAGAGAATGCTTTGCATTAATTGATACATTTTCAAGGAATTCTGTGCAAGATGCTTGTACCTGTGATCAAAATAATGAACAAGGTATACCAGTACTGCTGAACGGTACATCATTTTCAATATTTTTTCACCCTGACTGATCAACTCAGTTGGATCAAATCAAATCTAAATTGAGTCTAAATTGATCAGAAGAGAGGTTATGGCTGTTTGATTGTTTGCAGATTCGATCAGATTGATCGAACCGCTCATTAATTGGATAATAAATTAGAAGCATCTATGACCATCACTAGTGATGGTGAGAGAAGCACCTTGGCAGCTGGGAGTGTGATTACAGCTACAGAAGATGACTGAGCACTAGGGTTGCAACCTCATCCCTTTAAACCAAGACACATATTAATTACACAGGTTCTGTCACTGATTAAGTGATTAAGGTGGTAATAAACTCACTTAGTGCCTTATGTGCACAATATTAGCCTCAGAACCTGTGTAATAAATATATGTCCTGGTTTAAAGGGATGGGGTGGCAACCCTACTGAGCACACACACCAGTTGGGTACTGTCTTAACCCTGGGCACTGGATGATATTGTCCTAGCACTGAGCACATGCATGCTTACATTGGACCATTGAATTCATGCAGTACAATCCATACCTGGTATTCAGCTTAAAGTGGAACTTTATGTAAGAAAAAAGCATTTGGCAAACAGACAGGATTTGAATGCAGAAGAGATATACTGGGGTATATTTACTGAAACTGGAGCATGCAAAATCTGGTGCAGCTGTGCATGGTTGCAAACCAACTTCTAATATCAGCTTGTTCAGATAAGCTTTGACAAAAAAAAAAAAAAAAAAAAAACTGGAAGCTGATTGGTTTCTATACAGAGTTGCACCAGATTTTGCACTCTCCAGTTTTAGTAAATCAACCCTGTTATGCCTGTCCTCCATTAAAGTTCTATTATGTGCCTAAAATATATGTGTTATCCCACGCTACCTAGTAACTTGTGTAGACAATATAATTCTCGTGGGTGGCTGCAAACAACCAAATTGCGTTCCCACAATGCTAATCACCAAAATAAACAAATAGATGTTGCTGTGCCTATCTCTTGTGTATTATTTCCTCCTGTGATATAAATGAACCATATGTTATCCAAACCTTCCTTGTGTCCATTTATGTGTGCTTCACCCTGTGTGTGTTAATACACTATTCACATCCAAACCACATAAAGAAAAAATATTTAAAATAAAAAATATGTATGAACTATTCTTCAAGTGTCCTTTTTACTCCAAATGGTGATACAGTAAAAGATGAATAAAGTTAGTAGTCCACACTTATTGTGCCAAATCTGTGAAAAGCGCCTCCCACTACTATTCACAATTACACTCACCTCCACATTTAACCTTTCACATGCAAATCAAATCACATTTTTCCCCTCTGGGGTGCAAGAAACAGGCTCCTCTGTACTCCTCCTCTTCCTCCAATGTACTCCTGCATATCCTGAGCTACTTCACAAATGTGGGTGTATGGTCCTGTAAATACGCACTCCCAACACTGCATGTAAACTCATCTGACAAAAGGTATCCTCATAGAGTAGTAAGTATTGGCAAAAGTTTATTTAGAATAATATGCACTTACATTTAAGACAAACAGCTTGCAATGAAAGCAGGGTGGTTTTGGCTTTGGCAACGTCACCCAGCTCTACTCAACGCGTTTTGTCACTGTCACATGAGTTTCATGACCGTGACGGCATGCGTTGAGTGGAGCCAGTGACGTTTTGCCGAAACCGGAAGTGACGTGGGTGCCTCCGAACCCGGCTGCCATTGCAAGCTATTTGTCTTCAACTTAAATGTCGGTGCATATTATTTTAAATAAACATTTGCCAATACTTACTACACTATAAGGATACCTTTTGTCCAATGACTTTACATGTAGTGTTGGGAGCGCGGATTTAAAAGGCCATGGACCCGAATTTGTAAAGTAGCCCAGGATATCTAGGGGTTCATAGGAGCAGAAGGAGGAGTACAGAGGGGCCTGTAGTGCAATTGTGAATGGTGGTGGAAGTCACTGATAGCACTTTTCACAGATTTGGCACAGTAAGTGTGGACTATACAAGTGCACTACAAACTTTATTCATCTTTTACTGTATCGCCATTTGGAGGGAAAAGGACAAGAATTGTTTATATATATTTTATATATTTTTTCTGTATCTGGTTTGGATATGAACAGTGTATTAATATACACATTGTAAAGCACACATATAAGGACACTGAGAAGGCTTGGATAACATATGGTTTATTTATATCACAGGAGGATATATTACACAAGCAATTTTAAAGGGATAGGCGCAGCAACATCTATTTGTCTATTATGTGCCTGTTTGCCCTGCATGCTCAACACAACTTGCAATGCCGAGATGAACAAACTCCAGTGCACAGATTTAATGTCATCTCTGAAAATGACTGAAAATCAATTTGGAGGCGCGCTCCTGCCCCCTCTCGTTCCCTGACATCCCCGCACGAGTGACCGGCGGCTCCGATGTCCGCCGGTCACTCGCGATCTCCCGCTGGAGAGGGAGAAAGGCAGACGGCTAATGTAAACAAAGCCGCCTGTCATTCTCCCTGATCTAACTGCAGAGACTACACGATCCTGCTATGTAGGATCGTATGTCTCTGTGGTTACATCACTAGTCACGCCCCCCCACAGTTAGAAACACGCCCCTAGGGATACATTTAACCCACTGATCACTAATAAAGTTAACCCCTTCCCTGCCAGTGTAATTTGTACAGTAACAGTGCATATGTATAGCACTGATTACTGTAGTAATGTCACTGGTACTCCCAAAAATGTCAAAAATGTCAGTCAAGGGTCCGATCTGTCCGCCGCAATGTCGCAGTCCTGCAAAAAAAATCACAGATCGCCGCCATTACTAGTTAAATACCACCAAAAAAAGCTCTGTTCGTGGGAAAAATGAAGTCAATTTAATTTGGGTACAGCGTCGCACGACCGCGCAATTGTCCGTTAAAGTCATGCAGTGCCACACCGCAAAATAGGCCCTGGTCTTTGAGCAGCCAAATACTCCGGGGCTTAAGTGGTTAATTCATTCTATGCATTAAGGTGAAAACCTTCTGTGCTGCAGCTTTCCCTCAGACCCCCCTCTTTTTCTTATCTGAGCCTGATTAGATCCAGCAATGTGCATGAGCGCATCGGCTCCAGCCACTGTTTCTCTCCTCATTGGACAGATTGATAACAGCGGGAGCCATTGTGACATGGGAGTGGGGTGCAAGGCTTCACAGGCGGCCATTGGAGTCCTCTTCCACTCCTCCATGACGACATCACGGAGCTGGTGGATGTTAGAGACCTTGCGCTCCTCCACCTTCCGTTTGAGGATTCCTCACAGATGCTAAATAGGGTTTAGGTGTGGAGACATGCTTGGCCAGTCCATCACCTTTATCCTCAGCTTCTTTAGCAAGACAGTGGTCGTCTTGGAGGTGTGTTTGGGTGTGTTATCATGTTAGAAAACTGCCCTGCAGCCCAGTCTCCGATGGGAGGGGACCAGGCTCTGCTTCAGTATGTCACAGTACATGTTGGCATTCATGGTTTCCTCAATGAACTGTAGCTCCCCAGTGCCAGCAGCACTCATGTAGCCCCAGACTAAGACACTTCCACCACAATGTTTGACTGTAGGCAAGACACACTTGTCTTTGTACTCCTCACATGCTTGCCATCACACACGCTTGACACCATCTGAACCAAATACATTTATTTTGGTCTCATTAAACCACAGGGCACGGTTCCAGTAATTCATGTCCTTAGTCTGCTTTTCTTAAGAAAACTGTTTGTGGGCTTTCTTGTACATCATCTTTAGAAGAGGCTTCCTTCAGGGATGACAGCCATGTAGACCAATTTGATGCAATGTGTGGCGTATGGTCTGAGCACTGACAGGCAGACCCACCACCCCTTCAACCTCTGCAGCAATGCTGGCAGCATTCATATGTCTATTTCCCAAAGACAACCTCTGGATATGATGCTGAGCATGTGCACTCAACTTCTTCGGTCGACCACGGCGAGGCCTGTTCTGAGTGGAACCTGTCCTGTTCAACCGCTGTATGGTCTTGACCATCGTGCTGCAGCTCAGTTTCAGAGTCTTGGCAATCTTCTTATAGCCTAGGCCATCTTTATGTAGAGCAACAATTCTTTTTCTCAGATCCTCAGAGAGTTCTTTGCCATGAGGTGCCATGTTGAACTTCCAGTGACCAGTATGGGGGAGTGAGAGCGATAACACCATTTTTAACACACCTGCTCCCCATTCACACCTGAGACCTTGTAACACTATAAATTCACATGACACCGGGGAGGGAAAATGGCTAATTGGGCCCAATTTGGACATTTCAACTAAGGGGCGTACTCACTTTTGTTTCCAGTGGTTTAGACATTAATGGTGTGTTGAGTTATTTTGAGGGGGACAGAAAATTTACACTGTTATACAAGCTGTACACTCACTACTTTACATTGTAGCAAAGTGTAATTTCTTCAGTGCTGTCACATGAAAAGATATAATAAAATATTTACAAAAATGGGAGAGGTATATATATAAAATGTTTGGGGGTTCTACGTAATTTTCTACCAAAAAATACTGATTTTATCTTGTAAGCAACAAAAGTCATAAAAAGACCCAGTCTTTAAATGTGCTCATAGGGAGTGCTTTATAACTGTGTGTGTGTGTGGGGGGGGGGGGGGGGCTTTGGCTGTGAGAAGACAGAGATCTGTGTTCCTGCTTAGCAGAAACACAGGATCTATGTCTCCCCTACTAGAAGAACAGTGATCTGCCTTGCCGGGTCCTGGTTGACATAGGGTCCGTGGGACGCACTGATTGGCTCCCACTGTGTCTAATCACAGTGGGAGCTAGTCATGTACAGGTATGTGATTTCACCTGCAATAGCTGCCACCCTGCAGTATATGTACGTGGGGCGATCAGCAAGTGGTTAAGGTGTATTCTTTCCAAAAACGTTGAGTGCATTGGAGGGGTTTGGGGTCTTTTAGACTACTTTAAGGTGTATTTATTCCAAAACAATTGTGTTTGAAAGACCGTAGCTGTAGCACTTCTCCCTGGGGAGCTGCTTGAAGCGCATTCCCCTGGGTTACCCATAGCAACAACTTATCAATTCTTAGTGCTTAAGTGCTTGGCTCAGTCAGGAGGGGATTTGTTTTTTGTTGTTTTTATTTTAGAATTTGGGATGGGAGAAAGGATGAGTGGGATACTCCAACTGGATGAACTATGCACAGTTTGAGGACTTCTAGCTATGTTGAGTGCAGCAAGGCTGCTGCTTCACCTTGCCACTCTAGTGAAGTACTTGATAAGCAAACTATATTGTGAATTGCTCTTCAGGGCCCCGCTTGGTACCCCCTTTACCCTTTACTCTTCAGGGTTATACTTGGCATCCCCTTTACTCTTACTATCTGTGTGAGCTGACCTTCTATCCTCTGACTTCTCTGGAGTGGTCCCCCTTCCTGGGCAGACCCCTTGGCAAGCCCCCTGGTACTCATGGACACTGTTTTCCCAGACGACTCTGCCAGCAGCTCCACCATCAGCTTTACCGGATGCTTCAGGCTCAGCTCCACACCTGGCTCACTATGCCGACTGCCAGTGACCACCTTCCTCAGACAGCAGGAGGAGAGACAGCCATCACCCTCCTCCTGGGACTGCCAAATATGCCTGTCACATGTGCCATTGGCTTTTATGGTCAGTCAAAGGATGCACTGCAGTGGTTCCCTCCCAGTGGGACTGCCACAAAAGCCTGTTTGCCACTGGCCAGGTTTCCTCCACTGTCTGACAGGCTCCCCTATTGGATACAGTGGGGACACTCCCTTAGACCAAATGACTCACACCTGGACACATGTAACAGGCATAACTAACAGATCAGGCTCCCCTGATAAGCAGATGGAGCATAACATTGCTTTTAACCACTTTAACACCGGAGGATTTTGCTGCTTAATGACCAGGCCCTATTTTGCGATTCGGCACTGCGCGATTTTAACGGACTATTGTGTGGCCGTGCGATGCTGTACCCAATCAAAATTGACATCCTTTTTTTTTCCCCACAAATAGAGCTTTCTTTTGGTGGTATTTGATCACCTGTGTGATTTTAATTTTTTGTGCTATAAACAAAAAAAGAGCGACAATTTTGAAAAAAAAAAAAAACAATATTTTTCACATTCTGCTATATAACATTCCCAAAAAAAAATCGCAATAAGCGAATTTTGATTGGTTTGCACAAAAGTTATTGCGTTTACTAACTACGGGAAAGATTTATGTCATTTTTATTGTTTTTGTTTTTTTTTTTTACTAGCAATGGCGGCGATCTGTGACTTTTTGTGGGACTGCGACAGATCAGACCCCTAACTGACATTTTTGACACTTTTAAGGGGTACCAGTGACATTACTACAGTAAAAAGTGCTAAAAATATGCACTGTTACTGTAATAATGCCATTGCAGGGAAACGGTTAATACTATGGGTGTTCAAGGGGTTAAATGTAAGCCTAGGGGAGTGATTCTAACTGTGGGGGGGTTGGGCTTTTGAGATGACCATAGAGACATGCGATCCCATATAGCAGGATCACATGAGCTCTGTAATCATCTCAGGGAAAAGGACGGCTGTGCTTACATCAGCCATCCGTCCTTCTCTGTAAGCAGGGATAGATTGCCGGTGTCAGGCGGCCATCGGAGTCGCCTGACACTCGTGCCTGACACGGGACTTTGCCTGGGAAAGCCAGCCTGCCACAGTACACAGGGCCACTGATAGGGGGGACCACCAGCCCTCTTGTAGGGGGCCCGAGCACACAGGGGGGGCCACACAGAGAGGGGGATTAGTGATGGACAACAAAAACAGAAATCTTCCTCCAGCACCTGAATCAGATCTGTCCCTCTCCCTGCTATCAGCTTGTATCTGTTGAGAAAGAGACAGTTGTCCCTCACTAATCCCCCTCCCTTGTGTGGGCCCCCCTCCCAGCACTTATCTCTGCTCAGGAGTTTATTTGTAAATTGTAACTTTGTTTCTCTCTCTCTGTCTCTCTAAGACCCCGTTCAGACAGGGGCGACATGACTTGCTGCGGCGACCTGTGAAGTCATATAATTGAAGTCAATGCAAGTTGCCTCCAGGTCGCCCCAAAGTAGTACAGGACCCTTTTTCTAAGTCGGAGCGACTTGTGTCGCTCCTATTAGAACGGGTCCTGTGCTTATCAATGGCAGGCGACCGACCGCCTGACAAGTCGCGCTAGTGTGAATGGGGTCTGATGACTGAGCTCCAACTTGCCCAGCTTTTATATTTTTCTCATGTCATCTTTTTTAACATAGTTTTTTTTTTAGATTTAGCAGGAATTATGCAAGTAATGTTATATTTGTGTCTGCTAATAGTGATTTTGTAGTAATTTTAGCAGCTAAATATATCTTTAATATTTTCTTGGGGGGGCAATGCAAGGTAGTCTGTACGGGGCTCCACGATTTCTAACAGCAGCCCTGGCAGTACATCTGCGGCGGCTGGTCGTTATGTGGCTAACCCTAACCTAGCACCTATCTAGGAGGGTGTTATATATATATATATATATATATATATATATATATATATATATATGTATGTATGTGTATATATATATATATATATATATATATATATATATATATATATATATATATATATAATGTTTGGGGGTTCTAAGTAATTTTCTAGAAAGAAATTATGATTTTAACTTGTAAGTAACACAAGTCAGAAGAAGGCCTGGTCTTTAAGTGGGTAAAACAGATCTTAATAGAAGTATCATCATATGCAGGATCTAAAACATGAATAAAATGATAGCGGCCATGTGAATGTTGCCTTAAAAGAGCAGAAGAGGTAACTTGAAGAGAGAGAAGAATGATTAGTGTGGGAAATTGGCTGCTTGAATGAAAGCAGCGTGCACGTCTATAGAGAGGCAGGGGATTTCTAGCTTCCTCTGAAAGGCAATTGTCGGCATCCTGTGAGTTGTAGGTTTGCCAGTGTATTGCTGACATGTTGTTTTATGCATTGGCGCTATGAAGCTCTCTGGAAGCACGGAGTCAGCTCGCACAGAGGGGTTGGGTCCATAGCTCGAGCTGGATTGCACACATTGGTTCCTCGGGAAGGCGTGTTGTTCCATCCGCTGCTCCAAGCTACGTGCGGCTCTGGCGCTGTCCATGATGCAGGTGCTGAAACCAAGCCCACTGCCGCTCTCTGCTCAATGAATGAATGAAAGAAAGAAGAGGAGCCGCAGGCGCTGTCCCCGGCTCAGGTGCTGAAATCCAGCCGTGCTGAACCCGAGCCGAGCCGCCCCCTCCCCTGATACAAGGACGACTCGGGCAGCCATGAAGCAAGCTCTGCTGAATTACCGCTAGCTCGGAAACGATCAGGGGCCCCCGATCTCCTTCATCCTCCCACCCAGGGAAGATCGGAACAAAGCCATGGATTTATTGGGGAAGCAGCCACCTTCATTGTCACCTGTCTGCTGGTTGTGTATGGTAAAGTGCTGCGATTTCATGAGGATGTGAGAGTCAGGCTATTGTGGGGAGGGGTCGGGTGAGTGCTGTTTACCTGCTA
This sequence comes from Pelophylax lessonae, assembly GCF_965119305.1. Lineage (NCBI taxonomy): Eukaryota > Metazoa > Chordata > Amphibia > Anura > Ranidae > Pelophylax > Pelophylax lessonae. The sequence goes on from NC_138771.1 coordinate 427,992,510, forward strand.
AGATGGCTTTTACTAGGAGGTGTGTAGGGCTGTCTGCAGCCCTCTTAATGCTAATGAACGTGGTCACAGGGCAGCTTAGGTACTCGGTGAAGGAGGAGTTAAATCATGGGGCGTTTGTGGGCAATGTCATCAGTGACCTGGGTCTAGATCTCAAGCAGTTGCCCACACGAAGCTTCAGTATCACATCTGGCAATGACAAGCAGTATTTTGATGTCAATCTAGGCAATGGAGTGCTATTTGTAAATAGAACAATAGATCGGGAATTGCTTTGTGTCCCAAGTGTCCCCTGTATAATCAATCTTGAGGTCGTTGTAGGGAACCCTGTGGAGGTGCACAACATTGAGGTAGAGATATTAGACATTAATGATCATGCCCCTAAATTCCCTAGAAATGAATACTATTTGAATATCAGTGAGTCAGCTGTGCCTGGAGCTAGGTTCCCTATTGAGAGCGCACTGGATCCTGACATAGGAAGCAATTCTATTCAGACTTATAAACTAAGTGACAATGATTTTTTTGCACTGGACCTAAAGACATTTAACGGCAACAGCAAGCTGATTGAAATTGTTTTGAAAAAACCATTAGACAGAGAACAGAAATCTCTTCATCGGCTGGTTCTTACAGCTATAGATGGGGGCAGTCAGGCAAAATCTGGCACGGCCCAAATTTTGATCAATGTGATGGACACAAACGATAACAATCCATTCTTTGATAAATCTACCTACAAAGCTAGCCTGCTTGAAAATTCGCCAGCAGGTACTTTAGTGGTCAAGCTAAATGCATCTGATCCAGATGAAGGGTCAAATGGTGAAGTTTTATATTCATTCAGTAGCTATACCCCACAGAAAGTTAGGCAGTTGTTTACTATAGATGCCAAATCTGGAGAAGTTAGAGTAAATGGACCGTTGGACTTTGAAAAATCATCATCCTATGAAATCTATGTGCAGGCCACTGATAAAGGTCCAGTTCCTATGGCAGGACATTGCAAAGTGTTGGTTGAAATAATTGATGCCAATGACAATGCCCCAGAGATAGTTGTGACTTCAAATTATTCTCCTGTTGCTGAAAACTCACAGGAAGACACCGTTGTGGCTTTAATTAGTGTAAATGACAAAGATTCAGGGATCAACAAACAAGTTAGCCTAACGATCCAGCAAAACCTTCCATTTAAATTAAAGGCATTTAAAAATAGTTATACACTGGTGACTGATGGTAAACTGGATCGAGAAAAGTGTCCTTCTTACAATATCACAGTGACAGCTACAGACTCTGGAAATCCACCACTGTCAACTCAGAGAACACTCTATGTGGAAATCTCAGATGTGAATGACAACCCTCCAGTATTTGATGAGCCATCTTACTCTATGTATGTTTTGGAAAACAATGCCCCAGGAGTATCGGTGTTCTCAGTAAAAGCCATGGATCCAGATTCCAATGAAAATGCATTTGTTTCATACATGCTTCTTCAGGGGGATGCTGAAGGCCTCCCTGTTTCTACATATGTTTCTGTCAAATCTGACAATGGAACTATATATGCAGTCCAGTCATTTGACTATGAAAAACTAAGAGAATTTCGATTTGTTGTTCAAGCACAAGATGCTGGAAACCCTCCACTTAGCAGCACTGCTACTGTATATGTTTTTGTTGTGGATCAAAATGATCACGCGCCAACAATTTTGTTTCCTGCCCCTACAAACAGTTCAAGGTCCATTGAGATGATTCCCCAAGCTGCAAGCGCTGACTACCTTGTTACAAAAGTTATTGCAGTTGACTCAGACTCTGGACAAAATGCCTGGTTGTTTTATAACTTAGGCAAATCCACAGATCCTAAACTTTTTAAGGTGGACTTGCATACAGGGGAAATAAGGACTACAAGGAAAGTTGCAGATGACAGTATTACCAATTACAACTTGACTGTTATTGTAAGAGACAATGGGGAACCTCCTCTTTCCTCTTCCACCACCATAAGTGTGGCTGTTGTGGACAGGATTTCAAAACTTGTCCCTGGCTCCCGTAGACATGTCAAAAACAGCACAAGCTACTCTGAAATGACTATTTATTTGATAATAGCTCTGTGTTCTATTTCATTTGTATTTCTTTTGACGCTGATTGTCATTTTTATTCTTAAATGCTGTAAATGTACAAGTAATGTTGACCCTTGCTGCACTGGTTGCTGCGCAGGGTGTTGTATCGTTCAGAACCCAAACCCCGCAGACCCGTACAAACAAGCCAACAATAACATTGAAACCAGACTTCCACCTGGATTAAAAGCACAGCCTCATTTTATTGAGGTTAGGGGGAATGGATCACTTACAAAGACCTACTGCTACAAGGCCTGCATGACAGCTGGGTCAGGAAGTGACACTTTTATGTTTTATAATACTGGTGTTCCAGTAGGAACTATGCCACATGCAGTGATTGCAGACAGAAACCTAACAGCCCAGAGTGGACAGAGACATAGTCTAATCATCTTACAAAGTGAAACAACTACTCCTGTAGAGGTGAGACTAAATATACTACTGTTAATGCTTACTGTGCATAAAACTCATCATTTGTTTGTCTTTGTGATTTCTATTTGTTTCTAATATATAAAGGCATTTATGCTGCCCCTAGGACAAGTTACAAGAAATGGCACAACTCCTTAAAGCGAGTTCCACCCTGGGAATACTTTTTTTAATAAAAATACCCCTGGGACAGTTAGGGCTAGTACATTCCACAATGGCTAACCTCTGATCTGTCCTGGGTTGCACTTACCTTTTAGAAGAAATACTTACCTTGAAAAAGTATTGTCCAGCGCTGCCATCTCAGGTGTGGGCAGCTTGAAGCCAGCGCGATCCTCTTCTGCGTCCTCTTCCGTCTTCTTCGGTCCCTCAATGCACTGCACCGGCCCCGCCGTCACTTCCGGTGCCGCATCGTCATCCCTGCACAGCTTCTGGGCATGCCCAGAAGCTGTTTAGCAAGGTATGACGGCGCCTGCACCGGAACTGACGTTGGGGCCGGTGCAGGCGCATTGATTCCTGGGAGTGATGACGTTCAGCTCCCAGGAATCATTGCAAGCCAGGAAGTGACGAATCGCCGTGGCCGCCGAGGGGAGGAAGAGGAAGTAAGGTAAGTATATTTTCTTCTAAACCAGGTAAGTAAAAAAAAAAAAAAAAATTGCGATTATCCATTTGTTTTTCAGGTGACCCCGGGCATGAAGATGGAGGTAAGTTTAATTGTAGGTTGGAACTCCTCTTTAAATAACCTTTTCTGTCATATAAAAGGTAGTGAGATGAAACATGTTTTTGTATTTCAGCATTTATAATTCATGTGAAACATTTTTACATTTTTAATACAGGGCTATAGAATTGTGCATCTGCCAGGTGAGTATGAGTCGTTTTATGGAAAGTATAGTAAAACTGACTTTTTAGTACATATTAGTGAACTTGATTTAAACAAGTGCATGTTGTGGACCAGAACAATAATCACAAAAATATAAGTGGTAAAATAGAGAAACTAGTAATGTGAGAAGCACAGAACCCACCGTTGCTTGCTGGCATCTCTTCTGAAAATGCTGGCTGACTGGCTGTCATACTGACCTACTTTGATACTTTGAACCTGGAACAGGTATGCAAATAGAAATCTCTGACTTCTCAGGCTTTGCTGCCTTTTGCACTTGGTCAGTGATTCAAAAGATAATAAAGCCAGTCGTTCAGCAAAATTCCCAGGCAACTTGCATTTTCAGAAGGAATTAATGTATGGATTGCTTTAAATGTTTTTTTTTGTTACTGATCTAGAAAAAAATGTGAATAATTTATAGAAATGTAAGCAAATTGAAAGCAGTGGCCTATAGCAACCTATGGAATTCTTGGTTTTTCTCTAGGTAAACGTAATGGTTGCTAGGAATTAGCTCCAGTTTTCAGGAATCATCTGTGCATGCACTGAAGTCTCTGTACACAGAGCAAAGTGATAAACTAAGTGGAACAATGAAACAATTCATAGTTTTGCTGATAAAATATGAAATCGGGTTTACATGAGCGACTGCACTTTTAACATCACACATGCAGATAGTACTGACGTAGGTAACTTTCATGCATTGAGATGCATTGTGATATAACCCAAATGCCATTACTGTATAATGTTGGTAATCAATATAATGTCACTAAACCAGTGTTTTTCAACCTTTTGTCAGTCAAGGCACCCTTTAAAATTATGGACAGTCTCGAGGAACCCCATTTTAAAATGTAAAAAACGTTTCTAATAGTTTTACATAGTGCAGCAACATCAACACAAATAGGGCACCCAATGGTAGATGGGATTTTTTTTTTCTTCCAAAGCAAATACACTTTTGCACACTGGTACTGACTAGTATTCCAATGTTTCTCTTCTCCCTCAATTTCTTTCCATCCGTAAGCTAATGTGACCCAGTGCTGATGGAGATAGGCAGAGAAGGGTCAAACAAGGATGCTGTGGAGGCAACTGACATCCCCCTTATCAACTGATGACATAATTGGTTGTTAGGATGCCAGTGTCTGGAAAGTCATAATGATGCCTGAGAAAACATGTGGCTTTGTGTAACTAAAAGGCAGGCTATATCCACCAGCTGGCTTGTATATATGTAATTTTTTTTCAATTCTTAGGCATTTTGCCAAGACACCCCTGACGAAGCCTCAAGGCACCCTGGTTGAAAAATGCTGCTCTAAACAAATGCGCAAATATAGTGCAAATACAGTATGCTTATTTTTTTTACATGCCAAAGCATTTTTAAATTCAGGCCCATCAGTTTTGTAATTCAGATGTATCTTGCACAGCTAATCAGGTGGTATGCATATTCCCTGGCACAGCAGTTCAGCTTCTTAGATTCGAGGCTTCCTATTTTACCTCATTTTCAATGACTGCATCTCCTCCCCTAGCTCCCTTAGCTGATAATATCTTCTCTACAAGTTAATCGCATTATAACCTATTTTCTGTTTTTATTTACTACTGAAAAACACCAAGTTACAGAATAAAAAGACTTATTCAGGGCCGCCATTGGAGGGGGGGAGGGGGATGACAGCCCATACACCTGTAGTGGGCCTGGGTGCTAAGTGCATACAGGAGAAGGGGGCTGAGTGTTTACAGGTGTGAGGGGGGCTGAGTGCATACAGGTGTGAGGGGGGCTGAGTGCATACAGGTGTGAGGGGGGGCTGAGTGCATACAGGTGTGAGGGGGGGGCTGAGTGCATACAGGTGTGAGGGGGGGCTGAGTGCATACAGGTGTGAGGGGGGCTGGGTGCATATAGGTGTGAAGGGGGGCTGAATGCATACAGGTGTGAGGGGGGCTGAGTGCATACAGGTGAAGGGGGCTCAGCATGTACAGGTGTGAGGGGGACTGAATGCATACAGGTTTGAGGGGGGCTGAGTGCATACAGGTGTGAGGGGGGCTAAGTGTGTACAGGTGTAAAGGGGGCTGAGTGTGTGCAGGTGTATGAGTGGGTTAAATGCATACAGGTGTGAGGGTGGGCTGACTTCATACAGGTGAGAGGAGGGGGTTGAGTGTGTACAGGTTTGAGGGGGGCTTAGTGCATACAGGTGTGAGGGAGGCTGAGTGCATACAGGTGTGAGGGGGACTGAGTGCATACAGGTTTGAGGGGGGCTGAGTGTGTACAGGTGTAAGGGGGGCTGAGTGTGTACAGGTGTGAGGGGGGCTGAGTGTGTACAGGTGTGAGGGGAGCTGAGTGTGTACAGGAGTGAGCGGGGGGCTGAGTGTGTACAGGTGTGAGGGGGGTTGAGTGTGTACAGGGGTATGAGTAGGGTAAATGCGTACATGTGGGAGGAGGGGGTTGAGTGTGTACAGGTGTGAAGAGGGGGCTGAATGCATACAGATGTAAGGAGGGGTCTGAGTATGTACAGGTGTGCAGGGGGCTGAGTGCATACAGGTGTGGGGGGGACTGGGTGCATACAGCTATGGGGGAGGTTTAAGTGTGTACTGGTGTGGGGGGGCTGAGTGTGTAATGGTGTGGAGGGCTGAGTGTGTACAGGTGCTGAATTGGGCAGTCTTTTTGCTAGATTGGGCCATCTCTTTGCTGAAAATTTGTGGATGTCTCTTTGGTGGATTGGGATGTCTCTTTGCTAAATGTATTTGTTTTTTTGTTTTTTTTTGGAGGTTTTTTTTGTTTTGGAGATTTTTTTTTTTTGTTCTCTTATGTAGCACTACTCCCATGGGAGTTGCTGGTTACAAATTCCTCTGGGTTACCCATAGCAACAACTTGGTAGTATAGCATATTCAAAGTGCTTGGCTCAGTCAGAAATCAGTCTAGGGCTTTTGGTTTTTGTTGTTTTATTTGAGAACTAGGATAGGAGAAGGGATGAGTGGGATACTCCAACTGAACAACTATGCACAATTGCTAAGACTTCTAAATATAGCTGAATGTGGCAAGGGCACTGCTTCACCTTGTCACTGCAGTGAAGAAAAATTTACTGAAGTGTATTGTTTTGTGAATCACTCTTCAGGGCCCTACTTGGTACCCCCTTTGTCCCTAATCTTCAGGGTTCTATTCAGCACCCCCTTTACTATGACACGCTTTGTGAGATAGCCCCTTGATCCTCTGACTTCACTGGAGTGGTCCCCCTTCCTAGGCAGACCCTTTGGCAAGTCCCCTGGTACTCACGAACATTGTTTTTCTGGGAAGACTCTGCCAGCAGCTCCACTGTCAGCTCCACTGGATCCTCTGTAGCTCAGCTCCACACCTGGTTCACTAGGCCGACCGCCTAAGACAGCCTTCCTCATACAGCAGGAGGAGAGACAGCCGTCAGCCTCCTCCTAGGATTCTGCTTCCCACCAAAGACACCCTGTCACATGTCCCCTCAGCTTTTATGAGCAATCCCAGGATGTACTGCGAGAGTGCCCACCCACTGAGACTCCCACAAAGGCCAATGTGTCACTGGCTAGGTTTCCTCCACTGTCCAACAAGCTCCCTCATTGGATACAGTGGGGACACTCCCGCAGACCCAGTTAATCACACCTGGAAACATGTAACAAGCAACCTAACAGATCAGACTCCCCTGATAAGCAGAAGGAGCAATAAAAGCTTTTACCTAGCACCTACCTAGGAGGGTGCTACATCTAGATCTGCTAGGGGAGGATAGATTGGAGGGGCATTGAAAAGGTATTGCAGTTAGTGTTAGTGTAGGGTCCTGCTCAAAAGAGTCTACCTTGTCGTGGTGGCAGGCTTCATATTTGTTTGGCTAAAATATAATTCGTTACTGTTAAATCTTGAAAGCACTGATGACTTGGAATACACTTTTCATTTTCATATATTAGGTTGTAAGAGGGTTAAAATTAAAGTGGTGCACTGAAGGACTCGGTGGGATAGCCGGTCCTGGGGAATGTTGGTAGTCAGGGCCAGGCTTAAAGTTGTGTAAGGGGCCCCAACATTTCTGAAAGAGATTTGAAAGTTATAGTCATGTGGGTCCTTGTGTTGAATCTTTGTAAATTGAGCCTAATATACAGTATAGTATTCAGGTTTATCAGCTCTATCTTATTCTATTTCCTTGTTGGCATGGATCCAGCACTGGGAAAATAAAAGAAAAAAAATAATTGGTTGAATAGCAGGTAAAAGGTTATATGTAAACAAATGCCTTGTAAAACAACTGATTCAGTTTAAAATAGGAATAAAAAGCAAACCATTTGTATATATATATATATATATATATATATATATATATATATATATATATATATATGTGGCACCCTCCTAGGTAGGTGCTAGGCAACGCATCTATTGGCCCTGTTCTGCTTATCAGGAGGGCCTGATCTGTTAGTTAGCCCGTCACATGCTTCCGGGTGTGACCTGTTGACTCTGGGGAGTCTACCCACTGTATCCAATGAGGGATATTGTTGGACAGTGGAGGTAACATAGCCAATAGCACAGCAGGGTTTATGACTGTCCCAGTGGGTGGGCATTGCTGCAATGCATCCTGGGATTGGTAATACATTTTGAGGGGGCATGTGACAGGGCGTCTTTTGGCGGGAGCAAAGTCCCAGGAGGAGGTGGACGGCTGTCTCTCCTCCTGCTGAAGTAAGGGGGGTTGCCAAGGCAGTGGGCCTAGGGACCAGGGGTTGAGCTGTGCTGCAGAGGATCCAGTGTGTGCTGACCAAGTGGAGCTGCTAGGCAGAATACTTCTGGAAAAACTGTATCGTGAGTACTCAAGAATCTGCCCAGGGGTCTGCCTAAGAGAGGGGACCACTCCAGAGGGGTCAAAGGGATCAAGGAGCGAGCTAACCCAGAGTGTTGCAGTAAAGGGGGTGCCAAGTTGTCAAGCCCTGAAGATTAGGGGGTGAAAGGGGGCGCCAGGAAGGGCCCTGAAGTTCTGCAGTGCAGTCTACTTTAAAGGATAGCTACATCAGGAAAAGAGTACCTCAGGAAGCTAACAGGACTCTTTCACAGCCAAAGGCAAAGTAAAGCAGCGGCCTAGCCGTGACTAGCTCAATCAGCCTTAACCAGCGTCAGTCAGTGTTAACCAGCGTTAATCAGCATTTTTCTGGATCATCCCTGCCTATTGTGCATAGTTCAGTTCAGTTGGAGTATCCCACTCATCCCTTCTCCTGTCCAAGTTCCTAATAAAACATAAAAATCAAAGAAATTGGACTGGTCCTTTTCTGACGTAAAAACACTTAGAAATATGTCAGAATGTTCTATTGTTGCTAATGGTAACCCACACTCAGCAGCTCCCAAGGGAGTGGTGCTATATATATATATATATATATATATATATAAACACACACTATATTGTTAAAAGTATTGGGACATCTGCCTTTACATGCACATGAACTTTAATGGCATCCCAGCCTTGTCCAAAGGGTTCAATATTAGGTTGGCCTACCCTTTGCAGCTATAACAGCTTCAACTCTTCTGGGAAGGCTGTCCACAAGGTTTAGGAGTGTGTCTGTGGTAATGTTTGACCATTTTTCAAAAAGCGCATTTGTGAGGTCAGGCACTGATATAGGATGAGAAGGCCTGGCTCACAGTCTCCACTCTAATTCACCCCAAACGTGTTCTATTAGGTTGGGGTCAAGATTTTGTGCAAGCCAGTCAAGTTTATCCACCCCAAACTCACTCATTCATGTCTTTATAGATCTTACTGTGAGCATTGGTCCAAATCATTTGGTGGAGGGGGGATTATGGTGTGGGGTTGTTTTTAGGGGTTGTGCCTGGCCCCTTATTTCCAGTGAAGGGAACTCTTAAGGCGTCAGCATACCAAGACATTTAGGACAATTTCATGCTGCCAACTTTATGGGAACAGTTTGGGAATGGCCCGGCCCCTTCCTGTTCCAACAGAACAAACAACCCCAAACCATAATCCCCCCCTCCACCAAATGATTTGGACCAGTGCACAAAGCAAGGTCCATAAAGACAAGGATGAACGCGTTTGGGGTGGAGGGACTTGACTGGCCTGCACAGAGTCCTGATTTACTGAAGTCAAAACAGTTAGAGGGTATTAACTAAAAGTAAATAGGCAGTTCACTTTGTAAGGGAACTTGCAGTTTGCAAGGGAATTTGACCCAGAGATGAGTTGATGAGGTGAAAAACTGCTAGCTTCCTTCATCCAATCATGTGCAAGCAAACATGTTTTTTTTTTTTTCTTGCATGTGATTGGATGTTCTTTGCAAAACATCACATCCACTATATTCTGCAATTCCCTTGCAAAGTGAAAAGTGTGCCTTTAGTAAATCTCCATGGTGTAGTTTCTAGTTGGATGCTATAGGGTACTGCACCTTGCATATGATGAATGCCCTCTTTTACTTCCTGGCCTTTGTTAGTGCAAATATTAAAATGCAGTAACCTAGAAGCGTTTAACCTGATTACTGTTTAATACAGACAGAGCAGTTATAGTAATTTGTGGTTGATGCTGTAGGTTCTTGCACTTTGGATATTATCAAGGCTTTTGCTTTAACACATACGCCCATCTGCTTAGAAAACAACTTAACACTTACAAACTATGTATTTACAATACTGTAAAGTGAAAGTTTCTATTTGTTATCAAGGTTTGGCTTTCAGTTTGATTAAAAGGCTTCTCTGTAAAATGTATTCAGTGACTTGTAACCTTTTCCATGTTAAAGTTTGGTTGCTAGGAGGATGTTACCCAATATTTCTACATGTTAGTCAATTTAGATGGGCTAAACAATTGCAGTTAACATACCATTAGTAGATGGATGTTTATAATACATACCTTGTATTAACCAGTGGGCAGGTGGCACAGGCACACTGGATCACATACATGTACGTCACCAGCTGATGGGCACGCAGAGCACCGCTCCCATGACCGCTGTGTCCACTGGACACAATGGCTTGTGTCTTCTGGTACCCGGACAATTTAAATGGAAGGGGGATCACATGATCACAATGTTAATACAGCTGGTACCCGGACGATTTAAATGGCAGGGGGATCACATGATCACAATGTTAATACAGCTGGTATGAATGGATTTTATCCTTAGTATTGTGATGATGTGATTGACCCACAGCTATCACATGATACCTGGGCCAATTACAGCACCCTGTACCATGTAATAGCTGTGGGCCAATCACAACACACACATTCATGACAGTGCTGTTACAGTTACAGTTACATCACTTAAACTGCAATCGAAGTACAAAAAAAATAAAAAAAATCCTTGATCACCCTCAGGGTAGTGTCACTATGTTTTGTTTTTTTTTTTTTTGTTTTTTTTTAGCATACTTACATAGTTACATTGTGAGGTTGAAAAAAGACATCAGTCCATCCAGTTCAACCTATGATGTGTGTGTGTGTGTTTGCTGTTAACCGTACATTGTATACCCCTGTATGTTGTGGTCTTTAAGGTTTTCCGTTTTTCCTCTAGTTTTAGTGAGTGGCCACGTGTCTTATTGTATTCCCTTTCTCTGAAAAGTTTGTTCCTTATGCTAGGGTCACCAGTACAGTATTTGTACATTGATATCATAACCCCCCTCAATCGTCTCTTCTACAGAGAGAATAAGTTCAGTGCTTGTAGTCTTTCCTCATAGCCGATGCCCTCCATTCCCCTAATTATTTTTGTTGCCCTTCTACTATCTGAGGTCTGTGTGGCTATTTATTTTTATGGTTAATTTTTCAGTAAAAGTATAGTTATAATTTAAAAGATGTTGAAGTTAACCAATCCAAAGCTTAGCAGCAATGAGTAGAGTGTAATTTACAAGCTACTACACCTGCCCCTAAACTGCACTCCTTGGAGTTCATATCTCAAAACATAATATATATTTGGTGATAGAGACAATAGCTGAATGTGTGCCAAGGCATTTGTAATTCTGGAAGCCATTACATTGACACACAGTTTGCCAGTAACGACTTCTAAGAGCTTGGCAATATCCAGTCAGCTGGCTTAAAATCTGCATTTACCATTCCACATGCCAGCACTTAATAGCTGTGCTTTAAAAAAAAAAAATGAACCTCTGACATCAGTCATCTGCACAAATTGACTTTTATCAGTTAATGTAAAAATCATATGAAAGGACTGGTCGATTCATTTTGTTTTATGTATGCAGGCTTTTGTTGAAAGGCACTGATCTTTGTTCTCCATATTGCTGTATGTTGCAGGTGATGTGTTATTATGCGGCCTCGTCCCAGTTATCTCCTGTGTCTCCAAAGTGCAGTGTATGTGCACATGCAATATTCAGATTCATGCATTCACATCACTGAGCATGGATGCTGTCACAATATGTTTTCATTTTGCAAAAATACATAGGCATAGGCTTTATGGAGTTTACAATAATCATCTTCTGACTTTATCTAGTAGCCTTTTAGTACATTTTACATTTTAAACCTCTCTCACATACACATTGGGGTTGATTAAATAAAACTGAAGAGTGCAAAATCTGATGCATTGTAGCCAACCAGCTTCTAACTTCAGCTTGTTCAATTTAGCTTTGACAAGAAAAAAACTGGAAGCTGATTGATTTCTTTGCAGAGCTGCACCAGATTTTGCACTCTCTAATTTTAGTTGATCAACCCCCAATATATTTTGTGTAAATGTTGTCCTAGATATGACATTTGGCTCTTTCTATATTTAAAAAAAAATGTTTTTTAGATATAAACATTACATTGATGACATTTAGCTTGTTAATGGAATGTAACCAGTTGCCATGATTTTTCTTTCATATAATACGTGCCACCATTCTTTTTTAGCATCTTGCTGATCATCGTCACACTCTTTGTAGTCACTTCCCATCTGCATGCACTCTCTCCAGGAGCAGCTCTATTTCATTGCTCTGAATTGACTTGTAGTCTCTACTGAAAGGGAATGTGAGAGGCTGACAGCATTTACAGCTGTCATAATGCCATTCCCTACAACACCTGCAAAATGTTTGCTTTACGAATAAAATATTTTTTAGAAATGTAAGGCATTGCAATAAAAATACAAAAATATATATAAAAATGACTGCAAAATAGTTAATAGATGACAAACTGGAAAAGTAGTAAACCTTCACCAAAAAATACATATACAACTTTTCAGCCTTTTATTAATAACATTTATTGGGACAAACCCTTATCCTGACAGATGTGTTTCCAACAGTCCGCTTTTTTTTATATGGTTTCAACCTTTTTTCCAATAGAAAAAAAAGTGGTAGCTGGAGTTTGCTGCTATGTTAAAAATAAATTGCTTGAGAGTCAGCCTGTAATTGAAGAAGTCATTTACCTTGCCTTGTGCACTGGTCCAAATCGTTTTTGGGGGGGGGGGGGATTATTGTGTGGGGTACTTTTCAGCGGTTGGGCTTGGCCCCTTAAGGCGTCATCAGCATACCAAGACATTGTGGACAATTTTCATGCTCCCAACTTTGTGGGAACAGTTTGGGGATAGCCCCTTCCTGTTCCAACATGAGAAAGGTCCATTAAGACATGGATGAGCGAGTTTTTGGTGTAGGAATATGACTGGCCTGCACAGAGTCCTGACCTCCCCTTCATAGAACACCTTTGGGATGAATTAGAGCACAGACTGTGAGCCAGGCCTTCTGATCCAACACCAGTGACTGACCTCACAAAGGCGCTTCTGGAAGAATGGCCGAACATTCCCATAGACACACTCCTAAACCTCGTGGACAGCCTTCCCAGAAGAGTTGAAGCTGTTATAGCTGCAAAGGGTGGGCCATTTCAAAATTGAACCCTATGGACTAAGACTGGGATACCATTAAAGTTCATGCGTGTTTAAAGGCAGGTGTTCTAATACTTTTGGTAATATAATGTACATGGACAGATTGCTTATATGCTTTTACGAATATTCTGATAAAAGATTTGACATCTGCCTGTCATGATTGCCCTCATGTTTAGTGTTCCATTTGGCTGAACTTACTACTTTGGTCTTTCCACTTGTAACCAATCTCTCTATTTCTGGAATCTTTGTTTTTGTTAGGTAAGAAGTATTTTGATTTCAAATCATGCATTTCATATCACTAAATTATCAAACTTAATTTTGTTGGGGCCAATTATATTTCCAGGCTTAGAGAAACAATGTAAAATGAAAGACAGTATGCTAGCATGAGCTAAAATAGGAATTTATGCTTGCTATATACCGTATTTTCCGGCGTATAAGACGACTGGGTGTATAAGACGACCCCCCTAATTTTTAAGTTAAAACATAGGTTTTGGGCTATACTCGCCGTATAAGACTACCCCCCTTCCGAAGCAAGGCAACACCATTGAAAAACAACAGATTTCTCATAGATCTCCAAGGTACCCCAAGTACTGTAATACATGTAATCTCTCATAATATCTCCAAGGTACCCTAAGTATAAGTATTACCAATAGATGTAATCTCAAGATGCTGGCTGTGCGGGAATCCTGTACCGGTATACCGTATGTACCGTAGCTTCGGCTACATACAGTATACCGCGCTGAGCAAATCACAGTGAGCGATGTATTCTATTATTGAATGCAAAGCCTGCTCAGATTGGCAGAGTCAGAGAGGCGGGCTGATTTTAGCCAATCTGAGCAGGCTTTGCATTCAATAATAGAATACATCGCTCTCCCTGATTGGCTCAGCGCGGTACACTGTATGTAACCGAAGCTACAGTACATACGGTATACCGGTACAGGATTTCCACACAGCCAGCGTCTTGAGAGATTACGTCTACCGGCAATACTTATACTTAGGTTACCTTGGAGATATTATACTCGGCGTATAAGACGACCCCACATTTTTGGGGGATTTTTTTGAGGTTCAAAAGTAGTCTTATATGCCAGAAAATACAGTACTTTATTGTGTGACACAATTGCTAAGTAGCATCTGTTGTTTTAAGATATTATTCAAAGTGAATTTACAAAATTATTATGAATAGAACTAGATCAGTAATCCTACTCTCCTGGATCTGCGCCCCTTTTTTATCAGGTGGTCACATCAAATCTTTGAAAAACCCCTTACAACAACCCCTTACCCCTTATTACAATACACCGGGTATGCAGAATAACCATGAGCTTCCAGAACACATTTCTTTGCAATTATTCTGAATATGGAGACTTAAATGGGCTAGTACACATAAAATATTACCTACATTTCTTCATCAAAGCTGGGAGGTCATCAGCAGTTTTTTCATGGCAAGTGAACAATTTTTTTTTTAGTGGGCTTCCAAAATTGTAACTGCATTTCTAATAAAACTCTGGTGGCTGTGATTCCTTAACCACTTGCCGAACGCCTGCCGCAGTTTTACTGCGACAGGCTGGCTTGGCTGCGTGGACCGACATAGTAACACTAGGCAGCGGGGATGCTGATACACAGGGCCGGCAGCCACGATTGCCGCCGGCCACCCACGATCGCTCCTTGCTGAGAGAGAAGAACGATCATCTGTTGTAAACACAGCTGACTGTTCTTCTCTCTGAAATGATCACAGAGTGCCTGTGATCCTTCGATATAGGATCACAGGTCTCTATGGTCATTTCCCAAGCCCCTTTCCCCACAGTTAGTAAACACTCCCCTAAGCTCACATTTAACCATTTGATCACCCAGAATGTGAAAAATATTGTTTTTTTTTTTCAGAATTGTCGCTTTTTTAGTTTATAGCGCAAAAAAATAAAAAGGTGATTAAATACCACTAAAAGAAAACTCTATTTGTGGGAGAAAAAGAACATCAATTTTATTTTGTACAGCGTCGCATGACCATGCAATTTTTCATTAAACGAACGCAGTGCCGAATCTCAAAAATTGGCCTGGTTATTAAGGGGGCAAATCCTTCCGGTCCAGAACTGGTTAAGCTCACTTGGGGATCTTCTCAAGCAGCCTCCAAACAGATAAATGCCATTAAAGGAGAGTTATTCTTGCTGACTGGAACTCTTTTTTTACATACTTGAAGTTAGAATATTATGAAAGTCAAGCAACTATAAATTTCAGAAAAGTTTAGCAATGGCTCCATGCTTCCTTTGATGCAGAGGCTGTTTTACCTGCTCTGCTTTAAGCGAGAGGATGTGTTAGTTAGCATTGTTTAAAGGGTGACCACCTGATTGTGTGAATTGTTAAATTCCTATATTACTCACTCCCACATTAAAAAGCCAGAAAGGATAGGTGTCTAACTATTTTTTGAATCTGAACTCCAGATAGACAGCTAAACAGAAAGATATATGCTGCAGTTAAGTAATTCAGTTTGGTCATCCCATGTTGCCCCCCGCTTATTACTGGACGATAAGATGCAGCATACTGATTAGGTTATTGCTGTTCTCCCCCATCCTGTAAGCACCTCCATGTTGTTGATTGACATCACCATGAAAAGAGCCAGTACAGCCCTGATTGGCTCAAATTGTTTTTTAATGGAGAATTGCTCTGGTGGTCGTGATCCTTTTGCATGTGTAGGTTTGTTAACTGTTACCTTGATTGCTAAGACATGAGCCCACATTGAGAAACACAAAAAAGGTGCACATAATCTGATATTAAAGCGTAATTCCACTTTTGTTGAGAAAAAACATTCCCTTCTGGGTGATCTTTGTACATTGCAGGGCTTTTAAAAAACATTGTTGCAGATTCCTACCTTTTGTTATTCTGAAGAAATCCGTTTGTTCCTCTGTGCCTCTGTGCTGAGTGGGTCTAATGGTTTCATAATTATCAACCAGCTGCTGCCGAATCAGGGCTCTAATGAGGAAACCTGCTGGGCCTGATCCCTTTAGACGCAATTTCCTATTGGGAGTATCTTACCGAAAATGAAATTTTTGTTGCAGGGGGTGCCAAAAATCGGACTTGTATCTTAGTGGAGACTTCAGGGAAAATTGGTGTGAGCCAATCACACAAGCAGGAAATTATGTTTCTGGGGTGTGGTCAGTACACGCTCTGTGTACAGAACACCTCCAGGTAACCATGTTACATTGCACTTTACAGAAAATGACAGAGCTTCAGATTAAAAAGGAAAGGTCATTTTTAATAACATTCAAATACAATATGACTTGTGTCGCAATTGTATACGCTATATTCTTTTTTCTTTATTTGCAGTTTTTTTTTGTCCATAAAAGTGGAGTTACCCTTTAACCACTTTAGGACTGCTCACGTTGCTGCTACTGCAGCAAGATGGCAGCCCTGGGTATAGCGATGTAGACCTATGATGCTGTATTCTCTGCTGTTCTCGGCGGCGCGCGCGCACCGCCGGAGGCTCGCTCCCACTGTGTTTAGACACAGCGGGAGTCGGGCCAGGGGAGGAGAGACAGTGATCACCGTCCCTCTTCCCCAATCATTGGGGAAAGACTGAGAAATTCCGCTCGCTTGTGTAAACAAAGCGGGCGGATCCACTCTGTGACAGGCAGGGACAGATCACAGGATTCAGCATAGCTGAACCTGTGATCTGTGTCTGTGTCCCACAACCCCCTTCCCCCCACACACGTTATTAAGCCTGAGGCACACATTTAAGCCCTTGATCATCAACAGTGTTAACCCATCCCCTGCTAGTGTCATTATTACAGTAACAGTGCATGTTTTTAGCACTGATTACTGTAGTAATGTCACTGGTCCCCCCAAAAGTGTCAAAAATGGCAGTTAGGGGTCCGATCTGTCCGCCGCAATGTCGCAGTCCCACAAAAAATCGCAGATCACCGCCATTGCTAGTAAAAAAAAAAAAACAATAAAAATTACAAACCTTTCCCGTAGTTAGTAACTTTTGCGCAAACCAATCAAAATGCGCTTATTGCGATTTTTTTTTACCAAAAATATGTAGCAGAAAACAAATATGCCTAAAATTTTAAAAAATTTTGATTTGTAAATTTTTTTGGGGAATGTTATATATCAGAATGTGAAAAATATTGTTTTTTTTTCAAAATTGTCGCTCTTTTTTTCAAAAATTAAAAATCGCTCGGGTGATCAAATACCACCAAAAGAAAGCTCTATTTGTGGGGGGAAAAAAAGACATAAATTTAATTTGGGTACAGCATCGCACGACCGCGCAATTGTCTGTTAAACGCAGTGCCGAATCGCAAAATATGGCCTGGTCAGGAAGGGGGTAAAATCTTCCGGTTCCTAAAGTGGTTAAAAATACGCTCGTTGAGAATTTTTTTGTCAAAGACATGTAGCTAAATACATGTTGGCCTAAATATATGACAAAAATTGAATATATTGGATATTTTTTAACTGTCAAAGTAGAAAATGTAAATTTTTCGCAAAATTTTCGCTCTTTTTTTATTAATTTCGCAAGCCTCTGTTTGTGGGGAAAAAAGGACGTATATTTCGTTGGGGTACAGCATTGCATGACCGCGCAATTGTCAGTTAAAATCACACAGTGCCAAGTTGAAAAAAGTGGCCTGGTCATTAAGCAGGAAAATCCTCTGGTCTTAAAGTGGTTAAATAAACTTGTTGGGATTTTTTATTCTGTCTAAAGCTTTTTGTTGTTGGTCCCCCTGCAAGCAAAATCCTGAAATGTCCATTGTTACAGCTATTTCTTCACTGGAAGTAGTTGAAATGTACAACGTTCAGTATGTTTTTTAAAGCTATGTAGCATTGTAATCAATTTAATGTAATTGAATATAGAGGACAGGAGAGTAATATGATGCAGACATTGCAAAGTCCAATACATTTTTATTTTGTTCTTGGCAAGCAGTGATGCTAGCATTGTTTTGAAATAGAAATCAGAGACAAAAAGTACAGTAGAACATTTGAGAACAATAAATAAAAATGCAGTGGAATAGTATCTATCTTCCACACTTTAATATGGGCCAGTTGCCTTCTCCCCTTCATCACATTATGTGGTAGTTTCCCTTCCTGAATTATAGTTGCTCACCTTAGTGCTGCAGCTTTTTTTATTCTCAGTAGTCATTTACTACCAAACAGAAATAACAGATGTATTAAAGTGGATGTAAACCTCTGACATGAAATAGGAACAAAGAATATCCTCTATGATGTATACTTGTCTCATTCCAGGGCACTACGTGTCATTTCTGTCTGCTGCCTTATTTCACTGCTATCTTCATAAGTTACTTATGACAAGTTTTCCTGACACCAAGAAAAAAAATGTAACAGAGAAGTTCCAGCACACAGCATGTGGTTGACAGCTTCAGCTCTGTTCCTGTGTGCTGTGTGAAGAGGAGAGTGTCCCTTCCCCCCAATCAGCTCTCAGAACTCCCCTCACTGAGATTTGCAGAATATAACTTTAGATCATCGACCCCTGCTTCCAGAAAAGCTATATACATTTTGCACTTTGAAGGGCTATAGAGAAGAGAAGACTGCAGATAAACAGGTGCAACTTACACAGGAGGATTTGTTTAATCTCGGTGTATCCCCTGAGGCTAATCACATCAATGAGTATATGTAAGGGTTTACAACCACTTTAATTACATATGGCTACCATTTGATAGGTGAACAGGCTAAAGGAAACCTGTGTTCAGATTATGCATAGTAACTAAATTGTATATTTTGAAGAAGCAGAAAAAGCATCATCAAAAGCCATCATTCAACACTGTAGCTATAGGCACTGTAGAAACATCCTCAATCTTAACAAAGGTACCTAAATATTCATGACTTTTATTGGAGAGTAAAATCTTGACAGCCTGGTAGTCATATATTGTAAACACACAGCAAGTGTTTCTAAGATTTTCGAATTCAATTGAAATCTGACTTTAGAGTGTTTGCTGTGATCTGTGAGGATCTTTATTGTCAAAAGTCTGGGCACATGTGCACTTTAAGAGATTTATAGATTGTACAACAGAATATACCATTAATTGGGGCACTGCATTTCTTTTTTTAACCACTTGCTTACTAATATACCCCCATTCTTGCCCAGGCCAATTTTCAGCTTTCAGTGCTGTCACACTTTGACTGACAATTGTGCGGCCATGCTACACTATACCCATATGACATTTTTATCATTTTTTTCACACAAACAGAGCTTTCTTTTGGTGGTATTTATTCACCACTGGGTTTTTAATTTTTGCTAAACAAAAAAAAAACTGATTGCCACTGGTGAGTGGCACTGGTGGGCACTGGTTAGTGGCACTGGTGGGCGCTGGTAGGTGGCACTGGTGGGCACTGCTTATCAGCAATGGAGGGGACAGTGTGGGACCGATGTCCCTCTTACAGAAGCTGGTATTGGCTTTCGTTTTTTTCTCCTCACGCTGAAAGCAGATGACTAGCTTCTGTTTACATCACATGATCAGCTGCCATTGGCTGACAGCTGTCTGGGTGGTAAAGGTCCAGGATTGGGGGGCATGCAGGAAGCATCCTCACAGCATTTTAGGCACATTATGTAGCTGTCTTTTGGCTGTAGTGAGGGCCTAAAGTGGTTAAAAGCTGTTTGGGTACAATGTGATGTGAAGGGTATGGCAGTGAATTAGAGGAAACATCTAACTAATAGTGGGTTGATACCTCTACTAAAAGCACGTGAGACCTGAAATAATAGTAAGGTCACTTGCTTCTGGTGAGTGGATAATTATACTCAGGTGGTGGATACACATGGCAGTTTGGAACATTTTCATTTTGAATATTACATAATAGAAGGATTTACTGTATATTTTATACATTTTTTGGTAGGCTGCAGTGTTTTTCAAATTTGTAGCATATGTAATATAGCTAATGCGGATTCTGAATATATACAAAGAAGTTATTAAATTGAGGCCAGAATTCTCTATAATATTAATACAGCTTTGTTGGCATCATTTTTAGTGGGTATGCTTAGGGGTGCACCGATCCCACTTTTCTTGTCCCAATACCGATATCTGGCATTGTGTGTCTGCCCATACCGATCCGGAACTACACACATACACAATATGCATGCGGCTGCAGTACAGAGCAAAGCCGCTGCTTCATGTGTGTGGCTCCTTCATGTGTGTGCATCTGATGTCACTCTGCCTGTGAGCCGGACCTATACAGGAAGTAGTGGCTCCCATCCCATACTACTACTACTACACCAAGTAAGGGACAGCTGAGCTGGGACTCAGCAAAACCGGATCGGCCCATGGATCGGTTAATTTTACAGATCCCCGATCCAGCTATTGTGGTAGTATCGGTGCCGCTATCTGATCCTAATATTGGATCGGTGCATCCCTAGGTATGCTGACTTCTTATACTAAATTTTTGTATATGTGGTATAGGGTAGTCCAGATAGCATTCTGTGTGATGATAAGACTTCTGGGCTACTTACAACTGTTTTTGTTAAACAAGGTGTGCAGATTATTATTACAATTATATTAAAATGAAATATTTTAAAAAATATTAATACAATTATGTCCACTATTGTACTGCATGGATTGGGTGCAGTGTTGACAGCCTCCATCGCCGAAGACATGTGGATGAGTTTGACTTATGCCTAGCCAATATTCACTATACACTAGCACATTGCAACATGCCCAACTTATCTGCTACCACTTATCCAAGTAATAGCAAAATATGTTGCCAATTCTTAAAGAATATCTAAAGCCAATTTTTTGGTTTCATTTTTGATAGAGTGGTGGAGGGTAAAACTGCTGTCAGTTTTTGTTTTGCCATCTGTATAGGGAGATTTTCCTTCACTTTTTGTCTTGTAGACCCAATAGAAAGTGAAAGGATATATTTCCAATATAAGGGCAATTCCCTCTAAGACAGTTTTCACAAGAACAGGTGTCCACATTGCAAGATTCTTCCTATATTTCTGTTCTGGAACCAACTAACAATTGTAGACTCAGCCTCACTTTCATTCCGTGTGGCATTGATGGCAAGGACAATTAAGGGGAATGCAACACAGACAGCATTAAAAACCTAATAGTGGTTCTAACACCTCACCACTCTATTTAATTTTTTTATAAATTGCCTTTAGTTATACTTTAATGTTAATAGTACCCCTCCCCTATGTATGCTAAGGAGGAGTGAATGTGTATGATTTCATCAATAGGATTTTCTAAAAGCCATGATTTAGAGTAATGCATCTGTACGTAATACATCACCCCCCCCTTTACTGCTTGTTGCCTGTCCTGAACACGGCACTGGTTGAATTATTATTTTAATACGAGGTAATATCTGATTGCCTCTTGGGGGATCAGGAAATAATTTTTCCCCTGCTGGAGCAAAAGTGGAACATGCTTTGCTTGATTTTCTTTGCCTTCCTGTGGATCAACTGTGGGTAGAAGATTGTGTATATAGTATTGTAAAACATGTTTCTTTTTTTTTTCCCCTTTTATTGGTTGAACTAGATGGACTTGTGCCTTTTTTCAACCAGACTAACTATGTAACTATGTACGTTTACTCACAAAATTAGTTACAAGCAACATGCATTTTTATAGTATTTGAGGAGTTTAGTGACCACAAAAATATGTGGGGACTGTATAGTAAAAGTTGAATATTATTGTTATCCTTTATATACAATGTAACAACATATAATGCAGCTAAGTAGGACCCCGTTCACACTGGGGCAACGATACTTGCCGGGGCGACCTCACAGGTCGCGGTGCGCAGCTCGCACCGCGACTTCGGAGCGGCCGGCACGGACTTCATATCAGTGAAGTCAATGCAGGTCGCTCCAGGTCACCCCAAAGAAGCTCCGGACCCTTTTTCTAAGTCGGAGCGACTTGTGTTGCTCCTATTAGAACGGGTCCACAGCTCCTCTATGGCAGGCGACCTACGGCGACCTGTCAGGCGACCAGGTCGCCTGACAGGTCGCCCCAGTGTGAACGGGGTCTAAATGAATTAATAAAAGTGTGCTTATACTGAGTACAAACAATAACAAACAGAAAGAGGCTGATTTACTAAAGGCAAATACACTGTGCACTTTGCAAAGTGCAGTTGCACTCTGCAAGAGCAATTGCTCCAGAGCTTCGTAAATGAGAAAAAGTGCTGCTGATTCCATCATCCAATCATGTGCAAGCAAAAATATAGTTCTTTTTATTTTCCTTGCATGTGACTGGGTACCTTTTGCAAAGTGAAGCTTTACCTCATTTACTAAGCTTTGGAGCAACTGCACCTGTTGAGTGCAACTGCACTTTGTCTATTTGCCTTTAGTAAATCAAGCCTAGCTCTTGGAGGACCTATAAATTGGTTTGAAGTCTGTCTCATAATCTTTCTATGAACTAAATTCATACCATCTCAGAAAGAGAGAATGCTATTATTTCACACATATTTACCCTTTTTATACATACCATAAAGAAAACAGTATAGTATACTAGTCTGGAAAGCTTTGGCTATATTTGCTTTGATATAATATAAAAGGCTACAACATCAAGTGAATGTGTGCAAGCTACTAATTCAAACAAAATCAGTCTGTCACTGCCTGTTCAGATCTCATAAAGATTATACAGCTAGAACTCTCAGTAACTGAATTAAATATCTCATTAGTTTAATGTCTAGTGAATATAGTTAGGTCATCTAATTATTTATGATCTTTAACCATAGTAACTGGGCTTTCAAATTGAAGCAGATCCATAAGCAATGATTCAGAGCAACATTATGTGCTATGCAACATGAAATGGCATTTGACATTTTTGTAAGCAAAATTTAGAGTGTCAGAAATGAATGGCTCAACTTCACATGATTAAGGTTAATAATATTAATAATAATAACAAACCCACATATTTTTTTTAATTAGATACTTGTTTACTATTTAATGTCTTTATATTTTAATATATTATAAGTAATACAAACTATATAGTGAATCTGTGTCCACCTAAAAAAATATATAAAGTCCAAGATTGTAGTTTTTCTGTCTGGTGGGGAGAGGGGGTGCAAATAATCCTGGGCCCCTGAGTCTCTTTAGAGCCTAAGCACTTCTAGCACCACAGAGGGAATCAATGGTGTGGAATTTCTGAACTCTTTGTTTTCTAGTTTTGGAACAACAGTAATGACCCCCAATAATCAGAAACTTCCCAAGTCAGAAACATGTATGGTCATTCCCATTTATGAGGAGTCTGATATCATCACAAGTATCCCCTATGTAAAAGGTGCCTAATATCATTGCCACTCTGTATATGGTGTCCAGTATCATCATAGACACTTCCTTGCATAAAGTGTCTGATATAATCATTAACACTAACCATACATATGGTGTTTGATCAACATCTGTACAACTAATGTATAAAGTGTCTGATATCATTATGTACACTATCCATGTATAAGGTGCTTGATATAGTCATGGTCACACCCCACGGATAAAGTATTCAATATCATCATATGCACTGCACATGTATAAGATGTATGATATCATTATGGACGCTACTCATGTGTGAAGTGTCTGATATCATCATAGACATGCCCATTGTATAAAATGTCTAATGTCATTATGGTCACTAAACAGGAATAAAGTGTCAAATATCAGATGCATTAGATATTTAACATGATCATGGTCGTTTCCCATGTATAAAGTGTCTATTTTGTTTGGTACTTCCCTTGTCTGATACCATCATTGGCACTCCCCATTTATAAGGTGCATGTTACCATGCTTTGCCGCCCATCACATCATCTGACATTGAGTATGCTCTTACCAGGTACACTTCTTGGTTGGACATCAATTGGTGACACAACAGCAGGCAAAGGGCACAACTTTAGCACATGCATATTGTCACATGCTTTTTGATGTAGAAACATTTTCTTTTCCAGTTTAAAACACAAATAAAGACACTACACTAAACATATAATAGGTACATTATCATATAAGTCACCATTCAGCCCTTTTGATATGACATGATAAAATGTTTAAAATAGGATTTATGCACAGTAAAGACTGCATGCTCCAAATTAAACACTTTCTTTTCTATTGATTCAAATTGGTTATATTTCATGGTCTTTCCAAGAAAGAATGGTGCCAGAAAACAGGATTTTGAAGCTCTGACTTGGATCACTGTAATGCACTGTATGCCAAATTAAGATGCATACATTCTGCAGATAGTTGTGAGTGTCTGTTTTCCAATCTGTCCTTCTTATTTTTATCTACTTTGCAATCTAGAAAATTACTTAACAGATGACAGTGTGTCTGACTCCAAATGTCATGTTTTATTACTCAAAACAGGTTGCTGCAAAGCAGAGTCTCCTGGAGAACAATCATTTTAACAAACACTAGCATGTACAGTACATGTAGAAATATTTTTGTATCAAAATCAGAGATGTCATTTGTTGTATTTTTTATGTAAAATGACTTGGCCATATAAAATCAAAACAGCATTGGAAAAAACAATACTGACAGGGAGTGAGAATGATCATTCTTATCCAAGTTGCAGTACCACATTATGATGATAAGTGTATGAATTTGCTGTAAAATGAAGAGAGATAACACCGCTCAGGCTAGTCAAATGGCACTTTTCCACTGCAAATACCGGCTCGGCTCTACTCGGCCCTGCTTGTCCCGGTTTGCTTTTCCACTGCTGGTACCGCATGGTACGGTGTTGGAACTGTTCGGTACGGTATGCTTTGCTTTTCCACTAAAGTAGTACTAAAGTTAAGTGGGTGGGATAACAACGATTCTCTGACCAATCAGTGGCTAGTAGTTACTTCATGCAAAGGATTGTGGGATATGGTACCGGGTATGGTACCTCTTGTAACCACAATCGAGGTGGTACTGTTTTTGAGAGCCGTACCGTTCGGTTTCATGCAGTGGAAAAGCGTCGCCGTACCGTACCGAACCGTTCCTACACTGTACCATGCGGTACCAGCAGTGGAAAAGCACAAAAGCGAGCCGAACCGTTCGGTTCTATGCAGTGGAAAAGCGCCAAAAGTCCACAATTCAAGGTGGGTGCTAAACCTTGGCTCGCCACCAGGAGAAGCATGAAGGAAGAAAATGGTCACAAACCACCACGGAATTCAATGAAGAAAAGTTCCTTTATTGATGTAAGTGGTACAAGGTACAGCAGGGTAGGACAGTAGATGCTGACTGCTACGTGCTTGTTCACTATTAGTGAAACGCATCTACTGGCCTACCCTGCTGTACCTTGTACTACTTATGTTAATAAAGGAACTTTTCTTCATTGGATTCCATGGTGGTGTGTGACCATTTTCTTCCTTCATGAATTTGCTGTAATACAGATTCCTGTTACAAGCTTTGCAGCCATAGACTATGAATAGGATATGTTATTTGAAGATATGCTTACCTCTGGTTGTAGAATAATTTTATTTAAAAATATGAAAGTTTTCCGGCATGCTATTCTGTTGCCTATCTGCCTGTAGAGTCATTAAGCATACAGCCAGCAGTTCAGGCCTGTATTTTACTACTGGTTGATGATTCAATAAGTACTAAAGCCATAGGATGAACATGACACACAAGGCACTAGATGCTACAAAAGAGTCAGCAATATTGGATACCCAGTTACTGTTGTGACAAGTTTGTTAAAAACTTGACAATATAGAACCCACCAGTGTGTTATTTTTACCAGAATACAGATGCTCAGTTTTGTTATAAAACTGCTTATGATAGTGTTCTGTCTACATGTAAGCTTTGTTTTCCATTTGCTGTCTGAGCTACTATCTTGAGAATTGAATCTTTGACCTTTTCATAACAGGTGAATATGCCTTGTCTGTTTCTATTATGGATGCATCAGACTACACCTGTGGAATGTAGCACTAGTAAAAGATATAACATGAAATACATAAAAAAATAAGCTTTTCCTCCAGATTCTAAAATTGGTTATTTTATTATTTCTTCAGTGAAGGGATAGTTGCAAGTGCACATTTCAACGTATCAGTTCTAAGATGTGGTGGCTGTACTGGTTTTCATTTTAGGTATTTTACCTTTATTTTAACGTTTTGATCCTGTATGTAAGTCTGTCATTTTTCAACTTTATCAGACCAAGCTTGTAAGCAAAAATGGCAGTTGAGGGTTGGGTTGAATAATTTAACAGAGGTTCTTACAATAGTAAAACCTTTATCCCAAAGGAAAAAAGACTTTTGCTGTAAGACTACCCTCTCCCCAGATTTACAATGCTGCCCTCTAAAAATGTATTTGTTGCTCCTCCATCCAGAGTGGAGACTCCTCAAAACAGGAAGTGCGTTATTGGCCTGATCACAAGGTGAAAATAAAGAACAAAAAGCAAAAAAAATGCTTATGTGAATGTGCCAGAGATCTAGTAACATATTATAGGCTGGAGAAGCTGCAGTAAATGCCAATTTGGACCCTGTGAAGTCTTCACTGTAGTAGCTGTTACTGCTACTACAGTGATCCTTGCTTTTTTTTGGGGGTCCGGGGCTGAGCAGCTGCCTTGTAACTACAGGGGGCCAACTGCTTGACACAGGCACAATTCAGAGAATGCCTGGTATTTTTCTCAGTGAATACAAGGCATTCTTTAATTGGATGAGGTGTAGGTTGTGATTTCACTATCCTGCCTTACCACATTGTCTAATCAGACAATTATTTGCATTGTTGCAAAAAATACAAGGCATTATCTGAAAGGCATGGACCTGGAGGAAAGTGGGGAACACTGAAGTTGAAACCAAGTATAGAATAAGCCAGGTATAGAATATTCATTCTTACATAGTTCCAAGCAGGAAAAATGTAACTATGCAAAAAAATACCTGAAATTAAGCTTTTAACAAGCTTGTTATTCAACATTGAAAAAATCCAATTATTACTAAAACCTAAATAAATGCATATTTAATAGAATATTCATTCCTCACTTGTTACCAGCTACAAAATTCTCTTCTGATCTTGTGTGTAGTAGGGATCAACCGATTATTGGCAATACCGATATATCGGGGGCCGATATGCACTTTCCCCAATATATCGGAATCGGCCCCTGAGGTTACCGATATTGCTGATAGGGAAAGTGCTTGTACCGGGGTGATGCCTGCAGCTAGAGGCATCACCCCAGTACCGGTGTCCATAGCTGACAGTCAGCTGACTTGTAATGACAACCGAAGCGGCTGAGAAGCCACTCGGCTGTCATTACAAGGAGCGGGAGGGGACGTCCCCCCCTCCCGCTGCCTTCCCATCCTACCTCCACCGCCGCCGAAGAGAAGACCCGGGTCTCCATGTAAAAACCCGGAAGTGATGTCATAACATAATTTCCGGATACTCAGCACCGAATTAAAAAACTGACAGCATTCAAAACAGCCAAACTTGGTGTTTTGAATGCTTTTCGGTGCCAAGGAGGGGTTTGGGGTCTTTTAGACCCCCATATTCCTCCACAATAGTACCCGTAGAAACATTTTTTTTTTTTTTACATGTCCGAAAATATCGTCAGATATCGGCCGATACCGATATCCGATGACCAAAATATCGGTATCGGCATTAAAAAAATGATATCGGTCGACCACTAGTGTGTAGTGTTGTTGCAAAAATGTTTTGAATCTAAAGGCAGTATACTATTTAAAGTAGAGATCGACCGATTACCGGCAATACCGATATATCGGGTGCCGATGCACTTTCCCCGATATATCTGTATCGGCATTTGGATTTGCCAATATTGCCAATATTGACGATATTTAGGGAAAGTTTAGAGGCATCACCACGGTACCGGTGTCCATAGCCGATGATTGGCTGACTTGTAATGACAACCGATTCAGCTGAGAAGCCGCTTCCAAGGCTCGCCTGGGTCTCCTGTCCCACTGGGAGACCCGGGCATCCTACCTCCACTGCCACCGCCCCTGAAGAGAAGACCCAATCAAAGCCGCATTCGGCTCTGATCGGGTCTCCATGTAAAAAAACCTGGAAGTGATGTCATGACAGCATTCAAAACAGCATTCAAAACAGCCAAACTTGGTGTTTTGAATGCTTTGATGCCGAGGAGGGGTTTGGGGTCATTTAGACCCCCAGATCCCTCCACAAGGAGTACCTAAAAAAAATTAAAAATAATAATTTTTTAATGTCCGAAAATATCGGCAGATACCGATATCCGATGACCAAAATATTGGTATCTGCATTAAAAAAACTATATCGGTCGATCACTAATTTAAAGCCACTTAGGAGTTTGTGGAGCATGCTGGGTTGGTTTTCAATCATTGCCCAAAGTAACACCCCTGGCCTTGATGTCTGCATGCATTAAGCCCATTAAGATATTTCCTAGGTACCACCCCTTAATCACAGCCCTAGTCCGATAAATCAATTCAGGCTTCAAATATCTTCTCTGGTTCCTGTCTGCTCACTTTCCATAATCAGGTTCTCCTTTGCATCCTCTTCCAGTGGAACATGACTAGCTGCTGGTCCCTTTTCTCCTTAGCCCCTCAGCAAATGAGTGATTCTTGAGCATTCCCTCTGCCTTGTCCACAACCCCCTCTTTACTTTCAGCCTCAATCATCATTTTTTCCTTGTCACCCTACAATGACAAGATCATTTTTACATATTTTCACAATGGTCCATGATCAGATCACATTCAGCCTTCTCTATCCCCTGTCAATCAGTTGCCATTGCCTACTCTCTCTCCTCCTGTGATCAATTCTTCGGTCTCCACTTTTAAACTTTCAGATGTGCTCAAATAGTTGGCCCCTTCCTCTCTCCTCCATCCACAATTATCTACTTTTTGCTTTTTCTCCCACTATCTGGTACATGATCAGCTCTCTTTTGCCTCTTAACTATACAGTCAGCTACTACTCTGCCTTCTCTGTCTATCCCAGTATTTTTATTGTCAGCTATCACTCTCTCCCCTCACCCCTTGACATGATTAACTTTCTCTTCCCTTGTTTATGCCACTCTGACCTCTCCGCAAGTCCAAGTTTAGCCACCATTCTGCTTCCAATGTGTTCTTTTACGATCCTTGATCACATTTCTAATCAGCCTCTTTTCCCACTGGTCTACGACCAGCCACCACAATGCCTCCTCTACTCCCACACACCATGATCCATTTACATTTAGTCTTCCACCATAACCAGTTATAGTAAAATTGCACAACAGAGCAAATAACATATTTCTATCTAAAATATTGTTCCCTTATGGTCCTTGATCACCTTCTAATCAGCCTCTTTTCCCACTGGTCTATGGCCAGCCACCACAATGCCTTCTCTACTCCCACACACCATGATCCATTTACATTTAGTCTTCCACCATGACCATTTATAGTAAAATTGCACAACTGAGCAAATAACATATTTCTATCTAAAATATTGTCAGACTGGCAAGAAATTTGATGGTCATACAGAGGACTAAAAAACATTTAACCTAAATTAACCTGTTCATAAATGAGATTCACATTTGCTAATATTGTGTGAAAGATGATTTACAAAAGATGTTCAGGTTTTTCCTTTAACTACTTCTCACCCAGGCCAATTCTGACATTTCCCTCTTATATGTAAAAATCAGTATTTTTTTGCTAGAAATTTACTCAGAACCCCCAAACATTATATATGTTTTTTTAGCAGAGATCCTAGAGAATAAAATGGTCATTGTTGCAATTTGTTATGTCATATGGTATTTGCACAGCAATTTTTCAAACGCCATTTTTTTAATGTTATTGCACAAAAAAAAAATATAACCCAATTTTTTTGGAAAAATATAAAAGTTGATGTTACGCCAAGTAAATAGATACCTAACATGTCATGCTCTAAAATTGCGCACGTTTGTGGAATGGTGCCAAACTGTGGTACTTAAAAATCTCCTTAGCTGATGCTTAAGCATTTTTACAGGTTACTAATTTAGAGTTACAGAGGAGGTCTAGTGCTACAATTATTGTTCTCCCTAAAACATTTATGGTGATACCTCACATGTGTGATGCCAACACCGTTTACATATGTGGGCATGTCCTGTGTATGCATTTGCTTCTGCGTGCAATCACGAGGGGACGGGGGCACTTTAAACAGTTTTTTTTTTTACACTGTCCCTATATTTTTTTTGATCAGTTTTATTCCTATCACAAGAAATGTAAACATCCCTTGTGATTTCAAATAGTGCACAACAGGTCCTCTTTATAGAGACATCTGGGATCTATATACCCCAGATATCTCCTCTACCCTGAAAAGCATGAGATAAAAAAAACATTGATCTCTGTTTTCGAGGGGGAAAAATTACAGTATTTACATCTGCCAGAGCCGGACGTGATGTCATGATGTCATATCTGGCCTCCCAGGGTTAAAGAGATGGCTGGTCCTCTGGTCCTCAGCCAGCCCTGTGGTAACCCAACGACACCACAGGATCGGATCTCCAGCTTTCTGATCTAATGGAAGAGCCTGGGGAGGCGCTGATAGGTGGAAGAAGGGGGGATGTCCCTTTCCATTGCTTATAAAAGCAATTCAGCAGCTGTTCAGCCACTAGGATGTTTTTTTGCAGTGTAGCTAGAGAAAAAAATATATGGATGATGCCTGTAGCTTCAGGCAAGATCCAGATATAGACCCTTAAAGTTCACAATGTCATGTGACATCATGCAGACGGGAAGTAGTTATAACATATATGCTTATTATTGGGTCAAAGTGGGATCAAAGTGTAAAGTATAGTAACAGTTGGCACAATTCATCTGTTCTATTTTTGCTTTGGAAAACCAAAGTCCATATATGCTATACAATACATCTGCATTTATCCCTAACATGTTGCTTTATATTATTTTCCATACTCTAAGGCAGTAAACAGTTAAGTAGTTAACAAACAGATTACTTCCACTGTATCTCTGGGAATCTATGTGCTTTGGAGTGTGCATAAAGGCAATAAAAAAACTTCACATGCTTTAGAAAACAGGAGACAGACAGTCTTAAGCAATCTTTCTGGATTCTGCCTCTCTTCCAGGCTGACATGCCTTAGAAATATTACAGAGCACAGACATGGCCTTAGGTTTGTCTATATTTAGACATGGCAGCAGAGTGCATTGTAGAGAGATATTTTTGTGAATGCAGTGGGTCTAAATGTAGCTGTCACAAATCATTCTACTCTATGCATTTAGTTGTGTTTTAAGCCCGCTATTTTACCTCTCTTGACATTCTTTCTAATTGATTACTTTCAGTATCTGGTGTGTTAATGAAAAACACTCCAATGTTATTGTGTCGCATTGGTAATGCTAAGCATAAGCATAGTACTAGACTGGGGTTTTTTAACATTTTAATCTGATGACCCAAATAAATAATTGTTACTGTGCTGGAACTCAAGAAGATAATTATTGTCATAATGTCAGAAAAGCCAAACATACCAATGGTGGTATAAAAAAACAAAACAAAAAAAAAAAAACAACAGAAACAGTAAATGCATTTGTTTTAACTCAAGTATAGGTTGCAGTGTTTTTTTCATTTGTAAAGCATAAAAGTGAAAATGTTGCGAATAAAACAATAATTAAAATTCAAAACAAAGAATATATTCATGAGTGCCATTCCAAAATAAATGCATATATACACTGAATATTCAAAAACTATTTAAAGCTGAACTCCAGGCAGATATAAAAGACATAAAATAATGCAGCACTGCACTCACTTATAAAACATGAAATGCATTGTTTTTAAATACAAGCATTGTAAGTACCTGAATTTGACTTAGTGCCGCTTGCAGTCCCCGTAAAGGGGAGCCCAAACCTTATTTGTGTAATTCCCTCCTGTTCCCCACCTTGCACACACTCTACTGTAGTTCCAAACATGTGTCTGTGATATCAGTCATAGTCACTATGCTATATCAGTCACTACTAAGCCACTGATATCATCCGTGAACAAATTAGGCTACACAGTCAAGTGGTGACCCATCACAGACAGGTAATTGACCCATAGTTTAAAAAACACTATTAGACAAAGTACTAAGCCCAGGGATACATTTAGTATAATGTATTTTTTCAGTTAATCATATAAAGTCTTATTGCAAGGTTAGCAAATTTATGATACTCCCATTTGTCAATTTTTTTGCAGTCTGTCAAACTGCTACTATCTAAAAAAAAGATACTATCTTGCATCTCCTTGGGAGAAAGAATGTGCAGAATTTCTTAGATGTGAAAAAGGGATATGTCTTGGCAGAATGTTTGTAAGCAAAGGACACACTTGTGACATATCACAGATATATGAAAAATAAAGAATAAATACACAAAAATAATTGTTTAAACCCACCTTTTCTTTACTGCATTTCCCCAATACTAGCTTTTCAAAACAAAATATTCAATAATTTAGAAGTTGGATGAAAGAATTAGTGTAGTATTAAACTTTGGTAGTGGAAATGTACTTTTTAATAGGGATGTGTACATCAGACAAAGGACAAAAGAGGCTGAAGGAAAATGAAGGACAGAGATTTGATTCCAAAAGAAAGACAGTCTTTATAGCTGAACGGAAGTTAAGAGCTATATATGTATTTTTGTCTGCATGCAATGGTGGTTAATTGAAAGCTGCGCTGATCTCTGATCTCTCTACTGAAAATTATAGTTGTTTTAGTTGCTGAACCAGTGCTTTAAATACTCTCTGAATCACTAAACCAGAACAAATATGCAGATCAGGAATTCCAACTTTGCTCTAACATTACTAGCTGCACACTAGTTCCAGGTCAGTGAAGAAGAAATCATAAAACCAAAAATAGCCAGACATTTACAATTTTTACAAGGAATCTGACATTGAGCATATATTTAATCTAAAATAGATCCAAATCCACCCATAAAAATCTCATATAAGCTATACAATGTTTATCTAATTTCAATATTGCTAAAATGACAGCTTATAATAAGATCATTCTTAGGGATCTTGTCATGAAGGTCCAGGGCCTTTCCGTTATGGAGTAAAACAGTTTCCAAATTGTGTATCTGCAGTGTGCTAATACACTTGGCAGAAATGGTCTATCTGGTCCAGAGCAATGATGTGTAGCTGACACTAAAGCATGTAGACAGAAGTTAGCAACATTGAGATGAAAAAAAAAATGGTAAAAACAGCATTTTATATATAAAAGAAAAAAACAGGGATTTATAATACAGTGATTCTGATTTACTAAAGGAGAAGCCAGACAAAACATGCACCAATAGAAGGAGTGGCAGACCAAATTATAGGAGTCCAAATTAATTTTATTGGTTTGCACTAAAGAAGACAGTCAATGCATTTTGGGGGCCAGAAAATATTCCTCTTTCATTAAAACTTCAGTTAAAATAAGAAATGTGAATAGACTTAGAATAGGGCTTTCCTTTGTGAATCTATGTAGGGAAGTTAATTGCTGGACTAGAGATTTACTAGCAAGCAAATTCTAAATGAGCAATCAAGATCTAAAGGAGTAGAGTATGTTTAATTTCAAAGTGAATTTTCACTTAATTTAGTCAATGGAGTAAAATAAAGTTTGTTCGCAAAAAATACCCAATGATGTGCAACAGAAATTTAAATAACAGAATTTTTGCTCACGCATGATTGCATTATATGGCGGTTGAAGTCACTGAAATAGGTTTCAAAGTTTGGTGCATGAGATAATGTTTGGGTGACGTCAATAAATCAATGTGCAGGCAAAAACTCCTGTTTTTACATTTTTTCTGTACATGATTGGGTGTTTTTTGCAAAGTGAATTTCTAGTTTATTTCTCTTCAATCGTTAATAATGAATATTAAACCAAAAATACTTTGCGAGGTGAAATTTACTTTGAAAGTGACTGTGCTCTCTTATTTTACTAAATTGAGATCACTGTATCCAGTGTGTTTGCCTTACATCAAATGTTTCTAATTCTGCTTTCAAGTGTATATTTAGAGTTCTACTTGGTGAAGACAATACAAGTCACTTACTGCAGTGTGTGCTGCAAAATATGAAGTGGTATTGTGGAATATCAGAACCCCCAATACTTTGCCCCAATCTCTGACATGTATTCCTAACTCAATATCTATCAATAACATTGTATCTCTACTAAATCCCCTAATACATCTGGAGCACTCACAGATGCCTTTGGTCATAGAAATGTTCATAAAGCAAATCTTCAAAAGCAGAAACTTTTAAAGCCATTAGGATTGATTTATTCAAGGCTCTTAGTGTTACTATTATTTCTGTGATTACAGACAACAGCATAGCTAAAGTGGATTGCAAGTACTGATTTGCTAGCTAATAGGGTAATGATAACAAGGAAAAAGTCATTTCCATTTAAAGAACAGCCCTCAAAGCTAATTATTGTCAAGGGTGGTGGTATCTATTTTCATGAATTAAAGGCTCTGTCAAAAATTATGGTAAACCTTAAGATGCAAACAAGAAACAAAGCCTACATATTTGATACTTCAGAACATGTGAGGTACAATCTGAAGTCTGGCTTCAGAGTATTACAGAAAATGTAATTTGAGGTAAATTAAAGTAGTATTAAACCAAAAAACAAAAGTTTTTTAAAAAAAAAATCTGGTGCCATTTCTGATTAAAAAGTATTAGCTGGAGTTTGACACAGGAAGTATGTTAGTGGTCAGATCACTAGGTGAAAATAAAGAAAAAAAACTATAAAAAAACAAATGCAGGCTCCGCATTTAAGGATGCAATATATTCCATTTTTTTTTTTTTTTTTTTTTTTTTTTTTTTTTAGGTTTAATACAGTATTTAGCTTTCAGGTTTCAGGTAGGGCATTGTTGTGTGATTCCAGCCCAGGATATAGAATTAATATATTTAAAGGTTAACATATTAAATATCATAATTGCAACAAAGCCGTGATACACGAATGGTGAAAGAAAATTAAAGAATATAAATTAAGCTAATTTCTGGTTACCTATCTTCAACTTCCTTCCTTAACACTTTCTTTTGAGACATCTTCTACAAATCAATCAACCTCAAAAGCAATTTACAGCCCCCAGCTTTATCAACAACATCATCTCATACCAATCAAACAGGTCTCTTCACTCCTCCCAAGAATTCCGGTTCTCTAGCTCTCTTATCACATCCTCCCACGATCACCTCCAGCACTTATCCAGAGCCTCTCAAATCCTCTTGAACTCTTTACCCCAATCTATAAATTATCTCCTACTCTATCCACCAATGCCAAATACTTGGCAGAATTGGGATTATTTAAATTATTTGAAACCAGTTTTAGTCAAAAGTGCAAGCAATAAAAAACAGACCAAAGGAATCAACACAACCTACCTCCAACATTTTCCGGCGAAACAATGTGACTATCGTAATTGCAGTTAGTGGTAGGTTGTCTTTATCTATTCAATTGATTTGCAATCAAATGCTATATAAGGAGTGCAAATATATAATAATGTTGTTGAATTTGGCAAAACATTGCTTTGAGTATGGCTAAGATTAGAGTTGCTTTGATTCATTAAGGCAATAGTATCAGAGGTGTATGACAAAAAGTTTAGAACAATAAATCTCATTAAATGATCCACTATTTAGAGGCCAGCTCTGTACAGCCAGATCACCGATCCACAGAACAAAAATTAGCTTTGTGGAATACTGCCGCCTATATGGGAAAACAGAAGGCATCATACTTTTGATTGTAGGGGTATACTGGGTAGGGATATCCATACTGGGTAAATAACTAGAAGCAGTCACCAGCTATTACCCTGGTCAATAACTGGGCACATTTATTTGATGACATAAAATATATTAAATATATTTTCAAAATGCTACTATAAGAAAAGAATGTATAAAACAAAACAAATTGTTTACACAATTAAGTCTGTCAATGCCATGAGCAAAGCCCTTGTGGGCTTGTTCACACTACCCGACACAGAAAGCTGAGCAAACTTCCTGTGTAAGCTGATGTATATTTTCTACGGGCAGTGTAGGTTGTGCCCTGTATTTTTACCATGCAAGACTTTGTTTAGCTTTTTTCTTTTTTTAACCTTACTGAAATGTCACAAAATTAGATTAATTTCTATGCATTGCATTTTAGCTGTGGGGCATAGAAACATGCAGATAGACAGAGACATCAGGGGAGCTCTGATGTGGTGCAGAAAAATGAGCACATAAAGCATTTTTTCTCCTCTCTGTTCCTTTGTAGTGTGAACAGTGCACCATATGGAGACCTGTGTTTTGCAAGTGCATTAGTATCCACTAGAGATCGACCGATTATCAGCAACACTGATATATTGGGGGCCGATATGCAATTTCCCCGATATATCGGAATCGGCCCCTGAGGTTACTAATATTGCCAATATTTAAGGAAAGTGCATGTGCTGGGGTGATGCCTGCAGCTAGAGGCTGGTACCGGTGTCCATAGCCGACGGTTGGCTGACTTGTAATGACAGACAATGCGGCTGAGAAGCCGCTCGGCTATCATTACAAGGAGCTGGAGGGGACTCCCCCTCCCGCCGCCTTCTGCGGCTCGCCCGGGTCTCCCGTCCCACCGAGAGACCCGGGCATCCTACCTCAACCGCCGCCGCCGCCGTCAAAGAGAAGACCCGGGTCTCCATGTAAAAAACCCGAAAGTGATGTCATGACATCACTTCCGGGTACTCGGCGCCGAATTAAAAAAACTGACAGCATTCAAAACAGCCAAACTTGGTGTTTTGAATGCTTTTCGGTGCCGAGGAGGGGTTTGGGGTCTTTTAGATCCCCAGATCCCTCCACAAGGAGTACCTTAAAAAAAAATAAATAAATAAATAAAAAATTGTAATGTCCACAAATATCGGGCGATATCAATATCCGACTACCAAAATATCGGTATAGGCATTAAAAAAACTATATCGGTCGATTACTAGTATCCACCTATTAACTTTTAGCAGATGAGCAAAGCAGTAATGACAGCAAGGTCAGCTTTTATATTAGCATGCTAATGGACCTCTGTGAAGTCACTACTACTGCTTCTGTTATCAGTGACAAAGTTGGTCTTGATCTATTGTGGTTTATATTTTCTGATCAGTGAGTATGAAAGAAACAGCCTTCTTTTTGCTGATTCTTGTATGTGACAAACAAACACATGCATTGAGTTTCCAAAATTAGGTTAGTATAATGTAATAGTGTACCTTCAGTTAATAAGACATACGCAATTTAGGACCTGCTTTGACTAGACAGAACAAAAACCTCAAATAAGACAATAGGAAAATCTAATTTGCTCAGTAATTACTATAACTTGCTAATAAGATAAAGCAGATCCAAGTAGCAGTCAACCATAATGTGACTTTTTTCTCTGAAAAACCCTAATTTCCAATATTTAAATTCAATTACCAGGAACTCGTTACTCCTAGCAATTTTTACTGCACACTATGCAAGAGTGACTCATTACTCCTAGCAGTTTATACTGCACACTATGCAAAGAAGGTTTTATTACTCTTACATAAAGTGCTTCAACAATGGCAGTTTTTATTATACCTTTTATATGATAAAAGATTAATATACAGCATGGATAAAGAATAATTTGAAGTAAGTGGAATGGAGCTCTTTGTGAACCAGATGAGCAGCGTGCCCACCATGAGTGTGAGTCCTGTACTAGGGAACACATTAGGGAATCTTATGGCTTCACCTTTGAATGTACAGAAGACTTTCTGGAAATGTGGACCAATTGCTAGCATTTGCCAAACAAAATAGCAAGGCAATCTCCTTCTATGTCAAAGGGGGTATTTGCTAAGCATTTGATCATTTTGGAATTATTAATTGGCTCCCTCTTACTATAACCAGCCCTAATATGTCAGTTTACATTATGACTTATGCAGGAGATTCAACATATTTTAGCGTCTCTTTGCCAACCGGATATTGTACAGAATTATGATCATGTGATTAGCAGTGAAAAGCAACAAAATAATATAGCTTAAATCTTAGCGTCTTCCAGGATGCCCAAAAAATGTCTGGCATTGAAGTATGCAATCTATATTTGGAAATTTTCTAAGAAAGACTCTTTTCGTGAGCTCAAGCTCATGTTGTAGTGTGCAGTATATGTATCACCTAGCATAAAATGTTATATTGTTGTGCTGCTAGATGCCTGTTAATTAATTGTATAATATGCAATTATAGAAGATCGGTCATTATCTTTAGAGTAACGATATCCATAACCATACACTTTCACATTTTTTTTTATTATGACTGAATGACTTAAAATCCTTGTGGCATATAAAATATCATAAACGATCCATTGATAACACTGGAGGAATTGTGATATTTGTAGTTCTTTGTTCTAATTTCTTCATCATATTTACTACAGCAACCAGCAGTTGGATTTAATAAAACAAATACTAAAAAGATTAGCAGTGAAAAATGTTTCCGCAACTGTTTCACTGAAAAATAACACTAGCCATTTTTGTGTGATTGTTTGTGTAATGTTGCCGTTTGTGTGTTATAAATCAGGTTAATTGGTGGTTCAGAATTGGCACATTTTTTCACTTAGATAGATAAACCATGCGGTGTCATGAAGTGATAGAAGTACATGTCTGAATTCAGAACATCCAAACATCTGTGAACTACAGATACACCTACTTCCATAAATGACATGAATATTGTTCATATTTGCCAAACTGTATGAAATATCAGCCTACATGTTTCTTTAGATTAATCAATTTAGTTAACTTTATTTTTGTATCTAACTGTAAGTAAGGAGCAATTTAAAAAAAACTGAAGGATTCTCTTTATTATGAAAAACTTAGGGAGCTATGATGGTGAAGGTTCACTTCATTCCAAATTGAAAATTCTTTCTTGAAGTTCATATAGATATGTTTCCATGAAGGTTTTAATTCATCCATTTCATAATATAGCTAGTAACAGTTATTCATATTTAACTTTTATTTTTTAAATAGTTTTACCGCTGATCTAAGTGGCATCCTTTAAATGAGTGTAGGAATAAAACTGAACATTTTGACCCACATGGGTAACTCAGTCACCTCAATAACATTGCAGTAGTTCCAACTCATCTAGTTTATTCCTAAGGGCCTCTTCTTTGTCTTTAAATGCTACTTGATAAACTTGTATGTCCCTTGCATGTGATTGGATATTCTTTGCTAAGCAAAATTTTACCACACCCACTAAGCTCTGGGGAAAATTCCCTCTGAAAGTGAAATTTCCCTTGCAAAGTGAACAGCCTATTTGCTTTCAGTAAATAATTCCTAATGCATCCACATTTGTGCTCCCTACAGCCCCCTTAAAAATTACTTGTGCTACATTTCATAATTATATAAGCAAAACCCATTAAAAAATATCAGAGGAAACGAGATTGGACAGCTAAGAAAAACTAAGATAATGCAAAAGAAAAAAGCCCTTTAACTGCTAACATTCAGCCTATAGAATATGTTTCCTTTACTGGCTTTACTATTTAGCTAGGTAAGAAAAACACAGATTGCTGCCTAGAGGGGCCTAGAGGGACCAAGAGGGCGGAGCAATAAGGGGCAAAGGGCTGAATATGGCTCCCAGGCCACATGATCTACCAGAACTAGTTGTGTAGTTGACAGTCAATAAAACAGATCACAAACTCAATGTCTTTCTACATGGAACACCATCATAAGGCCACTCTAGACAAAATAAAATAACTACGAATAAATAATATGAAAAATTAATTTCACCACTGGACACATGAATGTGTACATTTTTTAATCAGACAAACATAACTGTAATTTGCAGTTTAAAGGCTAATTCCACATTCATGGGAAAAAAAATTAAGCGAATAAAAATAATAATATAGCTTATACAATTGCAACACATGTAATATTGTAATTGAACGTTATTAAAAATGAAATTTCCTTTTCAATCTGCAGCACTGTTTTCTGTAAAATGCAATGCAATATGACTACCTGGAGGCATTCTGTACACAGATGGCGTACAAAACGCCCCATGAAATTTTATTTCCTGCTTTTGTGATTGGTCAACTGATTTTCCCAGACGTCTGCACTAAAATACAAATCATATTTTGAGAATCCTCTGCA
Organism: Pelophylax lessonae; assembly: GCF_965119305.1. Lineage (NCBI taxonomy): Eukaryota > Metazoa > Chordata > Amphibia > Anura > Ranidae > Pelophylax > Pelophylax lessonae. Next base: position 428,032,487 of record NC_138771.1, read on the forward strand.
ACAAAAATTTCATTTTTTGCAAGATACTCCCAAATGGAAATAATGTCTAAAGGGATGCAGACCCAGCATGTTTCCTCATTAGAGCCCTGCAGGTGATTATTATAAAACCACTCCCATACAGATTCACTCACCACATGGACACAAACAGCTATTCCTTTAGAATAACAAAATGTAGGAATCTGAAACAAGGTTTGTTAAAATCCCTGCAATTTACACAGATCACCCAGAGTGGGACATTTTTTTTTTTTCTCATCAAAATTGGAGTTACTCATTAAAGTGCAGGGCAAACCAACAGGAATGCCTAACTCCCACCCTTTTGCTTCACATATTCACCTTTTCTTTGCTCCCTGACACTTCATCTGACCAGCTTGAGAGAGAAATACCTGGCGCTTTTGGATATGGGAAGCATCAGACTCACTGTCCTTGATCCTATGGGACAGTGCTGATGATCAAGCACATAGAGATTTTACAATGGGTGGGGAGAACTTACAGATTTCCAACCAGACTTTTGGATGCAGGGAAGCCTATACTGTATGCTGTGGTATTGATGTTTTAAAGACATTTAGTGATTTACAGAGAGTCTCTTCTTTGTCTCAGAATGCTTCTGGAAGAACTAAAATTATCTTTTTAACAAAAAGGTTCTTTCCCAGGGGTATCTATACCCCATGGAGGTATGGGGACCAAATGCTGAGGTATGGGACTGGATCTCTGAATAGTTAAAGGAAAGAAAATTGAAGCGGGATTCAATGCATGATGAACCTAAAACAAGAGGAAACATTGACTTGACAGATGACATTGCAACATTGTTTGTAACTATACCTCAAATTCATTTCAATTGGACACAAACGGCTAAATATCATTAGTTGTAACTGGCTTGTGCATTTGTGATTTAAATGAATATAAGTACCCTGCGCTACTCTCTTTATTACCATTATATCAAAACAAAAAACTAAGAAAGCAGCTACCACCTACAAAGTGTTATCAACCTACAGTCTAATGCAATAGATTATATCCAATGGTAAAGCACGTTCTCTACACATTATTGATAGTACTTAAATAGTGATCATTTATAAATTATAAAAACTCTCTGTGACAACTCATAATTATATGATTTAATCAAGATTATTCACATAAGCTAAACACAAATATAAATCAGGAAAAATGTTATCCACATAAATATAAAGTCCTATCCAGTCTTGATCCAGTCTTGATCAATGTGCAAATCCAAAATTCATAAAAAAAAACATCCAATCTGTATACAATCGGTGCACAATGTATGAACTCTTCTCACAGGTGATACGTACTTTGGCCTTTTTTAATAAATATAATACATTCCTCATGATTTTTTTTACCTGTTCTGTTCTATTGGGGTCAGTAATTGTGTAAAGGATAAGAACCCTTATAACCTAATTATTTTGCAAGTGGTAGTGTCTTTCTGTAGCCAAATAAACCTATTGTGAACTCCCTTTGTAAACAGTGACTTAAGCCTCATACACATTACCAGTTGTGCTTTTTTTTTTTTCATTCAGCCCAGCTCAGGTGGGAGCCACTGTACTAACAATCTTATGTTAGTACAGTGATCTCTCCTGCTGTGCTATTGTGTCCTGAAAGGGGGGTGGCCCCCACGCTAGAACACTTCAGTCAGCACTCTCAGCCATTGGCCGAGAGCACCAGGCGGGAGTCGGTCGGCAGACCTTTTTAGGTCATGACCCTTCGACAGAAGCCGACTTCTGTCGGACCAGCTGCCATACACATGGGCCGAATGTTGGCGGATTTCTATTGAACCGGCCAAAGCCACCTGACATTCGGCCCGTGTGTACTAGGCTTTAGGTCTAAACAGTGAAATTCAGAGCAAAGAGAAAATGAGAATCTGAAGGCAGTTTAGTAAACATTCAGCTTTTCCCCGCACAGGTAAAGTACAGGTTCTTGGATACATAAGCAGTCATTGTATAGCGATATTAGCAACCGTATTTCACAATACATTTGATACTTCTATAAGGTTAGGGTCTGCAGAGAAGGCCTTAAAAGTGAACAGGAACTGCATCATCCATGTGAACACATAACATGTAGCTCATGTTCATGCTTATGCAGCTATTTATTGATTTATTTGATATTCTTCACTGAATGCCCATATGCAGCGAATCACCCAAACCATAATGGATCTCATACAGAAAGTGCTAAAGGCACCATAGCCTAAAGGGTATTCACAACTATCCAAAAAATAATTCTGATTCTAGAGACTTAGTTTTAGAAATATCCAATTTGGTAAGCTTGTTGTGCCCTTAGTGAACATGAATATGCACTGATAGAAGCATTTAGGCATTTAGTAAAAGCATTAGCAACTTGTGTGACAAATTTACTAGACCAATAGGAAAGCATGGAAAACTATGAAAAAAGTTTAATGTGTGCAAACTTGCTATTTTTGGTATGAAAACTATGCAACTAGCTATGTCTTTCCAATGTAAAACCATATTTTGCAAATCTGGAATACAGATTGCATAGAATGATTTCTTTGTGAATTGTAAAGTGATTGTAAACCATAACAGTGAAGTTATGTTACTTTACAGACTTTTGGCCTGTTAAATATTCAGTTGAAGTAATTTTGGTATATCTGTTTTGTTTGCAAAAAATACTTGTTGACCCTGTCAGAAAGTCAGTTAGCTCTTAGCTTCCTGCAATTAACTGACAATGTAGCTGTGAAATCTCAACAATAGACTCACTTGGAAGTACAGATCCCAACCCCAATGTTATAGGAAACAGTAGAGGGTAAGATGTTTTGTAGTCCTAACATACATCAGTTAATGGGTAGATCATCAATTCCAACCTTTAGTAAAGAGGCTTCCCACAGTTACATAAGAGACACAGAACAACTTTTAGGTATATTTTAGGATTTAAAAAGGAGATGTTTAAGTTATGTGTGATGTATCTAGTCTATCCATCAATCCCTCATGCTATGGGTCTCAGGGCAGTCTCTTTTTCTCTTGACAACTACAGTGATTGTTTATACTTTAAATTATTGGGAGTTTATTTTGGAGTGCTTGGCATACCTGTTATGTCATGTTTGTCTTGCTTTTTTAGGGATTTTTACCTTCACAGATACGGAGCAGCTATGGGTGCTCATTTTTAGCCCTCTCCTGCCACTCTCTATATGGGATGATGGAAGAGGACTTGCATCTTTGGGGGGTCAAAATTCCTTTTGATCACACATCAAATGTTATCATTGATACCTTGACGATCTGATATTCTTTGATATTCTTTTGCTCCAACAGTCTGGACACAATAGCAGAGTTCCTGGTATATCTTATTTTATAACTCCTTGAACTTGAGATTTATGGGGCAGATGATTATATAGATTGTATCCCTTCCCTTGATGTGATCCTCACAGATAAGGGAGGACATGTTATTAACTTTATAGGAAACCACTTTTGGGCAACACAGTACTGAAAGCAGATTCTGGACACCCTGGTCATACTATTAGCAGTATACCAGTGGTTCGGGGTCTCAGACTCTGCAGGGTCTGCCACTGCCAGGTGATTTTGAGAGAGAAATGGTACAGATGTGTGATGTATTCTGTCAGTGTAGATACTCCGATGTGTCTTTAAAAAGGGCAATGCACATAACAAGAATGACAAATAGGAGACAACTGTTACAGGATAGAACCCAACATTCTAATTTACAATACAAAATTATGTTCTCCACAGTTTACAGCCTGGAGTTCAAGAGAATTAGAAATTGAACAGTATTTACCTGAGTTATATGAGAATGATATTTACAACCAAATTATACCCAGAGAAGTCAAAACTCTTTTTCAGGGAGCCCTCTCCTTAGGAACTTTCCTCGCCCCAAGTTAATTTTCTTCAAGGGTGACTGACAAGTAGTTACACTTAGCTTCACTTTAAAGGCAATTAAAAGTGTGGAGAGTACAACTGTTCCCATATTATTAGGAGTGATGAGTTTGTTCCAACTTTGAACAAAAGGGGATTTAATAACTCAATAATCTCAACACTTGATATACCATTTATTTGTTTACATGCAAAATTTGCTCCATACAATATGCTGGGAGGAGAGCTAGAAGACTGGGGAATCACCTCCGTGATCATATTTACAACATAGAGAAGAAGTATTCCACAAATGTGACAAAATATTTTAATGACCTACATGGGGGTCCAGTTTTTTAGGAGTTCATAAATGTTTTTATACGTATATTTTGGATCTGTATGTATCGAATCCTGTTTTATATCCCTCACCCCTACAACAATACTTGAGAGGGTGATTTATGTGTAGAGTTATTCACATTCACTATACTTGTTCTGTTACCTTGTTAATGTAAATTTTATAAAATGTATGTTGTTTGTTTATGGTTTAGACACCACTTTTGTTTCCATGCTGTTTTGGATGACCGGACTGTTTGTATGGTGATTGAGTACACGGGAGCAGCCGACTGTGTGTGTATATCAGGTGAAGGGACTTAGATACTCTTTAATGTGTCAATTGTGTCTAACCCCCACTGTGAGTGTACTGGTTTTACTGTATGAATTTAGATGTTCAAAAGCGTGATTTTTAAGAGGATTTGAGGAGTGCAGTACTTTTGTGTTTCAATACGTTAACACCTGACCTGCTCCTGCATAAATACAGTACAGTTAGTGAACCTTGTCACCCTAGAACAGGAACTGTGTTACTGGCAAGATCACCAGGTGAACATAAAGGAAAAAGAAAACTAGTGCAGCTATCACATCTAAGAACTGGTTGGTTGCAAAAGATTACATTATTTTCAATTTAGATGCACTTCAACAAAAACTGGTGAAAAAATACTTTTTGTTCCTAACATTCCTTTGCTTTTTGACTGTTTGCAGTTTGAGCATTGTGGTTAAGATCATTTCATTTTTTTTTCTGTATAATTTTAGTGTTTGCTGCTGGTAATGGAGAAATGTAACTATTGACAAGATTCTGAACTTTCAAATCACCTTCCCCACACTAAACAAGGTTTTTGTATACCTGTCTTGTATATGCTAGCCCAGTATTTCTCAAACCTTTTTTAAGTCAAGGCACCCTTTAAAATTATACACACTCTTGAGGCACCCCATTCTAAAATAAAAAACTAAACAAATGTTTACATAACGCAACAGCATCCAGGCACACTTGACACTCAACAATATAAGTGATTTATTCTTCTAAAGTAAATACACCTTTGCACACTGTTACTTACTAGTATTTCAATGTTTCCCTTCCCCCTCAGTTTATCTCCCTCACTCAACTAATTTCACCCCAGTACTGATGCAGATGAGCAGGGGAGGGGCAAGCAAAGACGCTATGCAGACCCCTGATGTCCTCTTCATCAACTGATGATGTCATAGAAGGTTTTAGTGGTGCACAATGAAAACCTGTGGCTTTGTGTATCTATAAGGCATACTTGATCTACCCACTGGCTTGTATGCAATTTTTTGGCAATTTTTAGGCAATTTGCCAAGGCACCCCCTGATTAAAAAAAGGCTGTGCTAGCCGGATACAAAAAAAAAAAATTCAAACAGAATTTTAGTGTAATGTTTAACATGCTAAAAACTTTCATACAGATTTTTTTTAATGTGATTATATGCAAAGAGCACCTGCACATCACTAGTGATGGACGAACATCGGCCGGGGCGGTTCGCGAACGTCAGCCACAAATTTTCTCAAATGTCCGCGAACCGCAAGTTTGCGGCGGGCCCCATTGACTTTAATGGGAGGTGAACTTTAAAAACCTTTAGGTCATATTTGCAGCCACAAAAGATTTACTAGCTGTGCACAAATAGTCCCACCACATGGACAATGTCATGACAGAAGTATTGCAATTGGAAAGGTTGCCCTAAATTTTTTATTTTTTTTTTACAGCAAAAAGATGTTTTTTTTTTTCCTAAATCAGCCAGAACTGTCAGGAGCCGGTAAATACATGTCAAATACATATAGGATCCATTCACACATCTGTAAAAATGGGTCCGCATCCATTTAACAATTTGGCGTAATGTTTACAGACCCATTGATTTTCAATTCCAGTCTGAAATATTAGGCATTCACAGGATAAAGAAATAAGTGTCGGCCATTCCAGGCCCCAAAAATTAGCCCACATGCGTTTACCTGACAGCTAAGAATGTAATATTCTGTGGCTGGAGGTACATTAGGCATTGACAGAAAAAATAATTGTCGGCCATGAAAGGCCTCAAAAATTAGGCATTCAATGGACATGAGATTCCTTTTATGCCGCTGTATTTAGTGAAGACAAGGACCATAAATTGTTGTGGGTGGATGGCGGTCTGGTGGATGTTTGTAGCCTGTCGTGAGGAATTTAAATGAAACATGGTCTACTGGTCACATGTGTTGAATTCCTCTGAGATCCATGCCTCATTCATTTTTATAAATGTGAGGTAGTCTACACTGTCATGAGTTAGGCGAGTGCGCTTATCGGTCATGATCCCCCTTGCTGCGCTGAATGTCCTTTCAGACAGGACACTGGATGGGGGGCAAGCCAACAGTTCCATTGCAAATTGTGCAAGTTCTGGCCAGAGGTCAAGCCTGCCCACCCAGTAGTCCAGGGGTTCACCACTCCTCAGAGCATCCACATCGACCGTTAACCCAATGTAGTCAGACACCTGTCAGTCTAGGAATTCCCTGATGCTGCATCCGGAGTACATCTGTCGATTGGTCGGCTGAAAGAAGGATCTCATATCTGAAGTGACCAACCCATCTTCAAACGGCTCTCTTCTTGCAGGCGCTGTGGGATTGCTACCCGCAACTGTCTCTCTGTGACTGGAAATTCCTCTGCCAGCACACGCAAAAACAGAATGCAGCATTTCTCACAGCAAGGCCTGTAAGTGCTGCATTATGACCGTCCTCTGTGATGGCGGTAACATTTCTGCCATTTTTTGTTTGTACCAGGGGTCTAAGTACGTTCCCACCCAGTACTGGTCCTTGCCCTTTATGCTTTTTATACGGGGGTCCCCCTTAAAGCACTGGAGCATGAAGGCACCCATTCACACTAAACTGGAAGTGGTGTAGTGGCCTGGCTCCAGCTCATCATCCAGGATAATGTCATCATCCAGGATAATGTCATCCTCGTTCTCCTCCCCCCATCCACGGATAACACCAGGGATCCCAGAAAGGTTTAAAGCATGCTCTTCTTGCTCCTCCTCATCTGCCCCGAAAACCATCCTCCTCTGACTCCTCTTCAGACACCTGTTGTTGGCTTGTTTCAGATGGAGTAGCACCCCCTGGGAATTCATCCAACATTGTGACTTCCTCATCTTCCTGCTCCTCGACGGCTTGATCAATGACACGACGCAATGCATGCTCCAGAAAGAAGGTACGATGTCATTGATGGCACCCTGGCCGTGACTGACCAGTTTGGTGATCTCATCGAATGGCCGCAGAAGTCTGCACGTGTCGCGCATGAGCAGCCACTGGCGGGATGAAAAAAACCCAAGCTCCCCAGAACCTGTCCTGCTGCAGAGTTCATACAGGTAGTTGTTAACTGCAAGTTTCTGCTGGAGTAGCCTATCAAGCATATGTAACGTTGAGTTTAATCGCTTCGGGCAGTCACAAATAAGACGCCTGAATGTCAGCAAGGCGAGCAATGGCTGTGTAAGATCTTCTGAAATGGCCCGAGTTTTTCCTGGCCTGCCGCAAGACGTCCTGGACCCCAGGGTAGTTGGCAACGAATCACTGCACTGCCAAGTTCAGGACGTGTGCCATGCATGGCACGTGTGTTATTTTGCCCTGTTTCAGTGCGCTCAGCAGATTGGCACCGTTGTTGCACACCACTTTACCAACTGTCAAATTGAGCAGTGTCAGCCACTGATCTGCCTGTGAATGCAAAACTGAAAGGAGTGCAGAACCAGTTTGGCTCTTGGCTTCCAGACACAACAGACGCATCACAGCATGGCAACGTCTCACCTGGCATGTGGAATAGGTTCTGGGGATCTTGGGCGGCACAGTGGAAGAGGCGATAGCAGTGGAAATGGAGGAGTCAGTTGAGGAGGAGAGGGAGGAGGAGGAGAAGAAGAGGCAGGCATGCATGCAATCGGTGGCGCTACAACCAAATCTAGATAGGTGCCACGGGTTACATGATTGACGGCCGTCAGAAGGTTCACCCATTGGGCAGTAAAAATGATATACCTTCCCTGCCCGTGTTTGCTAGACCATGTGTCTGTGGACAAATGGATCTTGGCACCAACACTGTGTGCCAGAGATATATTCACTTGCCGCTGAACATGGCCATACAGCTCTGGAATGCCCTTCTGTGAGAAATATTTCCTGCCTGCCTGGGACCTTCCATTGTGGTGTTCCAATGGCCACAAATTTCCGAGTCCACCAGTTGATATGGCAGTAGTTGATGGGCTATCAGTTCCGACAAGCCAGCAGTCAAACGTTGGGCAAGAGGGTTATCCGGCGTCATCATTTTTTTACGCTCTAACATTTGGCCCATGGAAGCCTGCCTTTTTCCAGAACAACGTGATGACGGCATCATGGAAGGTGGAGTGGAGGACAATTGTGAGGAGAGAGGAGAAGAAGTAGAAGAGGCTAGACGGTGAGAGCCTGGAGTGTGGCTTTGTGGGTTCTGACGGTGTTGCTCCCACTGGGCTCGGTGATGGGAGTACAGGTACCTTCTTAAGGCGGTCGTCCCTAGATGAGTGTTGGGTTTACCGCAACTTATGCGTTGACTGCAAAGGCTGCAGATGGCAACACTGTTGTCAGCAGCGGACACATTAAAAAAAGCCCACACTGCGGAGCTATGTGCCGGCATCCTGGGAGCACCAGATGTGTCTGTACATGGTTGATGGCTCGCTCCTGATACATTTGCAGTCTGCTTTGTACCTCTTGTGCAATGCAAGTTCCGCCTGCTTCTTCTCCCTATCTGCTGGTCCGTCTCTCCCTCTGAACTCCCCTCCTCTTCCTCTCTTGTGGCCCATCCACGTGACGTCCATAGACACATCATCATCCACGTCACCTTCCCCGCCACTAACATTCGAGATCTCGGAGTAGGCAGCAACAGCGGGGACCAACCTCCTTGGGCTGATCTGGGTACTGTCATCAGACTGCTGAGTGGCGGCTGTTGCTACCTCCTCTTCCTGATCCGATTCCAACAATGGCTGCGCATTGCAAATGTCTTGTGATGGATTGGAAAATAATTCCAGTGACTCAAGCGGAGGGTATATTGTGGTGGTGGTGTTGGTGTCTTTGGGGGTGCACACAGTAGAAAGTGAAGAGGGTGCAGAGAGACAGAGGATGAGGAGGGTGCAGAAGAGGAAGGCTGAGTGAGCCACTCAACCAAGTCTGGTGCGTCCTTTGACGTAATCGAATGCACCTTCTGAAACTTCACACTTTGGCTCCGGCCTACTGCTCCTGCCCTACCCCTACCACCCCTGCGTAAGTGCCTGCCTCTTCCTCTGCCTGTCATTTTTTAAATTACCCTGTGACAAAAGTCTCTAGAGAAGAGCAGTATATGTGGAACAAGGTATATAACACCCCGCTTCAATCTGTGGTATTGGGGGGCCACAGGTTTATCACACCAGTTCTACAAATAATTAGCAAGGTAACTGTTGTCACTGTGTGTAGCACAGTTATCGCAGCAAAAGAGGCCAAATTTTTGCAGGACTAAAATACACTCTTAGAAAAGTACACTGTTAAATAACACCCTACTTCAATATGTGGTATTGGGGGCCACTGATCTATCACACCAGTTGTACAAAAAAATGGCCAGTGAGTTTGGCACTGTGTGTAGCAGAGTGAATGCAGCAAAAGAGGCAATATTGTTGCAGGACACAAATACACTTATTGAAGTGGGGTGTTATCGGAGTATACTTGTATAAGTGTATTTGTGTCCTGCAACAATATTGCCTCTTTTGCTGCTTTTACTCTGCTACACACAGTGCCAAACTCACTGGCCAATTTTTTGTACAAGTGGTGTGATAGACCAGTGGCCCAAAAATACCACATATTGAAGTGGGGTGTTATTTAACAGTATACTTTTCTAAGAGTGTATTTTAGTCCTGCAAAAATGTGGCCTCTTTTGCTGCGTTAACTGTGCTACACAGAGTGACAACAGTTACTGGTCAATTATTTGTAGAACTGGTGTGATAAACCTGTGGCCCCCCAATACCACATATTGAAGTGGGGTGTTATCGGAGTATACTTTTATATGTGGTATTGGGGGGCCACAGGTTTATCACACCAGTTCTACAAATAATTGACCAGTAACTGTTGTCACTCTGTGTAGCACAGTTAACGCAGCAAAAGAGGCCACATTTTTGCAGGACTAAAATACACTCTTAGAAAAGTATACTGTTAAATAACACCCCACTTCAATATGTGGTATTTTTGGGCCACTGGTCTATCACACCACTTGTACAAAAAATTGGCCAGTGAGTTTGGCACTGTGTGTAGCAGAGTAAAAGCAGCAAAAGAGGCAATATTGTTGCAGGACACAAATACACTTATACAAGTATACTCAGATAACACCCCACTTTGATATGTGGTATTTTTGGGCCACTGGTCTATCACACCACTTGTACAAAAAATTGGCCAGTGAGTTTGGCACTGTGTGTAGCAGAGTAAAAGCAGCAAAAGAGGCAATATTGTTGCAGGACACAAATACACTTATACAAGTATACTCAGATAACACCCCACTTTGATATGTGGTATTGGGGGCCACTGGTCTATCACACCAGTTGTACAAAAAATTGGCCAGTGAGTTTGGCACTGTGTGTAGCAGAGTTAATGCAGCAAAAGAGGCAATATTGTTGCAGGACACAAATATACTTATACAAGTATACTCAAATAACACCCGCTTCAATATGTGGTATTGGGGGACCACAGGTTTATCACACCAGTTGTACAAAAAATTGGCCAGTGAGTTTGGCACTGTGTGTAGCAGAGTAAAAGCAGAAAAAGAGGCAATATTGTTGCATGACACCAATACACTTATACAAGTATACTCAGATAACACGCCACTTCAATATGTGGTTTTGGGGGGCCACTGGTCGATGACACCGGTTGTACAAAAAATTGGCCAGTGCGTTTGGCACTGTGTGTAGCATAATAAACGCAGCAAAAGAGGCAATATTGTTGCAGGACAAAAATACACTTATAAAAATATACTCAGATAACACCCCACTTCAATATGTGGTATTGCGGGGCCACTGGTCTATCACACCAGTTGTACAAAAAATTGGCCAGTACGTTTGGCACTGTGTGTAGCAGAGTAAAGGCAGCAAAAGAGGCAATATTGTTGCAGGACACAAATACACTTACAAAAGTATACCCAGATAACACCCCACTTCAATATGTGGTATTGGGGGGGGGCACTGGTCTATCACACCAGCTATAATACTTTAAAAGTGCTTTTGTCACTGTTTGTAGTATTGCTGCAGAAACGCTCAACACACCAGTCACAATGCTGCACAGTGCACAATACAAATCCACTATAATATGCTTTCTATATTACAAAGTATATTATAAGTGGATTACACCCCTATATAGTGCACTGCACACCTATAACAAATACCAGTCCTTAACATGGCTTTTGTGGACCTTAACAGAGCGATTTGTGTCACTGACGATCTGTCCCTGGTGCACACAGAAAACCTATCCCTACACTGACAAAAGAGACAGTACACCTATACCAAATAGCAGCCCTTAAAAGGACTTTTGTGGACCTTAACAGAGTGATTTGTGTCACTGACGATCTGTCCCTGCTGCACACAGCAAACCTCTCCCTACACTGACAAAAGAGACTGTAGTCCTATACCAAATACCAGCCCTTAAAAGGACTTTTGTGGATCTTAACAGAGCGATTTGTGTCACTGACTATATGTCCCTGGTGCACACAGCAGACCTCTCCCTACACTGGCAAAAAGCAAAATGTGAAATGGCCGTCAGCTCAGGTCTATTTATAAGGTAGGGGGTATGTCCATGTGCTGCAATGTTTCAATTGGATTTCCCCTTCCACCTGATGGCTGTGTCATGGGTCAAAAATTCTCCCCAATGTAAACTTATATGACCGCCGCGAACAATGCCATGTGTTCGCAAAATCGGCGGGCTGCGAACAAGCAAAGTTCGCCGTGAACCGACCGCCAGGGGCGAACCGCAAGGCCGTCCCTACACATCACTACTAATCATGTTTTACTTAAATACAGTCAGGTCAGTGTAAGATGTTCTCATTGGGTATCATGTAATGCTATGCTTTGCAGATTTTCACTATGTGGTGGGCAACGTTTTTAATCCTTTTAAAGCCTAATAGCATTTTGATGTCCCAGACCTGTCTCTAAGTACATGTGTTTCATCTTGTTGGTTTACATTAGAGATTGTTGTGTCTAAACACACTTGTCTTTGGTTTGGATATCTCTATTAGTGTTATTTGGTCTTTATATTCTAACAATGTTTTCTTGGGAGAGCTTTACTTATATTTATTAGGTATTTCTGTGTACTGATAAGAAAAAAAAAAAACTTACAGTGATTTTATATTTTAAAAGCAATGTGAACACTCCTTAACACTCCCTGTATAAAATATTATGAAACAGCACTTATACCTTATAAAAATCTACCATTGTTCTCTGACATGATTGTGTTTATACTGATGTTAGTGAATTAATTCTATCAATCATAGCAAAACATAACATTGGCTGGGCTGCAGTATAAGGCTTCATCTGCAGCAGTGCAGCAGAAATATTTGACTACAGCTTGAATGTTTTCAGCTTGAAGGGTTCATAAGCAGGAACCTCATTTTAATATAAAGGATAGTTTCTTTGACTGGTTTCAGCTATGAAGAATTTATGTTGCAGAAAATATAATTTTACCAGTTGGTGTAGGAAGCACCTTCCAGAAAGTATTTCCTAAAACATAGTCAGAAAACCACAACAGATTTCAAGAGGAAAACATCTGTTTACTTACAAAACTTCTAATGTGCTCTTACATTGTACATTTATCAATTATTTACTTACACATAAAAGGTTATTTGTTGGAAATGTTTTATTACACAAGTTGACAACAGTGGTGCAGAAGAACTCCAGGTTTGTTAAGCAGCGAATCCATTTTTTATTTAGTTGCAATGTTCTATTGTTGCATTATGCCTTTCAAAGCCATCTTTGCAATTGGCTTACTTTAAATATAGAGTCTCCATCTTCACATGCTGACTCTATGCTTTTTCAATGGGCCAACATTTAATCATGATTTTCTCACAATGAGAGTCCAGTTGTTATTTTTCTTTTAATTTTCTAAAACAAAAGAAAATCTACTTGCTGAATACTTTAAATGCTGTTTATGTTATCCAAAAATTTCCTTTTTATTTTTTCATAATTAAACATTTTTTTCTAAATCACTTTGCAACTTCAAAGTTTGCTGAAAGGTAAATTTATCACTGATTTTCATTGTTAAAGTTATTTCTACTTTTAATTGGCAAACACAGTGCAAATGTTTGATCCTTTATGTTGACATTGATTGCATAAATTAAAGAATTTATGACTGGAACTAAACATTTGTTCTCATTTGCTTCTTCAGCCAAAACATCCTAACCCAGACTGGCGTTACTCTGCATCACTAAAAGCTGCAATGCAGGGGTGAGTACATTTCATTTTATATTTTTAATTCACATCACTAAAACAGAGCAGCACAAAAATAAGAACATTTAAATTAAAAGAGTTTGGTATACTAGTAAAATCAAAATGGTTACTTGCAGACATATGCTGATGCTTTAACAAAATTAAGTTGTGACTGTTTAAATATTTTAAATAGAAACAATAGTTTGCTTAAATAAAATCTAGAATTTAGTTTTGACTCAGGCAGTTTGACAGGTACCCACATTTGGTCACAACACCTTTGGTTCCCCTCCGATGGAAATGACACACACAAACTCCTTACCCCCTTGTTTGCTGATATTTAAATGATTTACAAAGTTGAAATGAGATTCCTTACCCCTTGTTATTCCTTAAACTGTATGTAAAGCCAACACCTTTTTTTATGGTCTTTGGTACAGAATGTCAAGCAAATCCAATGTTTTTGAGTTGGATTAGGGGTTGTGGACAATTCTTCTTTAGAAAAGCCTATTGTGGAGACAGTCTTCTAATATTGGATATCCCCTACCCTTAGGAAAGATCTCCTTTCAGGAGGTGAGGGCAAATGTTCATATTGAAACACCTGTTGTGGTAACAGTTTTTAGAAGTTATCCCCTCACTTTGGAAATAACTCCTTTTTCTTCTTGCTGTGTCACTGGAACAGAAACTGTAGGGAACTATCTCCAGGTTCTTCTCAACTTTATTCCCAATTTAAAAAAAAGAATCGTTACATATGCTTGCAGACTTTTTTGCATTTCCCCTATAAATGATGTGTTGTTCCTTACTAGGTAATAAATACTGCCATCATATCATTACATAATATACATTAATAGAGTGCCAGAAGGTATTTTTTAATATCGTCACATAATTCCCTTATATTTCCTTGTTTTTTTAATTGAGACAGGACAAAATTGACTCACATTTTGGGGAGTGGGGGTTGAGGAAGTGTACATTTGGAATTTAAACTGAGAAAAAAAAAAAAAAAAGCTTGTGAATCTGCAGATTCTGCCTATGTAACACCTTTATGAAGGTTTGGTCAAATTCACTTTAGTTCAAAAGAAAAGGTCATATTTTCTCTTACTCCTTCACATATTAAAACAAAGGGATCCTCAGTCACGGCCCCTGTCCTTGTACAAAGCAGAAGCTGCTATTTAGTATTTTTACATTAATCTAGCATCCAACATTAAAGCTAACAACATACCAAAATAGATTGGGTTGGCAGGATTGGATATTTCTTAATGAATTGAAGGTAACGTTTTGATACATTAGGTGGGAGATACACGTTTTCCAATTTTAAATAAATACATTGTGGCAAGAATAAAAATATATGGCTTAGAAGATTATAAAAATGTCTGGTATGCATTGTTATTATCATACAGCCGTGCTTATTGTACAGGTTGGTTGTGTAGGTGTTGGTTTGGGCGTATGTGTTTTTCTACTGCTTGGGTTACTGTATGACATACTGTATGAAGGGGATTTATTTCTTATTATATATATAATTATTTTATTTCTTAACTAGACATATAAAGAGAAGCCTCTCTGGATTACAGGGTATTATAGGGTTCCTTTATATGTGAATTTTGAGACTCCCATTCCACATTTCATTTGCAAGTGATGGTGCAAGAAAGATATTTGTTCACAATTACTGATCCGAGTAAACAGGTGGACATATATTTCATTCATAATTCTATACACAGGGTAAAAAAGTATGCGCAACACCAAATGTCTCAAGCCATTTTATAAACAGAATTTTGTTACTATAGTACTAGTTTATTTTTGGTAAATGATGAAGGAGACATCTAACTAATCTACTAGTCTTTGACATTTTCTAATGTATTTTTTTTGGAAACATATAAATCTTTTAGAAAATCAATAAAAACATTCCCTATTTATTCATTAGAGGAATGAGGATTTCCAATGTCTACTTTCTGACCCTTATAGGACGTATTGTATTGTAATGTTTCCCAATGTACTGTATAATGGCAATGCATCAATTTCACATTACCATATAGGAAGTTTAAACTGTAAACTCTAATAATGTTAGCATATTCTTGTATGTTTAATATTTAACTGATGAGGATACACTATTGCTCATAATTCTTCAAAACGAATACAGAACCTGACAGTCAATAACAAAATGCTAATAATAAATACTTTAAATCAGGAGGATCATAAAGTCCATCTACCAAACTCACACTGTGTGTGCAGTCTCATGTAACCAAACAGACCAAAAAACAATTAATAAGAGCACAATAGGAACTAAGGTCAAAAGATGGCATTGACACAGACAAATTAGAAAAATAATATACAAAATGTTAAGTATCAAAGAAAAGTATAAAAATGTTAGAAAATGTTGTCTCAGTATTCACAAGCAGGTAAGGATACATCAACGTAGCCCACCTAGTGATAACTGGCTTGGGTAACAAACCCATACTAATGTATAAATATAACTTCAGATTATCACCACAGCCAAACCATCACTAAGGTGCTCATAGAAAACTTACATAAAACAGCCTTAATCAGCTGTACTAGCTGGCATATGCTCAATGTGTAGTGAAAAAGCAAATAAATAAAGAAAAAGTGAACCTGAACCTATAATAGAGACGTGGCACGTGAAAGTAATTATATATACTTAGTTAATTGGTTGCCGTTGTGAAATTTATTTTGCCACATTTCATCAATGGATCACATATATAGCGTAGTTCCACAACAATGACCAGTTCAAAATTTAACAGTTGAAATGGAAGATGCTAGTGACAAGTCAGAACAGTACAGGGGCTGCAAAGAAACTATAAGCTCTGGCTGGCAATTACAGATCTTAATATTTCACTATATGAGAAGCTGAAAGAAGTAACCACCCAGGGTATGTAGATATAAACACATCACCACTTGACATATGTGATCCCAAACTGCCTCCTTGAGCGAAATTACTATGGCAGCTCAATAGCAAGTAAAGAGGCAATAGATATTGAGAGAACAGTGCAATAGCATGGAAGTAGCAAAAATTTAAGCAAACACTGCAAAGCATCATTCCTTAGATGAAGTATGGCATTAATGAATACTTGTAAAAGTGGTTTTGTATGCAGTATATGGTCCAAAATACTAGGATTTCTCCCCACCCTTGGTCCAGTCTCCACTGTTGGTTATTACCTGTGTTGATTCCTTACAGTTCCTCAGTGATCAGCTTATTGCTACTATGCTATATAGCCGCTATGCAGTATTGATTTTGTGCTTGCCATTTTATGCATGGGAAGCTATTCTATGCCATTGTTGTTATGATGTATGTAAACGGATGGGTTCTGAGTATAGGTCTAAAAAAAGTGTACATTCTTTGATGGCAGATGTTTTTCTGAGTAAATAAAACTTTATACCAGTTATTTTATTTTTACCAGTAGCTCCAGTATTGTTCTCCAAGACACAAGTTTTTGCTACTGCCTCTGCAAAATTGGAGTGAATTCTGAGTATTACTGTTTGAACCCTTTTTACAAAATTGTTTTCAGGGTCAGAAAAGAGATCCAAGAAATTAGAAAAGTGTCTAAATCACCAGCTTAGCTAATGTATGCTTTGTTTAAACATCCGTTAGAAGTAGAAGTCTCACCAAAGTTTATTTTATGGCATGATGGATTTTTTCCTACCTTCCTGGTGGTCATGTTCCCAGGATAACATGGTTGGAAGCCCCCCCACTGTTGTTTAACCATGCATAAACCAAAGCGACAAACTCCTAATTAGTATTAACTGACATTGCTTGCCTTAGGCAACAGGCATTCCATGAAAAAATGACCATCATAATGGCATTTGCCAGCTACAGTGCCTGTAAATAAAAAAACAAAAGCAGCCAAGACAGGTGTATGAGGCTGCTGCTCTGAGTGAAAAACAGAGATTGCAGCAAAGGGTAGATGAGCCTCATTCCGACTTAAAGTAAATTATTTTTTATTTATTTTCACATTTATTGAAGAAGAATGATTTATTATGTAATGATAGCCATACACACTTTGATAAATTTATTTTTTAATCAAGATCTTCCAATAGGAATAACTGATCTGTAGTTGACCCCCCTTATTTGATCGATATGCCACACAGGAAGAAGTGGATTTCAATCAATAGCTAACATACAATTGTATGGTTTGGGATCTCATAGAGCAGTGGTCATCAACTCCGGTCCTCAGGGCCCACTAACAGGCCAGATTTTAAGTATTACATTGAGGAGATGCAGACTAGAGTAGTGCAATCACTGAGCAGCAAATGATATCACCTGGGATGTATTTCAGTTATCTTGCAAATCTGGCCTGTTAGTGGGCCCTGTAGGCCAGGGTTGAGGACCACTGTCATAGAGGATGTTACAGGGGGCAGAATAATGCAGCAGTAAAGTGTTTAATTAAAAATTAATTACAGGATCATTAAGAAATGCATGTGTATGGTTTACTTTTTGGAGGATAAGGATATTGTTTAGTGTCACTTTAATTTAAAGCCCATCTGTATTTGATGCCAATAACCTAGACAAGAAAAAAAAGAAAATCTCTCAGAAGGGCACATAAACACCAATACAAATGAAACAGGGGTTATAATGCTTCCACATGCTGCTGGAGAACTGTGTTGATTGCTGTCTGTGACCCCTTGGGAATTCACCTAATTTCCTACAAGATCAACAATACAAAACTTGTTAAGGTCCTTATCATTTTTCACAAAAGAGAAAAAAAAGTTTTAGCTATGGCGGGCCTTTAGGATAAGGTTGACATTTATAAATAAATTAACTCCATGGAAAATATTATTTAACACAAAGGTATTGGGTAACATTATAACAATACAAAACTAATAATAAAAGCAGAGAACAACAGAAAATGGAAACAGCAAGCAACCTCCACTGATCTATTTCAATAAATATATCTCAAACTGGTTTCAATGAATGGACGTGCTAATGCCTTTTGCAAAAACATCATTCATTTTTGAATTGACTTGAAACCTTGTTTAAATAGTCTGTATGTCTGTACATTTCTACTTGGAGCAGTGTTAGATACCCATTAACCTGTCTTCTTTCTTTTCTATAGTGCTGTACATATGGAAGGAGCAGCAGTCTTACGTGGCGCAGCTGTAGGACTCGAACAACAGTGGCCAACAGTTTCCAGTGCAACAGCAGGTAAAGCAGTCACCAACACTTCCATTTTGTTTCATTCAGTTAGGATTTTAAGACAAAAAAATGTTTACTTCAATATATGATAGGCCTTCTCAGTTAAAATTGGCAAGATAGTTCTGGCTTACTATAATAGACTAAGGTGTCCCTTGGTTGAGGCACAGAATTAGAGATCACAGAAACCAGAAGTGATTTGAATTCTCATACAGCAGCCCTGTTCAAGAATAACTAACCAGACTGGCTGGCAACCACGCAAAATAAATATAGACACAGGAATAAGACACAACGCGTGCATATGTGATAAAACGAAACAAGCAAAAAATAAAATAAAAGATCAACAACCAAGATACACAGTAAAGCTTTATTGTATACAGGGCTAAATATTTAGACCTATTTCAGGGATAACCAGGTACACAACTTTGTATGGCAAGGCTAAGGACTGGGAACAAATCAGAAATAAGGACAAGTTAAGGTTAGGCACAGGCCTAACCTGAAGGTCAGGGTCACTAGATATCTGGGAAATCAGAGCACACTACAGAGCCTAGTTGGGGAAATGCTGGAGATGTGAATATGCCTAGCAGGCAGGCAAGGATGGTGAATAATACAGAGCCTACTGTTGAAGGGAGGCACATGCATTCAGCTACTGAATGCACATAACAACAGATCCCAAGACACAATGCCAGCAGCAGGTGGAGAATGATAATAGAAGGTTCCTAACAAGCTCATAAAAACATTTATTTATACAGGGAACCAAGCTAATTAAATACATCCTAACCACAATATATATATATATATATATATATATATATACTTATATAACTTCTCAAAAAAATGTGTAAGTCACAAAGACATGAATAATAGCAAAATTGAAAGACATTATCCACTTTTCTTGTTGAACCTTGTGTTTTTCACCTGAATAGGATGTGTATTCATCATGTGGTTTTGTGGTTTCATTTGTGGGCCTGAATGCAAGTCTTTAGTGGAACAAATCTTTATATTCCTTTGTTAGTAATTTCTGTTTGTGTTCAAACATGAGGCATATGACATGGCACATGCTAATGCATGACCTCTGTATGAAGTGTGAGAACTGAAACTTCCTTTGAAGAAACTACATATCCCACAATCGCTGGATATCTCGGTCTATAATTCTGCAGGTGAATACTAGATCTGAAACAGGCCCAGACAGGCAGGCAGAGCAATGAAGGGAAGAGATGTGGTTTCATCACATTAGCATTTCCACATTTGTGATGCAACACAGAGAAATAGTGAGACATTGATTGGATGCTGTGTAACCCAGAACAAGAATATACCTGTCCCTTCAGCGAATAGAAACAAGCTAGGGAATCGATTAGCCATTACACTACAGACTGCAACAGAAACATATGAGGCCATAATTACAAGTTTAACAAATGACACAATGAATGTAGCCACACTAATACCAACTTAAAACAATGTAAATACTTGAAAGTGTACAATAAGTTTTGCCTCGTTCAAACTATATGCAGAGACGTGCATTATCTGTCTCTGCAGGGACACAAAGAAAACAGTTGTTTTTTATGTGTCCTCTTCACACCACAAGATTGGTGTCATGTACATTTTTTTCTCTGCAGCAATATACAACATGTATGAATGTATATTTCTGCAAAGATAAAAATACACATGACATCAATGTTTGTTGTGATACAAAACAATTGTTTTTTTGTGTTCTTGCAGGAACCTATGTTAGAAAAATGCAGGTCTCTGTACTTGGTCTGAACACGCCAAAAATATTCTATGCAGATCAAATCTGCATGTTTTTTTTCCATCAGTTTTTATGGGTGAATAAGGCCTTTAGGCCCAAACTGTGGTTGGCCTGACTTTACATTTCTTCTTTTCCATACTGTTAATAGACCTCACTAGTGCAGCAAAAACATTTACCATTTCATCATTCTTTTTCTTAACAGCAAAGCACTCTAGTTTTTCATTCTAAGAAAACAATCCCACCTTAAAGTGGACATAACTGCAAAAAGTGAAGATTTGCTATCTTATAGGAAACATCAAGAGGTGTTAAATGTGCTTAGGCAGTAGTCTGAAATGTTACCTTTTGCATTGAATTCTTCTCTGCACATCCTGGTATGTGAGTGTGCCTAGGCACTCCTAGGTTTAGAGCCTTATAGGTGTATGAGAACCACAGCTAGCTGTCTAACAAGATTTGGGGTGATATTTGGTGATGAAGCTACTGTACTCCTTCCTTGAGAAGAATCTGCACTTGACGGCCTATTGCAGCATCTCCTTGTGTCTGCTTTAATAATCTATAAAATATGTGCTTCCTACACCTCACCTCACCTACTGCAAAACCCTCCCTGTATCAAGATGTCTGCTTCCACACAAAGATACTGTGCCAAACAAGGCTCATGATTGGCAAAAGATCAGCTGTAGGAAGCCCCAAGGCAATATTGGTCAAAAAGTTGTCCTTTGTCCTCTGCTTGCCTTTGTGAGCACAGCTTCCACCGTTCAAGTGTCCTCTAAAGCTTAATTCTTGTTACAAAAATTGTTTTTAGTTTTGTATAGATTGGGGAAAGGTTAAAACCCCACCAAAAGCATGACAGGGCGTCACAAAAACATGATTGAAAATTGTTGACATCTGAGACAACATCTAGAGCACATTTAGTTATTAGAGTGAAAAGTAAATCATCTGTCAGGATTTTTGCCTTTCTGTGCCATCCTGTCCAAATGACATCTGTACCCTCCCATTTCTTGTCCTGGTGTCTCCATGCCAAAAAGTAGGGGAAAATTTCCCCAATGAGGAAACATTAGAGCTCATGACTCACTCTATCAAAAGCTAACAAGTATGAGTTGGATTTGTTTGTTTTTTTGTTTTGTTTTTTTACCACTAAAAAATTAAAAAAGATACAAAGAATACAAGAATCATAGCTTCCAACATTGCATAATAGAAGTAAGAGGAGAACAGTAATCCAGCCATGCTGTGTGTTGGCAACTTCCCAAAGAATACGCATGCAAAATAAATGACTATCAAAAATAACAAGGCAATCAAAATAAGTAAAAATGGGGATTTAGTCCCACCATATGGCGGGGATTTAGTCCCACCATATAGCCATAACATGCTCAAGCCCACCACTACGTCAAAGTACCCCATTGTCAGTGGGTCCTACACTATCCATAAAATGAAGGATAAATCCAACCTCTCTAAACCATTGGAGATACTTACTCCTTACATGGGAGAGAGCACTATAAGGGACCCCTCCTATATCTGCTTACTGGTGGACACTGATAATGAAGTACAGGTGTGAGAGGGTGGGGTGCTCAACCCCAGAAGTCTGGTCAGGACTGAGTGTATAACAAACAAACAAAGGATTGGGGGGGCACACCCTGAACATGCATTTCTAAAGCTGGTGCAGCTATACAACCAAACTACATACATAACTACAGAGGATAGCGCACACATTCAAAAGAAATGACTATCAAATATAACAAGGCAATCAAAATAAGTAAAAATGGGGATTTAGTCCCACCATATGGCAGGGATTTAGTCCCACCATATGGCCACATCATGCTTAAGCCCACCACTACGTCAAAGTACCCCTTTGTCAGTGGGTCCTACACTATCCATAAAATGAAGGATAAATCCAACCTCTCTAAACCATCGGAGATACTTACTCCTTACATAGGAGAGATGTGCAACTGCACTATAAGGGACTCCTACTATATCTGCTTACTGGTGGACACTGATAACAAAGTACAGGTGTGAGAGGGTGGGGTGGTCAACCCCAGAAGTCTGGTCAGGACTGAGTGTATAACAAACAAACAAAGGGTTGGGGGGGCACACCCTGAACATGCATTTCTAAAGCTGGTGCAGCTATAAAAAACAAATTGCATACATAACAACAGAGGATAGCACACACATGCAATAGAAATGACTATCAAATATAACAAGGCAATCAAAATAAGTAAAAATGGGGATTTAGTCCCACCATATGGCCATATTGTGCTCAAGCCCACCACTGCATCAAAGTACCCCATTGTCAGTGGGTCCTACACTATCCATAAAATGAAGGATAAATCCAACCTCTCTAAACCATTGGAGATACTTACTCCTTACATGGGAGAGATGTGCAACTGCACTAAAAGGGACTCCTCCTATATCTGCTTACTGGTGGACATTGATAACGAAGTACAGGTGTGAGAGGGTGGGGTGCTTAACCCCAGAAGTATGGTCAGGACTGAGCGTATAACAAACAAACAAAGGGTTGGGGGGGGGGGGGCACACCCTGAACATGCATTTCTAAAGCTGGTGCCATTGATTAGAAGGAATGGTGAAGTTAAGTAGGTTCTCCCAGTAAGACATAGATGTTGATTTATTTTGTAGGTCAGGTTGGAGGAGTAGACGGTAGATGAAAGAGATTCCCTTGGTTTGAGAGTCTGATTTTTCAGAGTGATGAAGCAAATCCCAACAAAAGGGAGCATGAGACCAGTGAGTTTTGGAGAGGGTATTCCTGACTCAGAGGTATTTGAAGAAGTCCAATCTAGTGAGATTGTAGTTAGAACAGAGTTCAAAGAAAGTGATGGGTCTGTCCCCTATAAAGAGATTTCCAACATGTCGGATACATGCCATGACCCAATTTTTTAGTGATAGGTCAGAGATAGTGAGTTCCATCAAAGCACGTGAAAGTATTCAAAGAAGACATTTGGGGAGGCCTCTATAGATTTGTGGGATGGCAGACCAGATTTTTATGGTTTCTGTGATAGATGTGGGTTAACAGCAAAACTCTAACCAAACATATTGATTATAAAGAAGAAAATTAATGGGATCACATAATAAACTGTAAACTACCTCACAAACAGCAGCTCAATGCAGTCCTATAAAAAGAATAATTGTATTTATATGTCCCCTTTTATTTGCATGAATCTAATTAGAAGAAAGACAGAACATGATAGGTTTATTGTCTCTTTGCTGGTTAACTGATCTATTTATTTGCACTTCAGATTTATGCAAATAATTTTTTTTGCGTAAATTGTTCAGAATAATTTTTTTAGTTTATTCTGTCAATATTATTACATAGCATACTTGATGAATTTGACAAAGGGTGTTTCATTAAACTCGCATATTAGGAGTGAGTTTGGCATGTTATTAATTAAATGCTGGTTAATTCAAATAATTTTAATAAAAAATGATTAAATCAAATAATACTCTTAATTACCACCACTATTCTTAACCTTATTATATTTTTTTCCGGTGTTTCTCATAAGAAACCCATGTGAGAAATGCTCGGTGTCTTTGCTAAGAGTTGTCTCATTTACTGCTGACTTCAGTTAAAATAACATTATTAAAAATACATGAAGTCAGTGTTAAACCTAGAAGCCGAGCACCTGCCTTCCTGTTCTCTTCATGCATTTAACATTTTCTAGCTTGTTTTATATTTCTTCATTCCCTGCTGTATCTGACTTAATTAGGCGCTCTTGTTATTTTCACTGTTCCCTCTCTGTTTCCTTTCCCTTTATGCTGCCAAGCAACATAGTTATAATAACTGCCAAAAAGAGGGTATACAAATATGCAAATATGTTTTTTTTTTTCACTTCTGTGAGAGGCTCTGGATTTCAGACCAACACTTTTAATAGGGTCTATATGTCTGCCTAACTGCCCACCCACTCTATAACAAAGCCCACTGCTGCCATGCAATACTTCAATATGGGAGCCTCAATGGGAAATCAAATTCTTGGGGCTGACCACAAAAAAAAAAAAAAAAAAATTGTGTCTGTATTTAGACAAGTTTGTTAGTTTGATCACTTTGGTTTATATGCGATCATATGAGTTGACTTTAAAACCTGAATATGAAAAAGTTCACTAGAAAGGATTTTTAATGTACGAGTACAGGAGAGGGTAAAACTTTTTCATATTCTACTAGCAGTTTAGTTCTAGGTTTAGCCAAGGTAGATGAACTGTAAGTACACAGTACACCATCTAACCAAGAAAAACCACACACACAGGTTAAACACAGGCCAAACAGCAATGGGGACCTTACTTCATTGCACTGGCAGAAGGGTGCTATTCTGGAACTTTTTATATGTAGCCGACAGTCAACATCATGATGTATAGATAACTGTGCTGCCACTCTAGGCCATGACCTATGTTAGCTGTGCAGAAATCCAGTCCTAAAAGACAGCATGCTCCGTTCAATATTGCATACCACTAGTGGCATTTACTACAATAATTGCATGATGCAAGGGATAAAATGTAGTTCAATATGAATTCATCACTCAGATGGAGCCAAGGCCATGCCTAAATACAGTCTGGTTGATAATCAAAAAGTTCAGTAGTCATCAAGGAATGGTAAGGAGGTAAATGGCGCTGCCAGTTATGAATATAAGAGGACAAAAGAAACCATGTACATATATATCAGCAGTGTGAGAACTTAATACTGTATGTGTTCAAATATTGCTTAAAATACATAAAATAAACATCAAATCCTTATACGTAATGTGCTAGTTAATATCAAAATGGACATAGATAAATAAATATTAAATTAATATCCAAATAAGTGACTAATGGTGATAAAGGGAAGAGACCCTTGTAGAAATAAAGGGCATTAACTAAAGTGACTGAGTGTCTCAGTGGGGTAAATTAAAAAAGATCAAATGGTAAACTAAAAGAGGTGCAAAATAGCAATTAAGGTGCAGATATAAAGTGCTACCGTGGCTATATGTGTATATACTCTAACAGAGCAAATCCCACAGAAAGGGTGGGTGTAAATGGATACAAATTAGTATGCAAACTAATACAACAAATTATTTAAAAATGAGAGTGATAATTAATAGTGCAATGCAATGCAATTCCAAATCGCATACCTTGCAAAAAAATGGAAGATTCCAACAGAATATATATACAAAAAAAGTGAGGTATAATAATTCAAAACAATATAATTGAAAGTGCTTCAGTGCAGGATTTTAAATCTGTTCAACTATATTGCTAATAAAATAGTCCCAAAGTGCATGGCAAAGTGCTCCAGTGCAGATTTTAAATTGGTGCAATTTCACAGCAGGGGTGACTTGTGTATTTCCAGTGACTCTTCAAGTGTGGCCGGTGTGATGGGTCAAGGTGCTCCCCTCACTCCCAGGACCGCACTTACAGGGGTAATACGCCTATATTCCAAGTATGATGTGGCTCCTATATCCCTCAATGGTCATCAATTGGTTCCTCTGGTTATAACATCAATGGGGATCCTATCACCCTTGGATAAATGGGAAAACCACTGGCGATCATGTGGTGAATACCACACACCTGGACCTCTTCAATCACAAGAAGTCAAAAACAGCCTCTGAGGGAAGCATCAATGCACCATCAAACCACAGTAATGGAGGATGATTCCACTGTCACTTTTCACCATTAGACAATTCCTCCTAACGATCTTTAACCACCTCAATACTGGGCACTTAAACCCCCTTCCTTCCCAGACCAATTTTCAGCTTTTAGCGCTGTTGCAATTTGAATGACAATTGCGCGGTCATGCAACGCTGTACCTAAACCAAATTTGTGTCATTTTTTCCCCACAAATAGAGCTTTCTTTTGGTAGTATTTGATCACCGTCAGGTTTTTTTCTTTTTTGGTGCACAAATAAAAAAATACCGAAAAGTTTGGAAAAAAAAAAGTTTTTTGTTTAGGTTATAAAATTTTGTAAATAGATATGTTTTTTCCTGCACTGATGAGCACTGATGATGCTGCACTGACAGGCACTGATGAGGAGACACTGATGGGGTGGCACTGATGGGGTGGCACTGATGGGGTGGCACTGATATGCAGCACTGATGGGCACTGATAGGTAGCACTGATATGCAGCACTGATGGGCACTGATATGTGGCACTGATAGATAGCACTGATATGCAGCATTGGTGGGCACTGATAGGCAGCGCTGATGGGCACTGATAGGCAGCACTGATTGGCGGCACTGATGGGCACTGATAGGTGGCACTGTTGGGCGGCAATGATCGGCACTGATCGGCACTGATGGGTGGCACTGATCGGCACTGATGGGGGGCACTGATGGGCACTGATAGGCAGCACTGGTGGGCAATAATGGGCACTGGTGGGCGGCACTGATAGATGGCAATAACGGCACTGGTGGGCAGCACTGATAGATGGCATTGGTGGGCAACACTGATAGGGAGGGCACTGGGGGGCTCTCTGAGCCCTGCTTGCCATCCCTGGTGGGCATCCCTGGTGGTCATGGGTGGGCATCCCTGGTGGCTTAGTGGCACCCCTCCCCCCCCAGGGCTGCACTGGTAATCAATGTTCTGATTACCAGCACAGACCCCCCCTGTGATCAGTGAGTAATTAGAAATACTCACTGATCACCCCCGCAGCAGCACCGATCATCCCTCTTCTCCTCACTGACAGGATCTGTCAGGAGGAGAAGAGATCGAAGCCGTTACAACGGCTCTATTTACATTACATGACGGCTGTGATTGGACACAGCCGTCATGTGATCAGGAGGGCCAATCACAGGGCCCTCCTGCCGAATGATGTTGCTCTGTGTCCGAGGGACACAGGCACATCGAGATCGCGCCGCTGCGCGTGACAGCGGCGGCGCGATCTCTCTCCTTCTGAAGGACGTTACGATACGTCCATTCAGAAGGACGAGACTCCCACCCGGCCGTATATTTACAATGGCCCGGGTGGGAGGTGGTTAAAATGACTTCACTCAGGAGAAACAACAACCTCTGAAACACTCAGTCACTTTAGTTTATGCACTTTATTTCTACAAGGGTCTCTTCCCTTTATCACCATTAGTCACTTATGTGGATATTATTTAATATTTATTTATTTATGTCCATTTTGATATTAACTAGCACATTATGTATAAGGATTTGATGTTTATTTTATGTATTTTAAGCAATATTTGAACACATATTACGTTTTCACACTGCTGATATATATGTACATGGTTTCCTTTTTTTTTTTCCTTTGTCCTCTTATATTCATATCTGGCAGCGCCATTTACCTCCTTACCATTCCTTCATCTTTACTGAACACTTTCTGTGAACAGTTCTAGAGGTAGGCTGCAGCCAATTTCCTACATTCTTGACTGAGTCTCTTATCCTAAGCGCGGATCCTTCTCTCTCTCAGTAGTCATCAAGCCTGTTTAAAAAAAAAAAAAAAAAATGTTATGTCACTTGCACAATTGTCTTGCTAGTGTCTTAAAAGTTTAAAGTACAATTGATTTAAAAGGCAACTATTCAAGAAGTCATACAAAAACTTTAGGTTCATGGATAAAGTCATTATTTTTGATAAGATGGTTGCATATGTATTTGCTTACCTCAGAAAATTGGTTTTGGGGCATTGAAAAATGAAAGAGTTCATACATCATTCATACTACTCTCTATCTTATTGGAATGATATACTTTGCTACATTTGGCATGGCCCTTACATATTGACTAAAATGCCACATACCTGCATTATGTACAAACACTGGGCTGCAGATAATGCAAACTCTGCAAGTGCTCTAAATGCTGAGGTGTTAGTCTGCATTGAGAACCCAATATTCGAAGTCAGCAGCAGATGATGGATACAGATGGGTGAGGCAAGCCCTCTAGCTCAATTGATAAGTAGACTGCATTTTTAATTATTTTGGATACAGCAATCATTGCTTGAAATATCCTGGAAAACATTGCAAATGAAAAAGAGCAAAACCGAGCAAAACCGTGAAAACATGGTTAAAGAAACATTTGTTTCCCTAAAGTAGAACTAAAGGCAAAATCTGTGTCCCCATTGGGAAGGTTTCCCCTCACTTCCTTTCCCATAGACAAGTCACAAAGTCAGAGGAAATCCCTCCAAAGTGATGGAATCAGTCACCAGAATCATCAGATCCCCATTAAAAAACATCCCCCTTTTTCTCCTGTTTTGGGGACAACACAAAATTTTGGATTTTCTTTTGCTTTTACTTGTGATGATAAAAGTAAACACACCAAATAGAAAGAGTAAATCTTCGTAACCTGAACAGACAGTAGTAAAAACCTGACAAGTGCCCAGAAAAAAAAAAAGGTTTTGCCTTTAGCTATACTTTAAAGCAATTTTGACATTAAAAATTGAGTCCAAAATTGCCCCCCTCCCTTCCCATGCCTAAATGTATCTTTAAAGCCACTCTAGTCCCTGCTGTTTTTATCCCCACCAATACTCAGCCCTGCATTGTTACCGCCATCTACATCCTGAGCGTGTCAGAAAAATGAGAGCATCAGCTGCCGAGGGAGCAAGGAAAAGGGTAACTATTACTGATGTTTGCAATCCCCCTAGAGTAACCTTATTGCTGCCAAGTCCATACAACCTATGGATCTACAGCACTGCTTCCAGCTGTCCAAGTCCATACGCTGTATGGCTCTGCATTCCTCCTTCTGCTGTAAGCTTCTGGTCACTTCAGTGACCATGAGCTTATAGCAAAACAGTTTAGCAGACACTGCTGAACTAACCAGTAGCTCTGATTAGCAGCTGACAATCCACTGATCAGAGCTATTGATCTAAAATGTGACCCCTCCCACTCGCCGCTGCCACCACTTCCGACATTTCTCCCCCCACCTACCCCCTCCACATACCATGCCATAGCTGAAATGCCATCCCGCCACTCTAGTTTCTCACTTCCCAGCTGCTCTGATCCCCACAGCACTAATCCCCCTTCCCTCCCAGCATAGATTAATTTCTGTCCATTTGAGATTGTTTCTTATTGTTTATCATTTTCAGCGCTGCAATATTCTTTTTAATTTTGTAATTTTGGTGTATGTATATTTTACACTTTTTTTTTGCTAGCTGCTGTTTGTTTCACAAGCGCAGATTCACACCTTATAACACCTATAGATTTATTGTGGCTTCACTTCAGCTGCCAGCTTCCCTCGTCTGTCCTCCTGCCAGCTTTAGGAGCCACAGAAAAATAAAATCAACAAATCCATTACCCGGGGGCTGTTCTCACCCCCTTGCAGGTGACCCCCCCTCACCCGATTCCAGGGGCCCCTCCGTGCACTGCTGGTGGCAGGCTTTCTCTCCTCCCCTTCCTGCCAGCTGCAGCTGCTGCTGGGGCACACGGAGAAGCTGTCAGGATGGAGAGTGGTTGGGGAAAGTTGGTAAACATGTGTTTACTAGCCCCCTTCCTTTCCTTAAATGGACACAGTGAGCGATCAGTACATATGGTTCCTGTGTCCATGCATCACTGAAGCATAATAAACAGTGCTTACTATGCCTCAGTTTGTGAACGAATGAGAATCTCTATACAGATTCCTATTTATTTAGGTGCAGTGTAGCTGAGGCTGCAGAGAAAAGGACTGTCCTAAGTCCTTTCATTGTCTCAGAAAGGAGACACCAGCGGTCTGTTGAGACCTCTGGTACTTCACCAAAGGTCCCCTCCCAAAAACAAAAGTACAAAATGTTAAATAAAATTGTAAAAAAAACAAAAAAACAGTAAGGCCTCGTTCACACAGGGCATACTACAATGTATTCCCCTGCAAGGTTGTGTTTACCCACACAGGGATACACAGATGTTCCATGCATCCCTGTGCATGCAGTACTTTTGATGTCAATTGGGCTGTAGCAACTGCATGAACACAGACGCTGCTCCTAATTTGACATCCATGTGGGCCTGGGTGTATGTCCCTGAGCTCAAGCTGTCTGTGTATGGGGCCATGTGCCCACACAGATGTCAGGATGGGAGCTAGGGATAAGGAGTACATCTCCCCAAGCCTGTACCTTCAAAAACAATTTTGCACTGACAACACTGAAATTTTTGACCTGAAATACTACTTTGCAGTTTACTCACTGGTCACAGTCTACCTGCTAAGGGTATCATCTTATATTCTTTCTAGAGTTGATTGCATGTATCTGCATGCGTACAACATCCTCTCCTCACAAGATACTACAGGAGGATTGAACCAAACTTTTCTTTTTTCTTTTCTTTCCCCGCACCCTCCTCACTGACTGTAATTGACAGCAGCGGGAGCCAATGGGGTGGGAGAGAGCCTATGCTCTTGTGCATGATGCTGGATCGAGAATTTATACAGGACAAAAGTGGGGGTGGGGTCAATGGATAAACAGGCCAACATCCCAATTAACATGGGAAAAGAAAGAAACAAGGCGCCCCCCTCGTGGGATATTTGCGGCCTAATATATGACTTAGTAATGAAAATGTATCCAAAAACACAAAATTATATATAAAAACACATATGAATAGCTGATGCAAACAGGGGGGGGGGGGTAGACTATAAAATGTAATGGATAAATGTGCATATACAGCATAGAGACACAAGGACTGTGGCTAGAACAAAACTGCTAGAAAATTAGCTTGTAGCCCTAGGGAAAACACCCGACGCGTTTCAGAAATTCCTTTCCTCCCTCAGGGGTGTACATTAAACTAGGTTGCACCATTTATGCCAATACATGGAAACTCAGATTACATCAGCCAAGTCAATTAAAAACCCGTTCATGATGTCCATCTGTTTGCTTACCAACAAAGACAATAACATTAAAGTCCTTGAAAATGAAGGACAAATGAGGACAGGGGAAGGCCAGCTTGCCACAGTAGATGAGATATTATAGCGCTTGCTAATATATGGAGGGACTAAAGGGAGTGTCTGTACTGTGTGAGTGGGCTATAAAATCTCTGTAAAACATTAAAATGGGCTGTACCCCTAAAACATGTACATAATGATAAACATTTCAATTCAAATAAATAATGTGACCAAAATCAAGTGCAACAGTTCACAGTATATATAAAGTGCTGAGTGACATAAGTAATAGTTCATTGGTGACTCAGTGGCTGGTAATCCATAAAAGTGCCAATAATATAAGAAAAAGTGCTCGTGCTTGGTGCTGTGTCCTCCAATGGATAGAGGTATCCAATCATGCAGATAATGGGAGCAAGATGTGAACTCACCAGATGTGTTGGGTCTCAACTACCATACGGAAAGGAGACCAATAGAGCTTGAGTGACCCTCCAGGTCAGAATAATGGTATCTGCTGGGCTCCTATCCCTCTCGGCCAGAAATCCCCCAGATGTGGAAAACGGGGCTCCTCACGGTTACTCCCGGTGTGGATTTTAGGGAACAAAAAAGGATAGGCTCCGGATGGTGTAATACCATTAAACAGATTTATTAATAAAAAGGTAGACAAAGCCGGTTAAAAATACAAAAACGCCGTACAAGACCCTATCGTGGATGTCAGTAGCGTGGAGAGCGGCTTGCGTTCCAGGCTGACTTCCGGGAATGACAGCGTGCGTTCCACCACTGATTTCCAGCAAGATCAGAGGCAGAAGTGCAAGGTAGTGGCATGAAGTACTGAGTGAACATCAAATCTAGTCCCTCAGACAGAGTATCCAAGATAGTGGCCACAGCTATCACAGGACAGCACCCAATTTGAGATTGGGCTCAGGTAGGTATAAGGTGGGACTTAAAGAATATATTAAAGTTAAAAAAACGTCAGCCTTTACAACCACTTTAACTCCTGTTTTGTCTGTCAGTGGGATAAGCTAACTTAACTGTTTTGCTATGGACTGGGGAGCACTGAGAACTATTTCCAGCAAGTTTTGAGGAGTGTTACAATATTTGCAATCTCCAAGCCTATAAATGTCTACATACATCTACAGTATCTGGTGGGCAGCCTAATCTACAGCCCAAGAGCAACTAATTGTCTCTAGCATCCTTCTGACCTTTTAGCAACTAATCAGAATGAGATTTAAAAAAAAAACTTTGGACAGAATCATAGAATTTACACAAAACATTAAATATTCTTCTTGAAACAGAGGCCTTACAAGTATAATCATAGTTCTCATCCCTTCAGCCCTTTCATTTGAAAGCCACACAACAACCATACTGTTACTGTTTCTTCAAGTATGTGTATACCTATATAGTTCTGAAGCCAGTTTAGAGCAATTCTTCTGAACAGAAGAGCAGAAGAAAACAAAAATCAAGGGGACCATGACAAAATCATGTGGCAGCTCTCCTCCAGTCATTAGGATTTTTCTGCTGCATTAGGCAGACAGAAAAATGTGGGACACTTCAGACTACACATAGAGGCCTGCTTTTTATGAATGGTGAACATGATGTGGACTTAAACTTATGATATGTACTCTTATGCACTCTATGTTATTAAATTCACTCTAAGAGGACTTTTGAAAAGAAACAGAAAAAAAAATCTGGTGTGCCAACTGCATTTTTACAAAGTACCCTAATATTATGACCTTATATTATATGTAATACTGCTGTCATAACATTGAAAGATGATTGTTAATTTGTTTCCAAATTTTTCTTAGTTTCACATTGGTCATGATCAATAGGCATATTTACATTAGTAACATTTTACATTAAAAAAAATCTTCATTTATAGCAGTAGTGTTTTTCATAATTGATTTTCATATTCTAAGTGCTACAAATCTAAGTGCTGCAGTATCAATGAAACATTCACATACTGTTTTTACCCTTTTGTCTAAACAAAGAGTCTCCTAATTGAGAGAAACAGAACCAGGTCAGCTGCCAGATATGTTTATGTTACTTCATAGGTCCCTGTTAGCCTCTGGACAATAAAGAGACATAAGAACAGCATAATGTAATTGAATAGATAGATCTCAAACCTTAAGGAAATTATCAGAAAGCCATATTCTTGTAAATCACTGACTTGTATAAAGATAATTCATTACCCGTGGTTTTTACCGCTACACAATAATTAGATGCATGACATGTGTTAACAGGACCTCTGATGTAATTTATAGTGTGAATAGAAAGAGAAAAAGAATGCTTTTCAACATGCAGCAGGGAAATGTTGGTGATATTTTAGAACTGACAAAGGATCTAAACATTCAAATGATGCTTCTTAAACCACTTGAGCCTTGGAAGGTTTTACCCCCTTCATGGCCGGGCCATTTTTTTTGCTACTTTGCTACATTTATATAATTTTATTTCACACAAATGCAGCTTTCTTTTGGTGGTGTTTGATCACCACTAGTTTTTTTTTATTTTTTATTATATAAACAAAATTCTTTAAAGAAGCATTTTTTTTATTTCTGCTATAAAACATATTCAATAAAAAAAAAAACTAAGTCTATAAATGTATGCCAAAATGTATTTTGCTATGTCTTTGTTAAAAAAAAAAAAAAAAAAAGTATATATTGATTGGTGTTGCAGCATCTACAATGTTTGGTATATATACTGGAATTTTTGTTTTACTTGTAATGACGGTGATTAGCAACTTATAGTGGGACTGTGATAGTGAGGTTGGCAATCTGACTTCAACTGACGCTGGCTGGGAGGTGCACCAGTGACACTTAAGCCAGGTACACACAAACTGAATATCGGGAGACAGTTGTTGGTTAAAAAAAAAAAACAGCCAACATTTGGCCCGTGTATGTAGGTCTGTCCGACACATGCTGGCCTGCATGCTGGAAAACCAACAGCTGACTGACTCCCGATCGAAGCGGGTTAAACTGGAAAAAACGAATAGTGTGTACCAGGCTTAATACAGTGATCAGTGATAATAATATACACTCTCATTGTACTACTTACTAATGACACTGGCTAGTTAAAGGTTAACATCTAGGAGTGATCAAAGGGTTAACTGTGTGCCCAACAATGTATAATGTGTGCTGCTTTTTACTAAATATCTGTTTCAGGGAGAAGAAACAAACAGATCATTCCCTCTGTACAGAGCCCTGTTTTGTTTGTCAGAACAAGGCTCTGGCCTGTGATTGGACACAGCTGATCAGCAGGTCTCAGCCATGAATCATTGGCTGAAAGCTGTTGTTAAAATTCCAGTGGGCAAGGGAACCCGGAAGACACTGCCGATGTACAGGTACGTGATTGTGCCTGTACGAGCCGCCCAAAGTAAAATGCGGGCAGGCAGTTGGCAAGGGGTTCATTTCCTCCAATTAAAATGGTGTACAATTTATTTCCTAAAGGATAGATTCAACTTTTTTAAAAAATAATAAATGCACATTTTTTGCAGATAAATAAATGTGCATTAACTAATTTTTTTTAGGAGCCTGGAAAGCACTGCACCAGCGATTTGCTGACTGCAGCTCCTACAGTCCTGCAGACTTTGTACGGGCAGGCAGTTTTGCGCTGACAGGAAGAATCAATGAACTACCACAGTGCTCAACAACGCAGTGGTAGTTTATTGAGAGCTACAAACCGACAGCCAAAAGGATGCTGATACTTGTAGTTCATTCATTCACAGAACTCTGTAAAGTCATGTTAGACGGAGGAAGGATCATCAGGGGATGATGAAGTCACGTGTTAAGTGATGTAATGCGTAGGGCAGGGCGGATGACATCAAGCCGCATCACAGGAAGTTTGCGATTCACCATCCTGTGAGTGTCTGGAGACCAGGACCCTTAAAGGGAAAGAGGCTTGTTGTTTGCAGTGCATCATATATATACTTTTAATGAGAGTTTTGGATGTATATAGTTACATATAGTTACATAGTAGTTGAGGTTGAATAAAGACAATAGTCCATCCAGTTCAACCTGTGTAGGTGTGTGTGGACGTATTAATTTCCCATACCCCTGACTGTTTTGATCTTTGGGATGTACATCCAAGAGTCTTTAAAAGTAGCCATACTCCCTGCAGTTGCCACCATTTGTGGTAGAGAGTTCCACAATCTTATAGCCCTTACTGTAAAAAAAAAAAAAAAACCCATGCGTAACCTGAGGTTAAATCACTTCTCCTCTAATCACATTGAATGGCCCGTGTCCTCTTCATTCATTGTGACTGAATAGTTTTTATTCTATGCTGAGATCACCGTTGAGGTATTTGTCAATTGCTATCATGTCGCCTCTCAGGGGTTTCTTCTCCAGGGAGAATAAATTAAGCGCTTGTAAACGTTCTTCATAATTAAGGTCTTACAATCCCCTAATTAGTTTAGTTGCCCTTCTCTGGACTCTATCCAGTTCCAACACATCCTTTCTAAGGATTGGCGACCAGAACTGGAAAGAGTAATCCAGATGTGGTCGGACCATGGTTTTATAAAGTGGTAGGATTATAGTTTTATCTCTGGAATATATCCCCTTTCTTATGCATGCTAATATTATGCCAGATTTGGCAGCTGCAGCTTGATATTGCATGCTATTGTTTAGTCTATCTTTTACTAAGACTCCCAGATCTTTCTCCATTTTTGATTCCCCCAGAGGTTTGTATTTACGTTTTTAGTCCCCAAGTGCAATACTTTACACTTCTCCACATTAAACCTCATTTGCCATGTAGTTGCCCACTCTGTTATTTTGTTCAGGTCATTCTGTAACATTTCTATATCATGATGTGAAGTTATTGCCCTGCTTAATTTTGTGCCATCTGCAAAAACTGAGATTGAGCTAATGATCCCATCCTCAATGCTATTTATGAATAAATTGAACAAAATTGGTCCCAGAACCTCTTACCACTCCAGAACAGTCTGAGTACGCATTATTTATTACCACCCTTTGGACATGCCCCTTTAACCAGTTTTCTATACAAGAGCGAACCTTGTGGTCTATGCCTGCAGACCTTAGTTTGTAAATTTAGCGTTTGTGGGGAACTGTATCAAATGCCTTAGCAAAATCCAGATACACCACATCCACAGGTCTCCCCCTATCTAGCTCACAGCTCACTTCCTCATAGAATGTTAACAGATTGGTTTGACAAGAATGTCCTTTTGTAAACCCGTGCTGATTACTGCTGATGATGTTGTTGACTTTAGCAAATTTTTGGATATAGTCCCTTATCATCCCTTTCAGTAGTTTACATACTATTGATGTCAGACTGACCGGCCTATAATTTCCTGGGATATGCCTTTGCCCTTTTTTGAATATTGGTATCACGTTAGCTTTCCTCCAGTCACCTGGTACAGTTCCTGTCAAAAAACTATCTGCAAAGATCAGGAACAGTGGACTAGCTATAACCTTTCTGAGTTCTTTGAGTATTCTCGGATGCATGCCATCCAGTCCCGGTGATTTATTTGTGTTAATGTTAGCCAGCCTTTCCATGATTTCACCCTCTGTTAGCCATTAGTTAATTTTTTTTATAAATACTATTGGAAAACATTTTACTCTATGATACTCTATCTTCATTGGAGTTTTGGTGGAAGAAACATGATATAATAAAGGAGAATGGAGATGGATTGAATTCCTGAGATAAAGTTGGTGAAACAATTATGAGTGAATTATATGGATTGCATATTAATTGATCAATTTGCATGAATTAATTAAGATATAAAAACATCTCTGGCACATTTATATATCAGCACTAAATATTTGAGCGACACATACTACATAGAAGGACTATACAGCACTTTGACATTCGTTTATAAAGAAGGCCATTATGCATGTTATTTAAGTGAATATTTTATTGGTGTAATTTGTGATTTTGATGTTGGTTTTTTATCAGGCATGTTATGCTTTGGGCAGGTTTGATCACATATCATAAGACAGCTCTGCACTTAGATAATGGTATATTCTGATGCATATGTGGAAAATGTATGTAGTGCTTGCTGCAGTCTAAACTAATTCCAGTTACAACATAGTACATAATTGCACTGGAGTTTATAGAACCACATGGTCTTATCCCGTGTTGGAAATTGATAAGGATCAGTAACACAAACTGAATCCCTTTCAGCGACACTCATTTTTTTCCACATAGTTGCATGCTGTGGAACTTAATTTATAAAAGACCTAGATTATAATACGATACGTCAGGTAATTGCAGGTTTTCTTTAATTCATTTAAATAAGAATGAATCTATATAAAAGTAGAGGAAGCCCAATATAATCTTGCTAACTCATTGCAAGTATTATGAATCTTTTCATGAAACATTAATGTTAATAATAATGCTGGTTTAGCCAGTGACTTTTTAATTTGATTATTCTGCAGTAAAGTAACGGAACTATCTATCCTGAAATACTGAAGAAAAAATAGCAGCAATTATAAAGGTAAAGACACTGTCATGAGGATGGATTGAAATACATTTAAAAGACTGTCATCATCTATTCATGTAGCACATTCGGAAGAATAGCTAAGTATGTCAGAGAAGTGTAAAATTGCAGAAGGAAAATTTTGGAGCTGCTTTATAATTATGGGTGCACAACGAAGATACAGACCTTTACAGACTAGGAATTATTTTCTTATTCAAAACAATGATTTTGTTCATAATAAACTTAAAGCATGGGAGTCAAACATATTGTTTGTAAAATAAATAAGAAAAATCTATCTTTCCACCTGCAATATTTAAGGATGTATATAGACATCATATGACACGCATAAATAATTGCATTATTTTGTAGAATCTCGGCCCCTGGATTAGGTTATTCTTTAAGTAAATACCAATACTACAATGTGCTATTGAAGGTAGCGTGGGGATATCTTTATATCCAAAACTACTTTTCAGATGTATAGAGTCCTCTCAATATGTCATGCACTTCCTTTCTCCTGCAGTTTTCTTGCTGAATTTAGCCACAAATGTCCTGAAGCAGAACTAACAGGAAAACAATGTAAGTAAAAAAGTGTCACAATTTCTACATTGTGAAGCTTATGCATCTATAATCCTGCTGCCCTAGACACCAAACCATAAAGTGGACCCCTCCTGCAAGAAAATGGCAACCTTATACAATACACTGGGGTTGACTTACTAAAACTGGAGAGTTTCTGAATAGAAACCAATCAGCTTCCAGTTTTTTTTATGGCCAAAGCTTAATTGAACAAACTGAAGTTAGAAGATGATTGGCTACCATGCACAGATGCACCTGATTTTGCACTCTCCAGTTTTAGTAAATCGACCCCACTGTATATAAACAAGTACACCCACCCATGTCTACGCTGCCTTTCCTTCCTGTGGTTACCTTTTCAGGCTGCCTCTGTGCAGCCATTTTGAAAATGTATGTCATCCTGTGCATGTACAAGATGGAACACATGACATCATGCACCTCATCTTGCACATGCTGTATAATATTACATCCAGCAAATCAGTTTAATGCAGTATGGCTTATGCCTGGAATGAAGCACATCATGCCACACATTTCATCTCACCTATGTGCAGTATGAGAATATGCCAAGATCTTGCAGCTTAGGTACAGGATTTCCCTGAAGGCGCTAGTGATGTTGCCTTCCCATGGAGTATCTGTGCAGCTGTCTTTTCAATAGTTATTTTGTTCACAGGTAAGCTTGTGATGCAAATGTGCAACTTCAATTGAAAAGTAAACTAATCCCATTTTCAGGGGGAGCACTGAGATTGCTGTGATAATAAATAAATATTCTTATGTGTTACATGAATGCATTAATTTGCATTCAGGCACTTAACATAATAAATTGACTTAAAAAATAAAGAATTCTCCAATGGTTGGGTGTTTCTCACATTCTAAAAAGTGTAAGTTTGACATGCTTTCTGCAAATTATATAATTTGTTGTCTGGTTTGTAGCTTACAAAACAGATTTTTTTAAGAAAACAGAACACCCTCCTCTCTCTTCTAAATGATGCTGTGTCACTAAGGTCCCCTTAATGTACAGTAAATATCCTTTAACCACTTAAGCCCCGGAAGATTTTACCCCCTTCATGACCAGGCCCTATTTTGCGATTGGGCACTGCGTGACTTTAATGGACAATTGCGCGGTTGTGCCACACTGTACCTAAACGAAATTGATGTCCTTTTTTTTCCCACAAACAGAGCTTTATTTTGGTGGTATGTGATCACCTGTGTGATTTTTACTTTTTGCGCTATAAACAACAAAAGAGCGTAAATTTTGCAAAAATAACAATATTTTTCAAATTTTTGTATATGAAATTCCCCCCCAAAAAATGTAAAAATCAAAATTTTTTAACATTTTAGGCCAATTTGTTTTCTGCTACATATTTTTGGTAAAAAAAATCACAATAAGCGTATTTTGATTGGTTTGCGCAAAAGTTATTGCGTTTACTAACTAAGGGAAAGATTTCTGTCATTTTTGGTGTTTTTTTTAACGAGTAATGGCGGTAATGGCGATTTTTTTTGCGGGACTGCGACATTGCAGCGGACAGATCGGACCCTTGACTGACATTTTTGACACTTTTGGGGGTACCAGTGATATTACTACAGTAATCAGTGCTATACATATGCACTGTTACTGTAAAAATGACACTGGCAGGGAAGGGGTTAACTTTATTGGTGATGCAGGGGTTAAGTGTGTCCCTAGGGGCATGCTTCTAACTGTAAAGGGGCGTGGCTAGTGGTGTAACAACAGAGACATACGATCCTACATAGCAGGACCGTATGATCTCTGTTCTTACACAGGGGAGAATGACAAACGGCTTTGTTTACATCAGCCGCCTGCCTTTCTCCCTCTGCACCGGACAATCGCGAGTGACCAGCGGACATCGGGTCCCCCAGTCACAAGCGCGGGGATGTGCAGGAGCGAGCTGGGGTGGGAGCGCGCCTCCGGCGGCGTGCTCGCCCCCTAGAGCCTCACAGGCTAGAGACGTAGCCCTACGTCGCTTTGCTTGTGAGGGGCTGACTGCCACAATAAATATACTGTGGGCGGTCAGCAAGCGGTTAAATGATCTTCACCAAGATTCAAGCTTCTGGATTTTGGTACATATAATGTGTCTTGGCTTTTCCAACCCTCTTATTCCTCTACTAGCATCATCTTCCTCTCCAGACATTAACATTGTGGTTCTTTTCTTTAACCTACCCATAGAGACCCCTGTAGTACAAGTGTTCACGAGGTTAAGAAATAGTTAGTGATGAAGCACAGCTTTTAGCACTGACATGGTGGTTCATCAGTGTCATTTGTGTGAGGATTTAGAGGCCACAGTTTTATGGTCCTTCCTACACTGGTGATTCTCCACTGGTGACACCTTGCCATTAGGAGAATTATTGAAATGCAATGGTCACCCTCTGCAATGTTTGTCACTCTCTACCTAGCTAAAATGCTGCAGAAAGTTGAATGATAGAAATGGAGCAACAATAAAAAAAAACACTTTGATGGAACGTGTGATCAGAGTACAATGCAAGGTAAACTGAATTTTAATTATTCTGTTGCTAGTGAGTTGCCACCAGTGACTGAATCCCTTGCGCAGCGTGGGTTATAGGCATTGGTATTTAAACCTAGTGTCACAGTACAACCCTTGACTAGGGTATTTTTAATACTTTGCATAAGATGTGCAAAATCTGCACTAAATATCTGAAAAAAAAAAAAATGAATTGACAGCTGCTAGCACAGAGCAATAGATAAGACCGTAAACCATATAGACAAAAAGTATTGGGAAGCCTGTTTTTTTTTTCCTCTGCACATTATCTACATAGACTCTCTTTTGAATATACAACTGGGACACTGAACACTATTATCACTTTCCTCCTTTTTTGTTTTGTCACTTCTATGGATTTTTTTTTATGGACAATTTTTAATTCATATGTACATATGTATATTTGTTGCACAATCTCTGTATATTGTCTTGGCTAATCATGTCACACATAATTTTTTACTGTGGTGTTGGTACACGGTAATAAGAGGATTTATATTTTTATACACAATTCTCATTATGTGTGTAGACTAGCGCTGCACTTTTTGTCTATTTGTAATACTTAGTTTTCTCATGTGTAAAAAGGATATTTCTTTAGCCCTATATATGAAATGTATTTGCTTTACTAATTTATTTAGCTTTGGTGTTTTTGTTTAAGACAGCATTAAACTATTTGATTTAGACAATGTTCAAACAGAAGTTAAAGTGTAAGTCTATCCTAACACTAAAATCCCTGCATCTACAGACATCCACGATTCAACACTAACCTATCTAGCCCTGTAAAGAAGAAATCAGTATACATAACTTTTTTAAGCCGATCCGATCCAGTCTCCAGTAGCAGAAGCTCTGCAGGAGCACACATGACATGGGGTTTTAAATGAGGGGGAAGTGACGTCACCCATAGACTTACTTTGGGGCTTCCGTTGTCGGTTGGGTTCTCTGCACCCCCCTCAACAGCAAAGGCGCGGCTGACAGCTCAGCGTAGGATCAGCTTCAAAAAAGGTATGTATAGATAGGTTAGTGTTAGATCATGGATGTCTGCAGATGCAGGGATTTTAGTGTTAGGGTGGACTTCTACTTTAACAATCTAATGTGTCTACATTTGGCAATGGCTTTGCATTGCAAGGGAAACTCAAGAAAACCATGCAAACTTCATTCTGATGAAATAGTTGGTGGGCACCTTAACCTTCCTAGCGGTATTCTCGAGCGTGACTCGGGGTTAGATTTTAGAGCCAAAAGCGGTAACCCCAAGCCACACTCGGGGTACAGCTAGGAAGATCGCTGGATCCTGGTAGAGGTTTTACTTACCTTTTCTCCGGGATCCAGCGAAGAATGCAGGCGGTATGCGGCGGCGGAGCTTCCTCCCGATCGTCTGCGAGCCCCAGCATCCGTCTCCGGCGACGTGACGTTCGCAGGGGGGTGGAACCGGCGGCAAATTCAAATGTAAAACAAACCAAACACACTGATACCATTCAAAATAAAAAAATTCACATTACATTGCCCCCCAGTGCCCTTTCCTGCAGTTTTACTGTACTTTTTATATATATATACACAGTATATATATATATATATATATATATATATATATATAAATATGTGTATATATATATATATATATATATATACGTAATTTGTGTGAATGAGCAGCCCAAACCAACTGTATACATTATATATATATATATATATATATATATATATATATATATATATATATATATATATATATATATATACGTATATATATATACGTATATATATATATATATATATATATATATATATATAATATATGTATACATACATATATATATATATATATATATATATATATATATATATATATATATATATATATATAATATAATAAATGTATACAGTTGGTTTGGGCTGCTCATTCACAAGAATTACGTATATATATATATATATATATATATATATATATACATATTTATATATATATATATATATACTGTGTATATATATATAAAAAGTACAGTAAAACTGCAGGAAAGGGCACTGGGGGGCAATGTAATGTGAATTTTTTTATTTTGAATGGTATCAGTGTGTTTGGTTTGTTTTACATTTGAATTTGCCGCCGGTTCCACCCCCCTGCGAACGTCACGTCGCCGGAGACGGATGCTGGGGCTCGCAGACGATCGGGAGGAAGCTCTGCCGCCGCATACCGCCCGCATTCTTCGCTGGATCCCGGAGAATTACGTGCAAAATAATGGTACTGCTTTCAGCACCTAAAATCCAAAAGAATCATACCGCCAGGGAGGTTAAAGCAGCAAGGAAAGAGGGCTAACACCCACTACTATAACTGTCCAAATAATAAATAGGCTTCCTGCCAATTGGTCCTTTATTTATTCTGCTTTGTATTGTGCAGTTCATTCCAGATAGTGAGCACTTTAGTGTAAATAGAGGAGAACGGCTTTGTAAATAACATATAGACTTTCCATTTTAGTATTCTAATTATTTTAGGTGAAATTTATACCTTAAAGTATATCTTTCTGGCCATTTCCTTAAACTTTAGCTAAAGCCAAAACTTGTATTTGCTTTAAATAGAGAGGGGGAAGGGTTAGCTCAGGTGGGTGTATTTTTTTTTTTTTTTTTTGTTTTTGTGTCTCATATGGGGAGATTTATCCTCTTTATGTGTCATGGTAAGCATTGTCACCTATTTACATATGTCTAACTGACAATGTACAAAAGAGGAAATCCAAAATGTTACAGTTATTGACAGTAATTGAAGCAGTAATATAGAGGAGATCTTCCAATGGGAGCATTTATTCCTGTGACTACAATCTAAGACAGAAATTCCCCAGTTGATCCTCCAGGAAGGGAATGACTCAGATAGCAAAATTATCTACTTGAGCTCAGGTAGGTTTTACCCCTTTCATGACCAGAGCATTTTTATTGCTATTCAGCACTGTGTTACGTCAACTGGTAATTGCACGGTCATGCAACACTATATGCAAATTCGTTTTTATAATTTTTTCCACAGAAATAGAGCTTTCTTTTAATGGCATTTGATCACCACTGTTGTTTTTTTTTATTTATTGTTGTGATATAAACTAAAAAAAGGCCAAATATTTTGAAAACAAAACTTTCTACTTTCTTTTGTAAAACATATCCAATAAAATCAAATCTCTTTGTAAATTTAGGCCAAAATGTATTCTGCTACATGTCTGTGGTAAAAGAATATCCCAATAACTGTATAATATTTGGTTTGCGTTAAAGTTATGGCGTCTACAAACTTAGTGCCTATCCCATTTCTTGAGGTGCTAAAATGTCAGGGTAGTACAAACACCCCCCAAATTACCCCTTTTTGGAAAGTTTTTTTACTACAAACACAACATCTTCTTTGGCGTGACATTTGGGTTGAGGTACCAGAGAGAACCTCTGAAAAATGCCTCTCATGCATCTGGCTCACTGCATTTATATTTGGGGTTTGGGCCAGAGCACCTTCTGGATACAAAAGGGCCGTGATGATCTCCTCTTGAAATTTTAGGAAGGATCCACTTCTTTGACTTGCTTTGTAAACTAAAAAAGCATTATATACAGCCAATTGAAATAAATATACAGAAACTTTTTTGTGCCAGTGTCTGGCTTTTTGGGCAGCTAAATACGGCTTCATCATTTGTTCGTTGAAGTCCCATATAAAGTTTATAATCATGGACACATTACTAAAGGCAAATAGACTGTGACGTTTGCAAAGTGCAGTTGCTCCACCGCTTAGTAAATTAGGTAAGGCTTCACTTTGCAAAGACTTCCATCATGTGGAAGGAAAACAAAAAAAAACAGCATTTTTGCTTGCACATGGTTGGATGATGGAAGTCAGCAGAGTTTCTGCAAAGTGCACAATCTTTTTCTCTTTAGTAAATCAACCCCAGAGAGTCTTTTCAGCTACACCAGATGTCATGCTAATTTAGACCATAATGTCTGTGTGAATGGAATACAGGATGAGAACATCCCGTTTGTCCATCCATTTTATTGAGAGTAATTCACCATTCTGCAAGCAAGCTTTCTCCCCCTTTTGTAAGTCAGGTGTTAACGAGTTGTTGGGGGAAGTCCCAGTGATTAGGTCCACTACAGCCAATTTCAAGATTGAACAAATGTCTAAAAAGTGGCATGT
Source organism: Pelophylax lessonae (assembly GCF_965119305.1). Classification (NCBI taxonomy): domain Eukaryota; kingdom Metazoa; phylum Chordata; class Amphibia; order Anura; family Ranidae; genus Pelophylax; species Pelophylax lessonae. The sequence goes on from NC_138771.1 coordinate 428,077,300, forward strand.
TTGTATAAAAGTTGTGAACATACAATTGCTATCCCTTACAGAACAAAGTTAACACCAAGTCCCATATTATCTTGCCACTGCTCCTCATGTAGTTTGGGCTCCACTTCACAGTTTTTTCCCTCAAAAATTCTAAAGTTGTACGCCTGGCCTTATCACAGAGCTTATACATTTTGACCCCAGATCTTGCAGGCTTGCTGGGGAGAACACAAGCAAAACAGTGAAAAGTACCGGTGAGGTACTGGTCTATGCAGATGTTTTTTGGGGGCGTTTACATATCTATGAATTTCTCTGAGAGAATTTATGAGGGGGCAGATTTAGTGAAGTCGATCATATTTTGTGTCACCCCGAGGAGGACAGACGTTATTTACATTGAAATGCATGAAACGCATTATTGTCTCATATCTCTGCTTTACCATTGCAGAAGAGACCATGGGCATATGATAAATCAGGTCTGTGGACCAATATGACAACAATTCATTATTTTTTGTAATGCCTATGATAATGGTTAGGCCCAAAAAAGTCTTAAATTCAGAAATCGTGGCAGGACTTTGAGTTGGCGACTATGTGTTGGTTGGTATAAAGATTGCTTTGGGCCATAATCAATTGATACAGATCTTTCATGAAAAACAGCTAAAAGAAATCAAGGGGAGTTGTTAAATTTGCTGTTTCCACCTGAAATCTGGGTTGGGCTTTGAATGGGGGTATAAGGAGTGCTGCTGAATCTGGGGGCTGCCAACCAGGATTTGCAAGAACTTCTTAAAGGACACTATGGGATCTATGGGCCTGTGTTTAAATTCTTGGTGGCTGCGAAGCACTACTAGTGCTAGCTCATCACCCTGGACTGCATTTCTGGGGCTTGCCACATCACCATGAGATACTGCAGTGCTGGTATGTAAAAGGCCAGGATGTACTAGGCCACTGGTGCTTGCCAGATTACCAAAAGGTAGTGCAGCACTAGTACTGGCACTTTGTTTCTTCTGAGAATGATTATGCACTTTTAACACTTCAGCAACCTGGGGTCGGGTATGCCTGACCTTAGCAGGGACCTCTTTATTATTGTCTGAGCTACCTGCCAGGGTGCAGCTGCTTTCTACAGGCTGGTATTCGGAGCTGGATTCTGACTGAGAGGACTACTCTTCACTCTGTTCTGTCATGTTCAAAAACCTGTAGGCCTCTTCATTATCTTTTTTTTTTTTTTACTTTTTGGGGACATTTTGGGCACTAAATTTACAGGTACCTACCAGGAAAAAGAGCTCCTGGCTATCAGGGACTGCTTGCATGCTAGAAATAAAATGTACCTGCTAGTGCGGCCTGATCTTTGTAACATTGTGGTTTTGATGACTGTACTAGCACTGCGCTTGATAGGGAGGCGGGGCTAAAGGTAAGTGCTGGGGCTATCTGACGCTTCCTGTGAGGGACACTAAAACCTAGTAAATATGACTGAGCCATTAGCTGAGAGCGCTGATCGGAAATCGATCAGTAGACCATTTACGGTCATGCCCCCTCGACAGAAGCCAGCCGAACAGCTTGAAGCAACACTTCAAGAGAAAACATCATAGACCTGAACAGCCTCAATGATAATATTAAATCACTGTTGGTAGGTTAACAACACTGCACTTTACCAATGGTGATTTCATCACTCTTCCAGGAACTGCAAGAGAAATAGACACCACTGATTCAAATAATAACTGGACTTTTAGCACATTCATCTTTTAAAGGACCCTCCTTTCCCCAGCAACACCCTCCCCCCGAGTCCCATACTTACCTTCACTGTGCTGCCTGCTGACAGCTGCATTGCTGATATCATTAAGCTATCTATGCCTGACTGTGAAGAGGCCATCCACTGTTGGGGTGCATGATAAATGGAAGAGCCCAGCCCAAAATATTCTGGAGAAGTGGCTGTGCAGCTCCCAGCTGACCCCATAAATGGTGCATTATAAAAAGCAAGGACAGATCAGTATATACTTGGGGTGAGGGATAGGGGGAAAGCAGGGGAATATGTACTGCTGTCAGTGGGGAACATGTGGAAAACAGGTGAGTGTGTACTACTGAGGGTGAAGATGAGTGGAGAACATGTAACTATGATACTGCTGGGGTGGGGGCAGGAGGAGCATAGGTTAGAACATACTGCTAAGGGTGGGGGACAGGTGGAGGACAGGCAAGTATACTGTATACAGCCAGGATGGAGGACATGTGAGTATGTACAGCTGGGGGTGGGGACAAGTGGAGGACAGATGAATACATACTGCTGGGGGTGGAAGACATGTGAGTAAGTACAGCTGAGTTTTAAGACAGGTGGAGGACAGGGGAGTATGTACTGCTGGTCGTGGGGGACAGGTGGAGGACTGGTGTGTATGTACGGTGGTTATTGCAGGACAAATGAGTATCCACTGCTCAAAGTGAAGAACAGACATTGGACAGGGAATGTGTACTTGTGAGGGTCAAATAAAGGTGGAAGACAGGGAAGAATAAGAATTGGGGGAAGGAGTGTTATTTAAAGAATAATTATTTACAAGCAAATACAGTATCACACAAAAGTGAGTACACCCCTCACATTTTTGTAAATATTTTATTATATCTTTTCATTTGCCAACACTGAAGAAATTACACTTTGCTACAATGTAAAGTAGTGAGTGTACAGCTTTTATAACAGTGTAAATTTGCTGTCCCCTCAAAATAACTCAACACACAGTCATTAATGTCTAAACTGCTGGTGAGTACACCCCTAAGTGACCATATGTCCAAATCAGGTCCAAAGTGTCAATATTTTGTGTGGCCACCATTATTTTTCAGCACTGCCTTAACCCCCTTGGGCATGGAGTTCACCAGAGCTTCACAGGTTGCCACTAGAGTCCTCTTCCACTCCTCCATGATGACATCACAGAGCTAGTGGTTGCCGCCACACATGATTGCCACCACACATGCTTGACACCATCTGAACCAAATAAGTTTATCTTGGTCTCATCAGACAACAGGACATGGTTCCAGTAATCCATGTCCTTAGTCTGCTTGTCTTCGTCAAACTGTTTGCAGGCTTTCTTGTGCATCATCTTTAGAAGAGGCTTACTTCTGGGACCACAGCCATGCAGACCAATTTGATGCAGTGTGCGGCGTATGGTCTGAGCACTGACAGGCAGACCCCCTACCCCTTCAACCTCTGCAGCAATACTGGCAGCATTCATACGTCTATTTCCTAAAGTCAACCTCAGGATATGACGCTGAGCATGTGCACTCAACTTCTTTGGTTGACCATGGCGAGGCCTGTTCTGAGCAGAACCTGTCCTGGTAAACCGCTGTATGGTCTTGGCCACCATGCTGCAGCTCAGTTTCAGGGTCTTGGCAGTATTCTTATAGCCTAGGCCATCTTTATGTAGAGCAACAATTCTTTTTTTCAGATCTTCAGAGATTTCATTGCCATGAGGTGCCATGTTGAACTTCCAGTGGTCAGTAGGAGAGAGTGAGAGTGATAACACCAAATTTAACGCACCTGCTCCCCATTCGCACCGGAGACCTTGTAACGCTAACGAGTCACATTACATTGGGGAGGGAAAAGGGCAAATTGGGCCCAATTTGGAAATTTTCGCTTAGGGGTGTACTCACTTTTGTTGCCAGTGGTTTAAACATAAATGGCTGTGTGTTGATTTATTTTAAGGGGACAGCAAATTTACACTGTTATTCAAGCTGTACACTAACATTTACATTATTTCTTCAGTGTTATCACATGAAAAGATATACTAAAATATTTACAAAAATGTGAGGGATGTACTCACTTTTGTGAGATACTGTATATTATTTGTTAAGAATATATACGGTATGTAGGTCAAACAGCATTTGCATGGCTGTGACTCAGATTTTAAAGACATTTACTTAATTCTTACCAAGAAAAAATAATATTATAACAGCAAAAACCATCTAAAGTAAACAATCATCTTCATAGACATTTTTTCTTGCTGTTGTAATTTCTCTAATGGAGGATATGTCCTATGAGGATTATACTAAATATAATACTGTCCTGAACTTGTGAACCCAGCAGACAGTACTTAGGAACACAAGCTAGAGCTGCTTTGTAATTCAGGTTTGCTTTCCAGATCACTGCTTAGATGCTGTGTCTATTTTTTTCCTCTTACTTAACTCTTGCAACGTTTGGCTAAACACCCCGGCCAAAAATCCTCTGCAGTGCCTGTGCCAAGTTCGCAGCAAACTGTAATCAGGTTAGGGGCAAGGTCGTATTATTCCTCGCCTCATACTCCCCTCCTGTGATTTCCCAAATGCATGTACGATTTTGCTAAATGAGGCAGCATAACATTAACCTGTGCGTAAGCCCATTGGATATGTGAACATGACATTGGATTGGTTTGTACTGCTGAAAGCATGAATATTTATACGGAGTAAAAATAGTGTTAAAATAGGGCAGAGGACTGTGCCACAGCAAATATCCTTTCATGGAGCAGAGCAGATTTTTTATTTTTTTTTTAAAGGACAATGTTTTTTTTTTTTTTTTCGGGCACGGAATTGAGAAAGACATTTATGGAAAAAGGCAGTGACCGGAATTGCATGCACTGGTGAATGAATGAAGGGTGGGGCAGATCTGCTCTGCAGAACACACTACTCACGCTACACTGCAGAGGAAAAGCTGCATAGAAGAAAACTGAATAATTATCGGCATCTGTCGTTTTTTTTTTTTAAGAGAGCTTCATGAGTAATACAGCATTAGGGAGAGATAACATAAGCTATTCCTTGTTCCAGTACCACTAGCTTGTCACCTTAATGTAGTAAACAGCAGATGTACCAGCAGCGTGTGAATACAATGATGCATATGTAGTAGGAACATGCTAAATATAGGCAGCATTCTCGTTACACCAAATCACTAAGCACAGGCACAGGGAACAGGAAGCCTGCTATATAATTACTGAGAAGACGAATGTGGATTTAAAGGCACCAAAATAAAAATAATGAAGGTGTCCTTATATTTGAGCTGCATGATGTTACTGTTTAAAATGACTTTTTTTTTATATATAATATTCTGAGTTTTTAAAGGGAATCTTTTTTTTATAAAATAGCTTTTTTTAGAGGGGAGGTAATAAATATCTAAAGTAGCGGTCTCAAGTATTCATCTTATTTGACAGAGCAGATATATTACCAGATGTGTAATGCATAAAGGCAAAAGAAACAGTCACCCTTGCTTATGCTATCAGACCTGGTCCCTTGTGGTTAATGCTAATGGATAATAACAAGCTTTCCACTAATTGTATGCAGATACACCCCCTTGTTTAGTACTTTCAGTCTGAAAGTGCTTATTCAGATTTATCCTAGTTAGGGCATAGAAGACAATTTAAAATAAAAATAGGCATGCATTTGAAGACCTCATTCAGACAGATGGAGTAGAGACTGTTGCGTCAGATGGACGCAGCAGCACTTTGTGCTATGGCCGCCTACCAATTGAACAGTTAGCTGTTGCCATCTTGTGTGTGGAAAGAAATGCTGTCCCTGGACACAAACTCTCTGCTTTCAGGTCAGATTTCCAAATTTCATATAACTGCAAGGATAAGTGGTTACATGCAAACAGTTAATTATATAAAAAGGTGCTTGCTTCTAAATGAATACAAACCATGAAGCTGCCCTCCTTAAAGCGTAACCCCCCTTTTGTGGAGAAAAAAAACATCCTCCCTGGGAGATCTATGTACATTCGAAGGATTTTAACAAACTTTGCTGCGGAGTCCTAACTTTTGTTATTCTGAAGAAATCACTGTGTGTTTTGTTTGTATCCATGTGGGAAAGTGAGTCTAATGGGAGTGGTTTCATAAATATCAATCAGCTGTGCACCTGCAGGGTACTAATGAGGAAAGCTGCTGGGCCTGCATCCCTTTAGCCATGATTTCCTATTGGAAGTATCTCACCAAAAATTACATTTTTGTTGCAAGGGATGCCTGAAATCTGACTTGCGTCTTAGGGCAGAGTTGTGGAAAAATCAACGAGCCAATCACACAAGCAGGAAAGTATGTTTCTGGGGGGCGTTCTGTACAGAACACCTCTAGGTAGCCATATTGCATTGCAATTTCAAAAAATTACAGAGCTGCAGATTGAAAAGGAAAGGTCATTTTTAATCACATTCAATTACAATATGATTTGTGTCACAATTGTATACGCTATGTTATTTTTCCTTCAGCCCAGGAAAGGTTTTACCCCCTTAACCACTTAAGGACCAGGCTCATTTCTGACACATGTTGTTTACAAGTTAAAATCAGTATTTGCTAGAAAATTACTTAAAAACCCCAAACATTATATATATATTTTTTAGCAAAGACTCTGGAGAATAAAATGGCAATCGTTGCAATGTTTTTTGCAATGCGGTATTTGTGCATCGGTCTTTCAAACGCCATTTTTTTGGAAAAAATACATTTTACTGCATTTAAAAAAAAAATAAACAGTAAAGTTAGCCCATTTTTTTGCATAGTGTGAAAGATGATGTCACACCGAGTAAATAAATACCTAACATTATATGGTTTAAACACACCCGCAGAATGGCGACAAACTACGATCAATAAAAATCTCCATAGGTGAATTTTTAAAAAAAATTTACGGTTACCACTTTAGAGTTACAGAGTAGCTCTTTTTTTCAAAATTCTTGCTCTTGCTCTTACTATGGCGATCGCGGCGATTCCTCACATGTGCGGTTTGAACAGCGATTATATTTGTGGGCACGACTTCTGTATACATTTACATTTTAGTACACTCCTAAGTGAAAATGTCCAAATTGGGCCCAAAGTGTCAATATTTTGTGTGTCCACCATTATTTTCCAGCACTGCCTTAACCCTCTTGGGCATGGAGTTCACCAGAGCTTCACAGGTTGCCAATACAGTCCTCTTCCACTCCTCCATGATGACATCACAGAGCTGGTGGATGTTAGAGACCTTGCACTCCTCCACCTTCCATTTGAGGATGCCCCACAGATGCGTAATAGGGTTTAGGTCTGGAGACATGCTTGGCCAGTCCATCACCTTTATCCTCAGCTTCTTTAGCAAGGCAGTGGTTGTCTTGGAGGTGTGTTTGGGGTTGTTATCATGTTAGAATACTGCCTTGCGGTCCAGTCTCTGAAGGGAGGGGATCATGCTCTGCTTCAGTACGTCACAGTACATGTTGGCATTCATGGTTCCCTCAATGAACTGTAGCTCCCCCGTGCCGGAAGCATTCATGCAGCCCCAGACCATGACACTCCGACCACCATGCTTGAATGTAGGGAAGACACAATTGTCTTTGTACTCCTCACCTGGTTGCCGCCACACACGCTTGACACCATCTGAACAAAATAAGTTTATCTTGTTCTCATCAGACCACAGGAAATGGTTACAGTAATCCATGTCCTTAGTCTGCTTGTCTTCAGCAAACTGTTTGCAGGCTTTCTTGTGCATCATCTTATGAAGAGGCTTCCTTCTGGGACAACAGCCATGCAGACCAATTTGATGCAGTGTGTGACATATGGTCTGAGCACTGACAGGCTGACCCCCCTACCCCTTCAACCTCTGCAGCAATGCTGGCAGCACTCATACATCTATTCCCCAAAGACAACCTCTGGATATGACGCTGAGCACGTGCACTCAACTTCTTTGGTTGACCATGGCAAGGCCTGTTCTGAGTGGAACCTGTCCTGTTAAACTGCTGTATGGTCTTGGCCACCATGCTGCAGCTCCGTTTCAGGGCTTGGCAATCTTCTTATAGCCTAGGCCATCTTTATGTAGAGCAAAAATTATTTTTTCAGATCCTCAGAGAGTTCTTTGCCATGAGGTGCCATATTGTACTTCCAGTGATGAGTATGAGAGAGACTTGCCCCCATTCACACCTAAGACCTTGTAACACTAACGAGTCACGTGACACTGGGGAGGGAAAATGGCTAATTGGACCCAATTTGGACATTTCCACTTAGGGGTGTACTCACTTTTGTTGCCAGCAGTTTAGACATTAATGGCTGTGTGTTGAGTTATTTTGAGGGGGACAGCAAATTTGAACTGTTACATACAAGCTGTACACTCAATACTTTACATTGTAGCAAAGTGTCATTTCTTCAGTGTTGTCACATGAAAAGATATAATAAAATATTTACAAAAATGTGAGGGGTGTACATACTTTTATGAGATAGTGTACATTGATATATCCTGAATATTCCCAAAGTGTGGCTCTTGCCATCAGGCCTATATACAATGGGATCCCTATATTGGACCAGCTATATAAATCTCATTCGATTCATAATATCTAACATGGCTAAAATGATATCTTTGTAGTTATTTAAATTACAAAAAAATAATAATACATTGAAATGAAAACTTTTTTATTTTTTTTATTTTGTGAAGCAGGTTGTAATTAGATATTGAGTTACCCTTAAAATATTATTAAGGACTTTATGACACTAATATGTTTTGACAAGGATTTTATTAGACCTGTGAGAATCAGATGTGCAGACGCTACACACACCGCTTCAATTTACAGATAAAGATCCGTAATGTTCTGTGGTAAACCAGACAGAAGTTTAATTTCCTGAAAAGGGCAGATAAAGCTCAGCTCATAAGCAAATCTGGTTAACTCTGTGTGTTTAGGATTAGGATTTGCAGTGCCCTCTTTTCTGTTACTGGAAAAATAACAGTTTGGCATGCCCTGCTTTTGTAAAATCATTACATAATAATATTAATTACTGTGATTTGTGGCTTCAATTTGTCAACCATATGTCCTTGCTAGGGAAAATCAGTTTATTTAACAAACTGTCATTTTACAAATGTGGAGAAAGGAAATACCTCTTGCACTGATTGCTGCCTTGTATGTCTAATCTTACTAAACAGAGTGGGTGTAGAACTACTAAAGTATTTCCATGTGCTTATTTCTATATTTCGGAATCCTAATCAATGCTAATTTCTGCACATTTCTCATTATTGTGGCTTATATATTTTGTGGGAGTTCTAAAGGCAAACACTGCCTCCGCTGGCCACTGTTAGACTGAAAATGTTTAATAGGACTTTTCATTGCTAAATAGTGTAAATAGCTCTCCTTGATCTATGCAACAAAACACACGTGTAACTACTTCTATTCAGAAAATGTAAACATTCATAAAACTTATATAAAACATATAGAGAACTACAAATATTGTATATGATTTTGAAAATGATCACCTAGTTCATATCAGTGGAAGTGGATATACATGTTTAGTTGAACTGATAAAGGACTGAAATGATATATATAATACTGTTTACCAAGGCCGCTGATAGGGGGGGACCACCTGCCCCCTTGTAGGGGGCCTGAGCACACAGGGAGGGGGATTAGTGATAAATGACACTTACACAGAGATGTATAGTAACAAAGTAGAACTACTTCACTACTGTACTTAAGTACTAAAAGGCGGTATCTGTACTTTACTAGAGTATATTTTTTTTCTCCTACTTCCACTTTTACTTCAGTACATATTTTCGATGAGTTTAATACTTTTACTCTGATATTTTTTTATGTGCTGCATTGTTACTTGTTACAATTATAAAAATGTTACGAATAATTCCATTCCAATCCCGCACCGCCGCTGACTTTTTTTACTCGAGTCTCACTGTCTCTGAGACTCACAAGTCACGACCAATCCCGACCCGATGCGATGGCTCAGGGGCAGAGCCTCACCGCCTCTGCCCTCCCTCGGCCCGAGTCCCGCCTCCCGCTCAGCTCACAAGTGAAGTGGTGGTGGCGAGAGAGGAGAGACACCTGCCTGCGGAGTGATCTCTCTGGGCCCTGGCTGGGGGATGGACTGTGAGTTACTAGAGTCTAGACTGTCTCTGGCCACTGTGCAGCATGGCCACCCAGCACGGGTGAACTGGATGGAGGTAGGAATATATTCTTCTTTCAGGGGGGACTGGACTGGACTAGGGACTGTGGAGAGAGAGGCTGGAGGACTCGAGACAGCCTAAGGTAGAAGAAGTAAGAATTGTCTTGAAGTCAAGTCACTCACTAAGGGGATTGGATCTATTCAATGGGGGAAGGGACCTGCCCTGGCCTGCCCTACTCTAAGGGGAATCTATAATGGGAGGGGGACCCTGGCCTGCTCTAAGGGGAATCTATAATGGAAGGGGGACCCTGGCCTGCTGTAAGGGGGATCTAAAATGGGAGGGGGGCCCTGGCCTTTTGACTACTTTCTTTAATAACTACATAACACAATACTTGTACTTTTACTTTCAGTACTTGAGTAGTAAATTTTAAAATAAACTACTTGCAATACTTAAGTACAAAAAATGTTGAATACTTTAGTACTTCTACTTAAGTGTGGTGCCTAAAGAGCCCTTCAACTTGTACTCAAGTCACTTTTTTGATAGAGCACTTGTACTTTTACTCAAGTCTGGGTCTCGAGTACTTTATACATCTTTGCACTTACATAAATCTTCCTCCAGCAGTTGAAAGTTGATCTCTCCCCCTCTCCCTGCTGCACGCTTTTATCTGCTGAGAAATAGACAGTTGTCCCTCACTAATCCCCCTCCTTGTGCTTGGGGGGGGGGGGCTATATCAGGAAGTCTGAACAGGGCCCTGCGATTTCTATCAGCAGCTCTGCTGATGACACATTGCCTTAAATGTTATTCACATTGAATTAATAAAGATTAAGCACATTGGGTTGATTGCCTAATTAAATGATTAATTGCTTTTGTCTCTGGAATATGTCCTATCACTTTCTGTACATATTTGAAACCTTCCTGGCTGTTTGTCAAAGGCTCAGCTGTCCTTCAGGGGTCATCCTGATGCATAGACCAAAAGTCTGAAAGTGATGAAATCAGCATTATCAGCACACAAGCTGTAGGTGTGGTAGTTTTTGTACAGGGGTTTTAGGTACCAAGAACAAGTTAAAATAGATTTTGAACTCAGTTATTTAAATATTTGCAAATGCATCAGGTTTTCTTTTCAGGGGGTTTACATGTGTTTTTATCTGGTGATCTAGGCAGTAACACATCTCCTTTAACAATGAGCTACCACTCTGGATGAATGAGTACAGGAGGCACAGCGGACAGTCTGAGGGGAGGGGGGTGTTAAAGGTATTAGCAGATTGAAATGCACTAACTAATTGAAGCCAAATTCCACCCAACACTTTATTAATTATGTATTTATTAATTAAAATACAGCAAACAGTTTTTTTTCCCTTTTGAAATAACAATTTTACATGAATAAATTAAAGTTAACCATTTAAAACACTCTGCAAGAGTTTGTTTTGTCTCATCCATGTCAACTGATACATTCTGCTGGAGAGCTTGAGCTTTTGAAAAACAGACTTGCTTGCTGGAATACCAGATGAAAATGTAAGAAAATAAGCTTAACTCCTTTACGACCGCCCGCCGCAGATGTACTGCGGCGGGCAGCCGCTCCTGGGCGAATTGCCGTACATGTACAGTGCTCGCTCTCGGGAGTCTAGGGGGCGAGCATGCACCACCGCCGGAACATTCCCAGCCCCTGCTCATCAGCGGGGAAGCCGATGCATGTGTCAGGTGGCTCAGATTGCCGCCTGACACCCACGATCGTTCCCTGCTGAGAGAGAAGGATGGTCGGCTGTTGTAAACACAGCCGACCATCCTTCTCCCTGGGATGATCACGGAGCCCCTGTGATCCTTCTATATAGGATCACATGTCTCTATGGTCATCTCAGAAGCTACGCCCCTCCACAGTTAGAATCACTCCCCTAGGGTCACATTTAACCCCTTAATCACCTATACTTTTACCCCCTTCCCTGCCAGTGTCATTATTACAGTAACAGTGTATATTTTTAGCACTAATTACTGTAGTAATGTCACCAGTACCCCAAAAATGTCAGTCAGGGGTCTGATCTGTCCGCCGCAATGTCGAAGTCCTGCAAAAAAAATGGCAGATCGCCGCCATTACTAGTAAAAAAAAAAAAACAATAACTTTTGCGCAAACCAATCAAAATACGCTTATTGCAATTTTTTTACCAAAAATATGTAACAGAAAACAAATTGGCCTAAAATGTAAAAAAATTTAGATTTTTACATTTTTTTTATGGGAATGTCATATAGCAGAATGTGAAAAATATTGTTTTTTGTTTCAAAATTGTCACTCTTTTTTTTATTTATAGCGCAAAAAATAAAAATCGCACAGGTGATCAAATACCACCAAAGAAAGCTCTATTTGTGGGGCAAAAAAAGGACATAATTTACTTTTGGGTACAGCGTCGCACGACCACTTAATTGTCCGTTAAAGTAATGCAGTGCCGAATTTCAAAATAGGGCCTGGGCAAGAAGGGGGTAATCTCTTCTGGGGCTGAAGTGGTTAAAAAAGAAAATACATGCAGCCATTACATTCAAGAATAGAGATGTCCCGAACTATTCGCCGGCGAACAGTTCCCGGCAAACATTCTCCTCGGCGGGCGAACATATGCGATGTTCGGTCCGCCCCTATACATCATCATTGAGCAAACTTTGACCCTGTACCTCACAGTCAGCAGGCACATTCCAGACAATCAGCATACCCTCCCTCCCAGACCCTCCCACCTCCTATAAAAAAGCAAGGACAGCATCCATCTTAGATTCATTCGGAAGCTGCAGAGTTAGTTAGAGCAGGGAGAGTGCTGCTGCTGCTGAATTAATAGGGAAATCATTAGCTAGGCCAGTGTTCTGTGTCCACTCCTGCTGTAAGGACAGCATCCTGACAGCACCCCAAAAAAGCCCTTTTTAGGGCTGGTATATCAGTCTGCTTTTATTTATTTTTTTCTATATATATATATACAGACTGTACTGTGTGCAAACCTCATATCCGGTGGCATAGTGCCTTGCAGATAAAAAGTCATTTAATTTTTATCCTTTAATATAATTGCAGTTGCCTGCCAGTGTGTGTCAGGCCCACTGACTGAACTGTGCCCACTGCCAGTGCCCACCACTCATATAGGGTGGCACAGCACCTTGCAGATAAAAAATTAATGTAATTTTTCCTCTGTAATATAATTGCAGTTGCCTGCCAATGAGTGTCAGGTCCACAGACTGTACTGTGCCCACTGCCCACCACTCATTTAGGGTGGCACAGCACCTTGCAGATAAAAAAGTAATTTCATTTTTTCTCTGTAATATAATTGCAGTTGCCTGCCAATGAGTGTCAGGTCCACAGACTGTACTGTGCCCACTGCCCACCCCTCATATAGGGTGGCACAAAACCTTGCAGATAAAACATTCATTAAATTTTTCCTCTGTAATATAATTGCAGTTGCCTGCCAGTGAATGTCAGGTCCACAGACTCTACTGTGCCCAATGCCCACCACTCATATAGGGTGGCACAGCACCTTGCAGATAAAAAGTTAATTAAATTTTTCCTATAATAAAAAAATAAAATTCATCCAGAAAAAACAGGAACTGGCTTTTTCATTCGAATTTCAGTAGCGCAGGGATGGTGATAACCTCTTACCAAATAAATAGGATGATAACATATACCAAAATATATGAATCAGATGTGATAAATATAAGCAAAAAACCATAAATACATAAAAGCATGAAATCACATCAATAGGAGTCCATAAAGTCCATAGGTATAAAGTGCATAGAGCAATGAAAGTGCAAACATGAAGGATCACAGGTGCGACTTATGGGCCCACCCTTGCTTGCCACCACCACACAGTTCCGGGAGAAGTATCTGAAATTCTTGTGGACAGCCATCCCAGAAGAGTTCAAGGCTGTTATAGCTGCAAAGGGTGAGCCAGCTCAAAATTGAACCCCACGGACTAAGACTGGGATGCCATTAAAATTCATATGCGTGTAAAGGCAGGTGTCCTAATACAACATAGTGTATTTTTTAATCAGAGGCCCTAGAAAATAAAATGGCGGGCAATTTTTTTATGTCACAGGATATTTGTACAGGAGGTCCTTTAAACACACATTTTTGGGAAAAAATACGCTTAAAGGAACTTTATTGCACCCAAACACAATATAATAGCCAGTGTGTTAAAATATAAAAGATTATGTTACACTAAGAAAATAGATATCTAACATGGCATGCTTTAAAATTGCATATGCCAGTGGAACAGTGCCAAACTATGGTACCTAAAGATCTCCATAGGCGACACTTTAAAAGCCTTTACAGATTACCAGTTAAGAGATTCACAAGAGGTTTGGGGCTAGAATTTTGGCTATGGTTCTGACATTCACAATGATACCTCATAAGTGTGGTGTGACAACCTTTTACATGAGTGCAGGACTCACTTATGTGTTCGCATGAGCACGGAGGATGGGGACAATTTTATTTTTTATTAACTTTATTGATATCACAAGAAATTAACAGCATTCCTCGTGATAGCATTGGCTATGACAGATTTTCTTTATGGAGAGATCCTGGGTCTATTAGACCCCAGATCTCACCTCTGGCCTCCAATGCAGCTAATCAGACACAGATCAGTGTGACTGGCTGCTTCATTGGCCAGTATAGGCCAGTAAAACAAAGTGTATAATAAAGAAGCTGCGCTAAATGAAGATTCTAAACGTGAAATTTTAGAAAAGGTCCTCATAAAGTCCCGTACACCAATGAATAAGGTGAAAAATTGTGAATAAAGTCCAAAATATGTCCAGGAAATGACTCCTCTGAAATAAATAGATTATATAGATGGATTATATACTGCTTACCAAATATAGCAGATATATTCGCCAGATAAAGAATGATGATGTTCCAAATTAAGGCAAATCCTCAGAACACCCCTCAGGACGATATCCAGAGTCCCAGCCGTTTACATCAAACTCCACAGGCTCCAGTCACGTGCACATAAAAACAATAATTTTCACAGCGTGATACTGTATAAACTTATGCACTAAGTATAAACCCCTCGTGTAAAAATGTATGAAGAAAAGTGCTAGAAATAGTGAAGGACTACCACCGACATCAGAATCTGCTTACAGATATAGGACAGTTATGGCATATTGAAAAAAAGAGAGTGCACCATCGTAAATTCCATGCAATAGATTCAATCCGTGAGTATGACCGTCACCAACATACACCACTGCTTACCAGAAGGAATATATAAGTATCGCAGATATCAACCAGGACACGAAATAAGCTGATACTGATGCCCCTCGAGTAGGATCAATCTCAATCAGAAAAGAGCATATCCAAGATATCCCGCATACATGAGTTAATACATGCAGAGAAGGAAAAGCTCCATAGTGTAAAACCACAACACATTTTATTGCCAAAAATAAAGGTTACACTTGCAAGAAAACAAACGATAAGCGCTTAATCGAGAGCCGCCAGCTGGACAGCTCCAAAACACCCGCCCTCACGTAGGTGACATCAGCACGCCGCGACCGACGTACGTTTCATCAAAACTGACGTTCTCAAGGTAAATTTGCATTGAATTTACGATGGTGCACTCTCTTTTTGCTATCACTGTCCTATATCTGGTAAGCAGATTCTGATGTCGGTGGTAGTCCTTCACTATTTCTAGCACTTTTCTTCATACATTTTTACACGAGGGGTTTATACTTAGTGCATAAGTTTATACAGTATCACGCTATGAAAATTATTGTTTTTATGTGCACGTGACTGGAACCTGTGGAGTTTGATGTAAACGCCTGGGACTCTGGATATCGTCCTGAGGGGTGTTCTGAGGATTTGCCTTAATTTGGAACATCATCATTCTTTATCTGGCGAATATATCTGCTATATTTGGTAAGCAGTATATAATCCATCTATATAATCTATTTATTTCAGAGGAGTCATTTCCTGGACATATTTTGGACTTTATTCACAATTTTTCACCTTATTCATTGGTGTATGGGACTTTATGAGGACCTTTTCTAAAATTTCACGTTTAGAATCTTCATTTAGCGCAGCTTCTTTATTATATACTATCTGAGATGTTTGTCGCATTTAAGTTGCAGCTATAAGTTTATTATTTTTTGGATTTAGCGCGGTTATACTTTATTTATCAGTAAAACAAAGTACCAGAACTGGAAGCGAAGAAAACCTTGTCGCTTATGGTTTCCTGATGTCACAGAGAGGGAGGAACAATATCAGTTCACTACAGAGAATGCTGCCAGTCAGATGGGTCCTGGGCTCCCCAATCAGAGAGGAGAGCCCAGGAAAGGCAATGGCGGCAGGGGGGTGGGCACTCCCTTCTGCCACCTGTAGACGTGATTGAGTGGCTGTATATGGGGGGAGTTCTGCTTTAATATGTAAAATACCTTTAAAATGTAACTTGTTTTTTAAACTTAAGCTCAACCCCAGTCCTTAACTGACCCCCTAAAACTCTAATTTTAAAGTGAGCTAATCTAAAACCTAAACCACCCCCTTCTATTTGACTTTTAGCTGCAGTAGCACACTTATAAGATCTTGCACCAAGAACAGTCAAACCAAAAGCTATGGGCTGTGCACAACAAAATTGCCAGCACCAAGAACTGTTGATCTTTGTCTTCCTATGGAAGCGCATTGGCCTGTGGTTGGTTGTACTGGTAGGAGTCAATGCTTATAGTAAATCATGTAAAAGACCAAGAACACAGACCAGATTGGAAAGGAGAATACTTTAACCCCTAGTTTTAATACTGGTTTTAATTGAACTGAAACTAATACATTTCAGACTCTCCAGTAGAATGCAATATTAACTATGACTAAAAACATAAATCTTTTTTTAGCACTTTCCTCAAAAAAAATCAAGGTACTGCTGACAGTAACATCTCTCCAAGTTGACTTGTTTCCATACCTTCACTTCAGGAACCTTGACCTTACTAAAGACATTGAGGAGAAGATCTTCACCAGAAAGATAACGTTGAATATAAAGGGAGCTAAATCACAAATCTGGCTGTTCAATCTCCTTTAGATCTACCAAAAACTATGTAGTAAAAAGGCTTGTCTGGTTGGATACATATTGATTGGATTGTTTAGATAGGTCTTATTTCATTGTTCTATTCATTTATTTATTACAGGTATTTATATAGCATCAGCAATCTATGCAGAGCTTTACATACTCTCATCAGTCCCTAACCTCAGAGAGCTTAAATTTAAGGTCTATATCTCAAATGCATACATATGGGCATAAGCATAGTAGGGTCAATGCGAAGAAAAGCCAATAAACCTACTAGCATATCTTTGGTTTTGGAAAATGTAAAAGTTGATTGTAAGATTGTAGATGCATAATGAGCTTATAGGGATATGTAAATAGGATTGTTATCACTACGAGTTTCGTTTTGTTATTATTATTTAAAGATAATTATGTATGTCTTCTTTACAGAACCCGAAGGAGGAGAAGTGTCTCCCCCAGTAGGAGCTGGTGTGAACTGCAACAGCTGGACCTTCAAATATGGACCTGGCAATCAAAAACAACCAGTGCCACAAATACCACCCGATTTTCCCGAGAATTTTATTATCCCAGGATCCCCAGCCATCATTTCAATCCGCCAGGATCAGCCATCCGCTCAAGCTCAGAAAAGTAACTTCATAACCTTTGGTAAAAAGGAAGAAACAAAAAAGAAAAAGAAGAAGAAGAAGGGGAACAAAAATCAAGAGAAAGCAAATAATAACGCAGCTGAAAACAATGATCAATGAAAGGATACTGAAGCCAATTATTTCCCCCATTTTTTTTGTAAGACATAATGTAGCAACTCATAAGAATCTTCCTATTGTTAATGCACCTTCCTACAAACAAAAAGACTTCATCGTTCAAGCCTGAGAATCTATACAGTTTGTCAATATCATTATCAGATTGTGTCTTAAAGCTTTATAATGTCAAATGTTTAGTCATATAGTATCCAGCGGTTGTCTCTCACATCCAAAGAATGCAAATGCAGGTTGTGCATATAACAAAATAAGTGACTGTTGAAGTGTTACTGTTGCCAGTGCTTAGAGGAGACTTTCATTTTCTGGGTGAAGCCACTATGCAGCCATCAGTTCATCAGGAATTACTGACATTAGTATTCCATTGGTTATTTTATGCCTCTGGGATACCTCTAGTTCCTGATCCCTGATTGGCTGCATTCTCTGAATATTGATATACATCCTGCCACAAGACTGAAAGCCTCCAGTCAATACTGGTGACAAGTATACTTTAAGGTATATCTTTGTAAATAAAGTATAATGTACAGAAAAACATGTTATATTTAACCACTCATGGGACAAGATGCACATGTAAATTTACACCATATTTCTGAGCAAAAATAGAGTACAAAAGAGGATAAACCAATATTTTCAGAAATGGGGCAAAACACCCATTAACAATCTAATTCAACCACAGAAAATAAATAGAATTTCTTTACAATTAATGTAGATTTCATACTGAGTATATTGATATGTATATTAATTTATATATATACCAACATTCAACCATTACGTTTTATCAGGCTCTTGACAACTTTTGAATGCATCAAGCAAAATCTACATACAAGCTAATTCCTCAGGAATCAAGATAGTAAATAACATGTTTATTTCTGTTCCCACCTCCTGTTATTGTAAATGTACGCACTTCTGAAAAATAAAAATCACATATACATACATATAAAATTAAAATAAAAAAATAAAAATAAAAAAAGTTCACATGTAAATAAATTCTTACTTAGCTCATACTTTTCGAAGAGTGCATATTTAGAATGAGATATATTCTCTTCAAAGCAAAAAAATAAAATAATATTGTGGTGTATTTTAAGGAAAATTAAAATCAGGGTGCATTATACTATATCGTGTTTAAAGAAAAATGCAAAAAAAAAAATAAAATAAAAAAAAAGTATTTATCTATACAAATCTAAACAAAATATTGCATAATAGTTATATTTGTAGCCCCCTGCTCTTTGAGCAATAGTTTACCCGAATGTACTGTCTTAGACCACTGGAAATGTGTGAGCATCCCCAAGCACATAGCCCATAGTTGTTTGCATGGGGAAATGGTCACTTTTTGATCATTTACAGATGACACCCCTTGGCATTTTATTTTCCTTTTTATTATTGATGGAATGCAGAGGCTAATCTATTAGTTATCTGAAGTTAAGAGTATCCTTGTTCCTAGTTCATAGCACAACATCATGGAACATTGTAGTAGAACTATCGGTGACTTACACTTTGACTATTTACCCAGGATATGACAAGAACCAATATTTCCAATCAGCCCATGGTGGCAGCTACATTTTTACAAAGGAAAAGGCTACCACTTGTAGATATGTTATGTACGATTTAAGGTAATGTCCCAGTTCTTTTATTACTAAGGCTATATTTACAACTGTGGGTAAAAAAAATACAATAGCCAAACTACTGAAACCGAACTCCGTTTTCAGATATAATACATACCAGTCTATTTTCTTAATTCTTTATGCACTGACTGATGTGTATTATATCAAGTCCAAGGGAAACAAAAAAGACATCTATGAAAGTGCTACTACCCTCTAAGTAATATAAATATTAAATATAGATTGAGAAAGATAAAATAAAACAAAACAAAGGGTATCTTGAAAAAGTATATGTATGTTAGAATAATACAGTGTATATTTATACATGTCATTTAAATGTACCTTGATGTTAATTTTCCTGAAGAATTACAAATAGGGACAGTTCCGTGTAAGGGCTCCATGCCAACCATAATCTTGATAAGTATGATGCAAGTCAGATCATTGACACCTATCACAGATTGGTTGTTTATGTTTTCATAATAAAATTACACCACTTGAAAGGGCCACTAAACAGAAAATACAAGTTTCATATATAAAACAATGTATTATAGTAGTATAATTTTTTTAACGTTCACAACAGATAATATAAAATGCCTCATGCCTTTAACTTCATAATAATAAATATGATCTATGTATGCAGACAGTGTAGCTAAGTAAAAATTATTGGTATAGGTAGGCTCACTTTGGTGACATGTAATAGATGTATTAGATAGGTTATATGAAAACATAATTTGAAAACAATATATGCTTTACTCGTCTACAGCAAGTCCCACAGCTAAGCCCACTACATCAATAGTTGTCAACATAAAAGGTATGGGAGGCCTTAATTGTGGCCCCTGAACATGCTACAGGTTTGGATAAAGGCTGAAGACATGCTTCAGTAGACAATGGGAGACCAGGGAAATGTTACATGATGCTAGTAATGATCACTGTTAATACTCCTTAAAAAATTAATGCTTTGACTCCCAGTACTGACTTCTGGGGTCTGAAGGCTAAACTAGGAGTACCAAAGGTCAGCATGCAGCCCCAGGGCACTGCAATGTAATCATTGTCATGACCTTTGTGTGTTAAATCCTTCATTGTTATTACAAATGAGCATATGAACAAATATAGTATTCTTGCATAGTCAGCTTTTGATGTTGCAACACCAAAGTTTCTTTGGTTAGATACAAACATTTGGTGTTACAGCTCAGGTTCGCTTTATTCCTACCTAGCCCTCATGGCCTAAAGGCTTAATTGCAACCAGTAAAGGTAAACTGCACAGAAAACAAGGCTTCTCCCACAATCAAATAAGAAATTCTAAAAAGTAACTGAAATACTTGCACATAATATTGCATATATACAAATAATCTATTTGAATTTTTGCTATAAGGTGACTTGTAGATAAGATTTAGTGGTCCTTTTATCCAACGTGCTCAAGCATGTTACTGCAAACCATTTGACAATTGAAACTGCTGCTTTGTAATCACATTTAAAAAGCTGCCTGAATCATCATACTGCTCACCCAGTAAAGACAGTTTTACCTGTGTCAGTTCACAATGTGTTAAGCTGCTGCATGTGTTAAAGAATTATTTGTAATTGAGAACACAAACATGACTTACATGTGCACTCAAATGAAAATGATGTTTCTTGAAACCATCTGGACTTCATATTAGACCCAACGGTTCCTCCTCTTCAGATGACCTACTCATATTGCGTCATTGCAACCTATTGTATGTTGTTGACTCTGACACATGGGTTTTGGTTTCATTTCTAACTTTCTTACAAGAAGAAGAAGATGATGAACTGGAGATCTTATGTACACTGATGTTAAAATATAAGTAATTATGCCCTATGCTCCTATGAAGATCTAACATATTTATTCTGTGCTTGTGTATGTGAATGCAAACGCTACTATCAGTTATAGTTGACTTTAACTGTTGAATGTAAACCCATACTTTTTCTTTTATTTTTTGTACACTTGTGAAGAAAGTGAAGTAGTGCTGATTTTAATTCACTGCTGTTTATCTTTTTTGGTTTGAAATTACACAGTAAAATTCTTTCTTAAATCAAGCATCACTAAAAATGTTGCCTCTTTTTTAGGTAACTAAAAAGCCAAAGTGGTGAGGATTCAAAGAGCCGATATAATTATACATACATTATAAGGACAGAAACATAATAAAACTTATCACAGAACATTGATTTGACTACTTAATCAAAATTAAAAACAGGGTAATTGATGTATAACAGTTACATAGTCTGGTTGGAAAAAGACACACGTCCATCTAGTTCAGCCAATAAAAGGGGAAAAAAAAACATACAATACACAATCCTATACCCACAGTTGATCCATAGGAAGGAAAAAACCCCAGCAAAGCATGATCCAATTTCCTCCAGCAGGAGAAAAAATTCCTTCCTGATACCCCGAAGAGGCATTTGGGTATTCCCTAAATCAAATTTACCTATAAATGTTGGTATCCAGTTATATTATGTAAATTTAGGAAATAATCAGGTCTTTTTACAGCAAGCTACTGAGCTGGCAAGAACCATCTCTTGAGGGCGCCTATTTCACATTTTCACAGCTCTTACTGTGATGAAACCTTTTTGTATTTGGAGAATAAATCTATTTTCCTCTAGACATAAAAAGTGCCCCTTTATCCTCTGTGATTACCTTAAAGTGAATAACTCAACACCAAGTTCACTATATGGACCACATATGAATTTATACATGTTAAATATCCCCCTTTAATCTCTCTTATGAAGAGGGAATACATTCACTCCCTCTAATCTTTTCTCATAGCTGAGCTCCTCCATGCCTTTTATCAGTTTGTTTGCTCTTCTGTGTACTTTCTCCAGTTCCCCAGTATCCTTTTTGTGAACTGGTGCCCAAAACTGAACTGCATATTCCAGATGAGGTCTTCCTAATGATTTATACAGGGGCACAATTATATCTCTCTTCCCATACCTCTTAATACAAGAAAGGATATACCAAAACACCCAGATCCTTCTCCACCATTGATTCCCCCCAGTTGTACTCCCCCTAGTATGGGAGATGCATGCATATTCTTAGCCCCAAGTGCATAACTTTACATTTATCAACATTAAACCTCATCTGATATATAAAAAACACTCGCCACCAAATAATTGCAGCTGGTGTTCCAAACCAATTAAGTTGTGTAATGCTCAAGTGACCCACAGATGTGTTAGCTCCATGTGTATAAACAGTGCTTGCAAATGCAAATCAAATTTAAAAAAATGTTATATAAAGTGCACTGTAGTGCCAATATGCAATACTCAAACCAAAATCATAATTGCACTTGGCATAATTGGTAATAAATGATAATGATGTAAATTATGATGCTAATATGCAGTTCAAAACAAAACATAGTGGAAAATAATAAAAGTGCTCAGTCCCAAATACTCGTGATAATCAATATGACAAGTCCTGTCGGCTGTGTTAAAGTGCCTTGTGCTATCTTCAGCTCCAACATCAACTTTAGTAACAATTAAAAATGAGTTTTATTTTAGAGCCACCACTTCACCATGTGTGTTATATAGATCCCCGCTAACCAGATGGAGTTGACCCTTTTGTTTTACAACAAGAGGAGCCAAAATCGCTTAGTGGTCATTCAAAGACCAGGGGTATCCTTCAAACCACTCTCCAGTGTTTTATCCTCATGGCAGCATCACCAATGGCTCCAATGCAACATTTGTGGATGAGAAAGCAAGAAAAGGATGGGCTTCAGATTTATTTAAAAATATATCTGTGCCGGTAGCATACATGAAAGTTTAAAAACATGGGCTTCTCATTAGTACAAAAAAAGAAGCCATGAGCCGCTAGACTCCAGTGTGTGTTCCACCTGCTGGGAAACCTACGCACTATGTGTTCCAACTCCAACAAGAGGAAAAGAGCACTAGTTGGCAAGGGAGCAAGGGATAAGCTATTATTGTGCTTATTCTAGTTTCCCCCCAAACAAAACAAAAATCTAACCCTTGCAATGGATGGGGGGAGGCACTGTAAGATTATATTTTAGAGCTATCTGGCATACAGCTTTTACGTATATCCAATTATTCATCTAAAACCTTTTTTTCTTCTCTCTACTGACAACAGACAGAATGTGAGGGGAAATCTCCATCAGCAACATTAACAGAAATAACAATTTGTTTCTGTGGTAGAGAATGGGAAGGCTAGAACCCTTATAAGATGTTTTATTCTTGTCTCCCTGTTACAGATGTTCCCTAAATTCCTGTTTGTTGAAACCGCTGTCACCAAGACAAGAAGTTATGGTAAGTCTCCCAGAGACCTGGATGGCCGTAAAAACCCAACAAGAGTTATATTCCTTCCCCATTTTTGTACTTACATATTTTTTTGGGATTTATAGACACCTTAGGATTTTTTGATTTGCACCATGGCCAGCTAGATCAATTGTTAAGTACAACATACAGTATATGATGTAATCAATGAAAGTGCTTCAATTCACCCAAACGGGATCCATGTAAATACTTATCAGGTGGCAAATTGCTTTCTCTTTCAATCTATTGAGAGAATTGAGTATATATAGTATTAAGAGATCAGATTTAAGCCATACATTATAATCAGCTTTTTGTGTAAAGCCTTCGCTGTATGAGAAAGTGACCTGATGCCTCTGTACTGATTTAGTAGATTCATGGTACATTTCAATCAAATGTGAGCACAGTAAAGTTGTAAACATTGGAAAAATGTATTTTTATGTACGACCTTCCTTATATATTTGAGATATAGTGAGAATAAGAGCTCTCTACAAATTGTGGAAACCTTGAATCTTGAAGAACTCTGGTAAACAATAATTTTGCCATGGGAAAAATATTAAGTAAGGGCATTAATATCAACCCCCTGTTTAGCAGACTCCTAATAAGGTGCCCCAATAAGGTGCAGTGTAAATATTCAAAATGAGAGGATATAAGCTATAACCAAGGGTTAGATACCGATAAGCCTCCCATATTTTTGAGAATTATAATATTTAGTTTAGCTTTTCAAATTACATCTTTAAATATTACATTGATCTGTTTAAAAATAATAAAAAGGATCCAATGGGAGGGAGAAATGTGTAAAAAGTTCAGTAATTGCAACATCCAAATTATAAGGTTGGGCGCCCCTGTCACCAAGAGAGGTATTTTACACCAGGAGGATATTTGTGATTTAAGTCAATGCAAAAGAGGCATTACATTTAAAGTGTATTTATTAACACCATGGGAATTTGTACAACTAGATATGTGATTTTGTGAGCAATTTTAGGATGGGACCCAGAAGTTAGTAATGGCTCTGGCAAAAAATCTAGTGTGCAACCTACCAACCTTATTGTAATACTGCTTATTAATAATAACCTCTTATTGGTAATACCTCTACCACTGAAGGACTCTCAGCACTTCCCCCTAGTGGAACAAATCTGCATAGAGCCTGAATCTAGGACACACATGCCTGCCATCCTGGATGCAACCAGGCGATTTTACCTGCCTGCTGTCACAACAGATACAGTACAGTGAGCGAGCATTGCCACCCTATGACAGAAAGCGTGTTAAAGGCAGGAGCATCAGGAGATAATAAAGGAAAAACAAAGCCTGAAAAAACAAAATGAATTCAGCCATCACATCTAAGAACCAAGGATAATTAGATAAAACAGAAGGATTAGTGGAACGAGCGATACCGTATGGGCTATATTCATCCAGGACCCCCTGGAGAATCCAACTTATCCTAAGGAGGCTGTTTACAAGAAAGTGAGAGGTGAGAGGCTAGTGATACTGGTTTGGTGGCACCACACTGAAGATTACCATCACTTACTTCGAGACACCTATAGGTGAAGGGGTTCACCATGTACACCCAAATAGGACATTCATATTCCTATTGATTTGTTTGGTTATTTCTTCACTTTTTTTTGGCAAATATATTTTTGTTACTTATTTTATATATTTTCATCGTTGACACGGATATATGCAGATTCATCATTGTATATGAAACTCACAGCACCATTACTACACCGTTGTATGGACACTGAGCACTTTATTGAATAATGTTTTACACCATTTCCTGTAATGCATATGAGATATTTGAGCTCATGATTATGTTATTCATTCTATGTGATTTTTAAAATATGGATACACTTATATTGAGCTAAAACATCCCACCATTTACACACAGGTTCACCCACATTCTATTTTTTTTTAGTCACACTTCACTTTTTTATGTAAGAGGCAGTGCTTCACTATATTAAATATTGAATAATATCAATGGCTAAGGATAAGCTTTAAAGTGATCGCAGCAGCCTCATTCATACACTTTTCTGACTGTGGAATACATGATAGTGCAGGAGACATTTTTTCAATTTATCCAGAGATGGGGAGATGTTTACTTAGATGCAGTTTGATCAATGGAAAGTGGTGTTTGGTGCAACAGCACACTAACACACTTTAATATGCTGCAGTAAAAGTGCCCAACTGCACTTCAATATACTGCAGTAAAAGTGCACTACTGCCCTTCAACATACTGCAATAAAAGTGCATTAACACACTTCAATATACTGTAGTAAAACTGCACTAATGCACTTCAATATACTGCAGTAAAAATGGCCCTAAAACACTTTAATATACTACTGTAAAACTGCCCTGACACTCCACACTGAAACACTTCAATATACTGCAGTGAATCTGCCCTGACACACTAAACTGACACTACAGTACAATTAAATGGTCACACTACACTCATGCTGCACTATCACTATACTGACGCTACACTGATACTTTACACTCACAATAGAATCACAATAGCAAACTATAGCACACTAACTCGCTAGTAGCAAAGGAACAGAGCCCTCTTCTATCTATCTCTACTCCAATATTAATATGTAAATGGCTGCTCTGGGAAGGAACTTTTTATAGTGTTGGGTTGAACTACGAGCAATAAGCCATGATTGGAGACTGATACAGACTGTGGTGACAGTGCTGTATGCCATGATTGGGCAAAGTCATCATTGCTTCAGCCAATTGGGGCTTCCAATATACTGTGCGGCATGCAGTGCATTGTGGGGAGTGGGCTGAAAAAAAAGTTGAGCGACCTGACAATTCAAGTGTTTACCAGCCAATAATTGGGTCAAACTCATGCTTCGCCTGAACCATTTGCCCAGGACCTTCAAATCAAAATTAATAGAGGATAAAGAAGCAGGCTCTACACAATAATGAGCCATAAAGGTGTTGATCGAGGACCACGAGACTGCCCTACAGATTACATTGGGAGCCACATGCTGCAAAGGCACCCAAGATGTAGACACATTCCTGGTCAAGTGGGCTGTCACAACCTCCAGAGGAGTCAAGCCCTCTATGAGCCTTTCAGATGGCCTGGACAATCCATTCCACAACCGTCCTGGATTAGGAACTTTTCCCTTTGTTGTTTCTGGAAAAAAGGAAGCTGTAGCTTGTAGTATAACCTCAGAGTCTCTGGGAAATTCCTATTTCTTCTGGAATCTGAACCAAAGAAAGGCAAAACTCAGGATCCCCTGTTTACTAGACAGGCGCTTTAACTAACTAAGCCACAGTATAACCTCCCCCATATCTAAAGGATGCGTGTCAGTACTCTCAGGCACTATAATGGATGGCACAAAAATGTATTGGTCAACCTCAAGACTAATGTTACCTTGGGGTTTAGGTCAAGCATAGGTAACAGCACCATTCGATCTTGGAAGACTGCTAAGAAAGGTTCTTTATAACTAGGGATGGGTCAAACACCCCCCCCCCCCCGTTCAGTTCAGTTGACAGCAGAACTCCCGAACAGGGGAAATATTCTAACCTGAACAGCAAACCCTATTGAAGTCTATGGGAGCCGAATAGGAAAAATCAAAAGTGCCCATTTTGAAAGCTTATATACAAGTAATTGGCCATAAAAGGGGTATGGGGGTCTGGGTATTGGGTCTGGGGGAAATGTAGCAATAAAAAATAAATATTTTTTTCATCAGCAGTGATTTAATTATGCTTAACAAATCCTCTAAATATAGTGCCTGGGGGGTCCCTTAATGTGTCTGTAAAGTGGTACATCTGTAGCATGCATAAAACATGCTGCAGCAAAAATTTAATTTCTAAAGAAAAAAAATAGGTCAAATCCCATTAAAATGACTTGAGGTTACAATTGCTGCAAATTAAAAAAAAAGAAAAAAGTGGTGTGGGGTCCCCCCAATCCATACCAGGCCATTTGGGTCAGGTATGTATTTTAAGGAGAATACCATGCCAATTTAAAAAAAAAAAAACAGCATGGGGTCCCCCCCCAAAATCCATACCAGGTCAATATCCAGGCATGCAGCCTGGCAGGTCAGGAAAAGGGATGGGATGAGCGAGTACTCACCCCTCCTGAACCATACCAGACCACATGCCCTCAACATAGTGGGGTGGGTGCTTTGGGGCAGGGGGGGCTCCGCCTTCCCACCTCAAAGCACCTTGTCCCCATGTGGATTGGGACAAGGGCCTCTTCCCGACAACCATGGGCTATGGTTGTCAGGGTCTGTGGGCAGGAGGCTTATCAGAATCTGAATGCCCCTTTAACAAGGAGGCCCCCAGATCCCGCCCCCCCTATGTGAATGGGAATCAGGTACATCATACCCCTACCCATTCACCAAAAAAGTGTAAAAATTAATAAACACTTGAAACAGTTTTTGACAAATCCTTTATCAAAAAATAAAAAAAATAGTATCCCTCAATGTAAATCCATTGTCAATCATGCCGCCCGCATCCCCAAAAAATATAAAAAATAAAACACTCCTGGCTTCTGGAAGGCCTCCCGCCGTATGCCCATTCTGCGCTTTGACATTTTTTATATAGGCAAGGGACGGGGCCACCCAGCTACATCACCCAGTGGCACCAACCCTTCTGACATTACTTGGCATCACATGACTTCAGAAGGGGCAGTGCCACCAGGTAACATAGTCGTGTGGCCCACCCCTTGCCTATATAAGAAATGTCAAAGCGCAGAGCAGGCATACGGCGGGAGGGCTCCCAGGAGGCGAGTGCATTTTTATTTTTTTATATTTTTCAGGTCGGTGGGTGGCGTGATTGTTGATGGATTTACATCGAGGGGCACTATTTATTTATTTTTTAATAAAGCATTTGTCAAAAACTGTCTCGCACAGTTATTACTTTTGGAATCTGAGATGAAGAGGACTTCTGAAGGACCATATGTGTCTTAATGAGACCCTTTTGATGGTCCAATAGTCCAAGATTGAAGCAAAATCTCAAAAATACTTAGTAGCTTTTCTGCTACCGAGGTTGAGTTTTCAGTGGACTTCTAAAGGCATAGCTGACCTTTTCTCCAGCTCTTTCTAAAATCCTGGCCTGGTCTGTAAAGGTGTTCATCCCTTGCACACTCTGAACTTTGTCTTCCAGACTGTGTCCTCTTCTGGCCTAGCAGGTGCCAGTCCTGAGGCAAAAACCCTGACTTGCAATCTATGGCTAAGGCTATGGTGCTAGCAAGCTTTTTGCCAAAAAGTGAAGCTCCCTCAAAAGGGATCTTACACCATGCCTGTTTAGAGGTGGGAACAGCAAGCCAAGTCTGCAGTCATAATACTCGCTTCAACGTTAATAAGAGCATAACCTGCACCACCACACTGATGATGTCAATTGAAGCTTCACCATGGAAAACTGACAGCAGCTTCATCTCCTGAACTACTGAGTTTCTGGCAACTTCATCTGAAAACACTTTTTAATACTGCATCTTCCAAGGAAGAGTGACTCACTTTTCTAGCTTCAGGAAAACCTCAACAACTAGAGAGGCAGCCTCTAGATGCTTCACATCCTTATCCTTGAATGGATAGAGCTTGGCCATCTTGCTCAGAAGGGAGGTCTTTCTCACAAACTTCCTCCATTCATCCAAAAAGATGTCCTTCAGTTAGGAACCAAAAATTAGAACACTCTCTTTTGAGGTGCTTACATAACTTCCTTTTTCTTTGCAGGAGACTCTGCAGGTTCTACCCATTTAAATTACCTTGGCCAAAGGCATCACTAGGGCAAAGTCGAAGCCAACATATATTTTTATCTCCCTTTGCTTCACTGCCTGAGGTCTTCAAAGATGGATGTATTGGCTTGTACCCCACTCTTTAAGAGACTCCTGCACCAGCCTCCTCACCATAAATTTTATTTGCTCGGTATCACCATCTCTTTCTCTAACCACCTGGGCATTGCATGGTTCACACAGAGTTTTGCCCTCTGGGACCCCAGTGGGCTCCTTCCTTGGAGTGGCTGAAATGGCAGTGGGTGGACATGAGGAGTTTTTAGAGATTCTCCTGTGATACCTGGACCTTAGCAGTGACCTATGGAATCTAGATATGGAAGAAGAATGTCGATCCTATGACCTAATGAGATCTCTATCATCTTGTGCTGTGTATTGAAAAGTTTTTTTGCATAAGGCTATATAGAAAATGGGTTAGATCACAAGCACCTACGTCCATAGCAATATAGAAAGAAACAACAAAGAGTATTCTACAGGGCAACTCTGGGGAACCATCAACCCATCAAAAACGGAGAATGGCGCATAAAAACTCCATAACCGGTTAGGCTCACACAGGTGCACTGTAGAAACTCAAAACATGGGGCAATTAGGACTTTAATGGTGCCATAGATTTATATATAGATAGATCAAAAAAAGGAAGAAAAACGTATAGAAACATGTAAAAGTATTTAAAAACATACTTTTATTACAAAAAAGCAAAAAAAATATATTTTAAGAACAATAATTTCCATACATTGTATATCCATGGCATGTATACATGCACAGCATTCACCAATAGCAACTGGGATATATTAAATGGGCTACGGACAGGTAAATATATTAATCAGAGAAAGCTGTCCGACCAGACTCAATAGCAGCTATATGAACATATTTATATGCGGGGGCGTGGCTTGGCGCGCGGACGGAATGGACGTCTGAAGACAGAGCTCCTCTGCAGATCGGGTCTCCCAGAGCTAGCGGTCTCCACTGCGCTCGAGTATGGGCAGAGCAAACAAGCCAGGCAACGGCCCAAAGACACCAAGGGCAACCCTGCAAGGAATATTCTGGACTTTTTTGGCACCAGCACCTCCACCACGAGGAGCTCCCAGGCCTCCAAGATGGCGCGGTCGTCACGCGGGGAGGAAGACAGGGAGTATGATACAGACTCCCTGACCGATACCGAAGACACAGCAGGTGAGCCTGAGCCCTCTGATCCCCCATTAACTTACAAGATAATGACAGCGATAGCAGCGGACATAAAGAGCTCTTTTGCTTCAGCTATTGTGGACTTAAGGGCGAACATCACTAGGCTCTCTGACCAAATGGCGGCCATTGAGAGAGCAGGGAGACACAGGGACAGAGCCATAAGGAGGCTAGAAGATGTAGCTATGTCCCATTCATCCCACTTGATAGCTATAAATAGGCAAGTGGAAGATCTGGACAACCGTGGTCGTCGTAACAATATTAGGGTGAGGGGGGTCCCGGAATCCATAGAGAGGGAAGGAATCAAATGCTCCCTCCAAACTGTGTTTAACACCCTGCTTGAGCGCCCAGAGGAATCGCCAATAGAATTTGAAAGGGCACACAGGACTCTGAGACCGAAACCCCCAGACGATGCTCCACCGAGAGACATAATATGTTGCCTGTCCAGCCATCCCCTTAAAGAGGATATACTTTCAAAAGCAAGGCAAAATGAACAAATCACTTTCAATGATTGCCCTATACAACTATACCAGGACCTATCTCCTATTACCCTGAACAACAGGAGAGCACTCAGGCCTTTATTAGACATTCTTAAAGCAAAGAACATTACATACAGGTGGAAATTTCCCTTTGCTCTTCAAGCAGGTCTGGGCGGCAAACAATATTTCCTACGCACGCCAGCAGACTTACATGATTTCTGTACCAACCTGCACATCGAAGAAGTCAATCTCCCTGATTGGTATGCAGAATTCCTGGTTCCTCTACCACTAGAGGCAAATCAGGAAGGCTCGGAAGCCTCCTCAACGCGATCGCCCCATTATAAAAAGGGGAAACAGAGGAAAAGAGAGCTCAATACCTTGTTCGGTGCATCCCCCAAAACACAGAAGACCCCAAGAATTAGGGACAGACTTTAAATGCATGCTATCTTCTACTCCAAAACTGCAATATGTTTGTTCACAGCCTTTCCTTCCCCATTGCTAAAGGCCTCTGTTCCCACGTAATCCGGAATCTTTTCTTTTACTTTTGTTTTTCCAGGAGCCAATGTTCTCGATAACTCTCATGTCACTATAGACATGCCCTCTTAGTGGACTGTGCAGCTGTGCTAAACCATGGATAAAGTCAGTTTGACAGACAGACGCTTCCTTTTTTTGACCTCTAGATGGCGACATAGCTTGTAAAACCACTGGAGGAATTACATGTTCACTTTCCTTTCTACAAGGCTACAATCTGGTACTATTTGTATTTGGGGACAGGTCTTTTATTGTGATTACAGCAAATCTAGGAGCCCGCTTACACTACATCTCTTTTGACCTGCATGAAGGTTGGTCTCCAGGGGCAGGGGTCACGGACTTCTAGACCTGCAGACCGAATGATATCTTTAGATACTAAATGATGATACACTGTTAAAGTTTAATCATATTAGGTTGAACTGTGTTCACCTCTAGCAGGTATGTCACTTTTCATGTGGAGACCCGGGAAGGCGGAACGAGTCACTTGGTCATAGTTTGAGATAAATTTTTCTTTAAACTTTTTTTTTGTTGTTTTCCTGTTGCAAATTGTTCTCCGATTTGACCATTCCTGTGTGACGGCTTCCACCACCCTGACGGGATAATTTCTGCATCTGGTTTACTTACACTTCTTATACGTGTTTTAAATATCCAATAACTGCGACTTTGGCCGGTTCAGGTAAACCAGACTGACCTCGCCATACTGTGAGTCTACCTATCTTCTTTTCTTCATTAACCACCTGTTCTTTCTCTCCCCCCCCCCCTTAGTGTCTCAACTCCTTCCCCTCTTCCCAACCCTCATCTTTCTTCTGCAGCCGGGAGGGACCCTTCCCCACAGACTAGATGGCATACGCCCACCTTGGTAAGTCCCCGTTCTTCATTTCACACAACATTAACGGTCTGAACATCCCAGAAAAGAGACGAAAAGTTCTCTATGAACTCAAAAGAAGCAAACCACAAGTGGTATTCTTACAAGAGACCCACTTCAGAAACCCCTCTCACCCTTCACTGACTAACAGGTTCTTTCCAACAGCGTTTTATGCGTCCAATGATTCCACAAAAAGCAAGGGAGTCGCCATTTTGCTGCACAAAGATACACCCTTTGTCCTGGAGAAGCAGTTAGCAGATCCGGAAGGGAGGTACTTGTTTGTCACGGGTACACTTGGAGGTAAACAGCTTACATTAGCAAATGTCTATTTTCCTAACAAAGCTCATTTAACGTTTTGTAAATCAATGATAGCAGAACTAAAAAGTTTTGCAAAAGGATGCATAGTCCTAGGGGGAGATTTTAATGTACCACTTAACCCACTATGTGACACTTCCACTGGTCAATCTTGCTTGACCTATGCCATCCTGAAAAAAATCAAAATGTCGCTCCAATCGCTCACACTTGTCGACTCCTGGAGGATGTTGCATCCCTCAGGCAGAGACTTCACCTTTTTCTCTACACCTCACAACAGATACACGAGGATTGATCATGTGTTCGTGTCGCAGAGGGATTTAGCGGAAGTGAGCGGAGCAGAGATTGGCTCCATTACTGTTTCGGACCATGCCCCAAATTCCCCGGCTTATGCGTTTCCTCCCTGTACGTAGGCAAGATAAAGCTAGGAGGCTTAATCCTTCCTTGTTACTAGAACAAACTGCCCAGCAACATATTCAAAATGTGCTGAATTCCTACTTCTCTGAAAACACTCCAGGTGAGACCTCACAGCTGACAGTGTGGGAGGCTCACAAAGCTGTTAGTAGAGGTGAACTAATTCGCTTGGGTTCTAGAAAGAAAAAGGAAAACATAGCGATCAAAGAAAAACTCCTAACCAAAATCAAAGACTTAGAAAACAAACATAAAAAATCCTTGGCCGATTCAGTAGCTGAGGAATTGTTGCAGGCTAGGAGGGAACTCCAGTCCCTTCTAGACGCTGATACTAAACGAATCCTGTTTTGGCAAAAAGCTATATACTATGAACACGGGGACAAATCTGGGAAAATACTGGCCAGGGCACTAAAAGACTCTCAGGTCAGTAACATTATTCCAGGAATTAAATCAACACAAAACCTTATAGTCCAAGACTCCAGGGACATAGCAAACACTTTCAGAAGTTTCTATGAGAAACTATATAATCTGCCCAACCAAAACAAACCTGAAAAAACTGTACCTCTACCAGACAACAAGCGATCGGGGATTATCTGTTGAAAAGCGGTCTTCCCATCCTAGATCAAGACTGCACAAAACAGCTAGATTCAGAGTTAACAGAAGAGGAAGTTAAACTCGCAATTAAAACAATGAAGGCAGGGAAAAGCCCAGGCCCGGATAGCTTCACAGCCCAATACTCTAAAATTTTTTCAGATACACTAGCACCTGTCCTAGCCAAAGCATTAAATACTATCAAAGATGTGAATGCCCCCTCTAGGGATTTTTTAACAGCCCATATAACAGTGATTCCAAAACCCGACAAGGATTCGACACTTTGCTTTAATTATAGGCCAATTTCCCTTCTTAATCTTGATCTTAAAATCCTAGCGAAAATTATGGCCGATAGAATCAGGCCACACCTGGATAAAGTGATTGGACCTGATCAGGTGGGATTTATGCCCGGGAGGGAGGCCAGGGACAACGTTATTAAATCAATAAATCTCATTCACGGAGCTAAGTCGTGGGGATTCGAAGGCCTTCTGCTGTCCACAGACGCAGAGAAGGCCTTCGACCGCGTGTCATGGGATTATCTGTTCGAGACATGTGCCCATATAGGATTGGGCTCGAATATGATGTCCTGGATCAAAGCCCTTTACTCATCCCCACAAGCCAGAGTCAGGGTAAACGGGGTATTCTCAGACCCTCTGGATCTACGAAATGGTACGAGACAGGGATGCCCGCTTTCCCCCGTACTATTTATACTGTCTTTGGAACCCTTAATTAGGCTAATTAACTTGGACCCATCTATTCAGGGGATCAAAACAAGACAAAGGGAATACAAGGTCTCGGCCTATGCGGACGACCTTCTTTTCTATATTGCTCAGCCGCATATTTCGATACCAAACCTGAACCAACACTTCAAAGATTATAGAGCATTGTCCAACTTCAAAATAAATAATTCAAAATCAGAGGCAATAAACTTGACTCTCCCCCCTCAGATGATAAATCTGACTAAAAACAACTGCCCATATCGATGGGAAGAAAAGTCCCTAAAATATCTAGGTATTGGCCTAACAGCAAATATTGGCGAATTATTTGAAACTAACTTCACACCTTTACTACGCAAGATATCGGCTGACCTCAAAAAATGGGATAGGGGCAAATTTTCCTGGTTCGGAAGGGCAGCCATTGTGAAAATGACGATATTGCCCAGACTACTCTACTTATTTCACACCCTTCCGATCCATGTCCCATCCTCATTTTTCCGTAAACTTTCTTCTTTACAACGTAATTTCATTTGGGCTGGAAGACACCCAAGAATTAGCCTTGCATACCTGCAGAAAAACAGAGAGAGCGGTGGTATGGGAATTCCAAATTTTTATAAATATTATGTGGCGACTCACTTAACCAGAGTCGTTGACTGGTATTGTCATTCTAAGACCAAAGATTGGGTTAACATTGGTCCCTCTGCGACACAGAACACATGTTATGGACGAGTGCTAGAGCGCTGCCCTCAGAGATCAAGCAACACCCCTTGATTTATACCTCCCTTAAACTTTTTCAGAAGACAATGTCTAAATTTGAACTATCTTCTACTCCGAGTCCTATTGTACCTTTATACAACAACCCGGACTTTCCGCCGGGTGTGCAAAACAAATCTTTGCTAGTTCATTCTGGCAAGGACCTGATACCCCTGACAGCTGTGCACTGCTTCTCTGGGGGAAAAATTTTAACATTTCAAAAATTACAGAAGGTTTGCTCGAAAGAGCACCGCCTTTCATACTGAACTACGTTCAGATACACGACTTTTTACAGAGTAACAAATCTAAACACCTATTTTCCAGAATTCCGACTGAATTTGAAAGAAGTTGCTCATCTCGCACACCTATGAGGAAGGTGACTTCCCTAGCATACCAATGGATCAACTATACCCCAATAGAATCGTCAGACCCATATAAAGAAAAATGGGAAGACGCTCTGGGTATAAAGATCTCACCTGCACAATGGAAAAAGTCGTGTGTGTTCGCATACAAATGCTCTCTCAGCACCAAACTTCAAGAGAATTCTTTTAAAATCAGGACACAATGGTACAATACACCGGACAAACTGAAAAAGTGGTTTCCAAACAGCTCCGACAATTGCTGGAGATGCGGAATGACTCGAAGTAACTTCGTCCATATTTGGTGGACCTGCCCTAAGTTAGAACAATTCTGGAAGGAAATTGCCTATTGGATTAGGCACATTTCTGGACAAAACCTGACCTTTGACATTCCGACCTATCTTTTACATATCAATTCATTGCCTTACTCTGTGTACAAGTCTTCAATAGTTAGACACATGTTAAATGCAGCAAAGTGTCTCATCCCATTGAATTGGAACTCTGTGAACACACCACGTATCCGTGACTGGTTGTTCAAAATTAACCAAATATACGAAATGGAAAGGACTCTAGCTATGAAAAATGACAAAACCGAAAAATTTCGTAAGATGTGGTCACCGTGGACGCATTTTACGGTCTCTTCCGACTTTCACAACCTAATGACCTGAAGGGTCTCCTTTGGGACCTCTTTCTGAAAAATGATTCTGTGCCTCTCCAGGGGGGGGGGGGGGGGCCCTCCTGAGTTCTGCGGCTAATCCCCCCTACCCCTCCTTCCCCTCCCCCTCTATCACCCTTCCTCCTACCCTCCGCCTCTCCTTTTCTCTTCTCTATCTTTATCCCTACTATTGTGGTCGTATACCTTTCTTCTAGTACGACCAGAAACAGGGATATTTTCTAATTTAATCCACTACAAGTTTTGCAATCTAAAAATGTTAATACATTGTTATTATCAATACCAACAGTCAGTTACAATTAGGATTTCTGCAATCCTTGTTAATATCTTGAAGTTATTTAAATCGGAATCCATTAGTTTTTTAAGAAATTGCCAACTAAGATACTTACCTCGCTTGCCCTCAGTGCATGTTGATGCTTTGAACAATGTATTGGTTACCTTTCATACTGTTTGGTATTATATGTAAGAGTTCTTATATGCCTTTATTTTTTATACTTTTGTACTAATGTACAGTTAACTGTAACGTGTGTTAATTCTTTCAATAAAGCACCTTTTTGTGAAAAAAAAAAAAATATATGCAAGATGGCGTTGCCAGTAGGTTGAATATTAAGCAGGGTGTACTAATATGGAGGCGTGGAAGCTTCCGGTTCCGCCAGATAACTGCAATCCAATTGCTAACAATAGGTGTACCCGGGATATATATAGCAGTGCATGAGGCTGGCGTAAATGCTTTTGAGAATGCTCTGATAGTCCGTTACTCTCACGCACTACGTCACTTCTGGTCCTAGCGGGTGGAACGCAGAGGAAAGATTGGCGTCCCCGTATTAGGAGCTGATACTGCATATTTTGATGTTATACGCTGTAAGTGCAATCTTAATTATTTTTGAATAAAGTTGATAATACTGCACAATGAGGTCTCTCTCCATTTGAATTTTATGGTGGATCTATAACCCTGGATTATATGTATCGGATATTGGTGAGCGGTCTGCTGAGTCCAAATATACAAGTGACTAGCAGTGAAAAAAGTTTTTTCACTGCTAGTCACTTGAATATTTGGACTCAGCAGACCGCTCACCATTGGATTATCATTTGAGAATATTTCGTTATATTTTTTTACCATCACTTTGATCTTCCTCATTTTCACATTTTATTATAGTTATCCACAAACATATTTATATATTTATTTATTATTTGATCATTGTGATCTACAGCTTTTTGAGACCATTGGGCATTGATTACTGAAGGGAGATAGAGTGGTCCCCCTCATTTAGAGTCTAGCGCTGATTTCTTTACTTTCGCTTACCTCATTATAGCGCATAAGTTTACTATTCCATGTATCGGATATTGCTGCGACCTGTATATGAGGAGATACTGATCTGAGGTGCTGTTAAATTGGTGCTGTCCTGGGATACTGATCGCTGGTTTATGCTTATAATGCTTGATTCCTCTTACAGTCCAGTGAGTAGGGGACTGAGAGGGGAGCACCCGGACATCTGAGCACTATGCACTTTGGTCATTTCTGGCATAAGACAGCAGACAAGCACTGAGCACTTTTGTATGAAGAGGAGATTAATTTAAATATTGTCACTGAGCACTGGACACTTTTATATCGATATTAACCACTTTAATACAGGGCACTTCCCTCCCTTCCCGCCCAGGCCAATTTTCCCCTTTTAGCGCTGATGCATTTTGAATGACAATTGCGCGGTCATGCAACACTGTACTTACACCAAATTTATATCATTTTCCCCCCACAAATAGAGCTTTCTTTTGGTGGTATTTGATCACCTGTGTGATTTTTACTTTTTGCTAAACAAATAAAAAAAGACAGAAAAGTTTTAAAAAAAAAAAGTTTTTTTGTTTATGTTATACAATTTTGTAAATAAATACGTTTTTTCCTGCCCTGATGAGCACTGATGAGACTGCACTGACAGGCACTGATGAGGAGGCAATGATGGGGTGGCACTGATGGGGTGGCACTGATGGGGTGGCACTGATAGGCGGCACTGATAGGCGGCACTGATAGGCACTGATATGTGGCACTGATAGGTAGCACTGATATGCAGCATTGGTGGGCACTGATAGGCGACACTGCTGGGCACTGATAGGCGGCATTGATGGGCACTGATAGGCGGCACTGACGGGCACTGATAGGCAGCACTGACGGGCACTAATGGGCACTGATAGGCAGCACTGGTGGGCACTGATGGGCACTGATGGGCGGCACTGGTGGGCAATAATGGGCACTGGTGGGCGACACTAAAGGATGGCAATGATGGGCACTTGTGGGCAGCACTGATAGGGAGGACACTAGTGGGCATCACTGATGGGGAGGGCAATGGGGGGCTCCCTGAGCCCTGATCGCCATCCCTGGTGGCCATAGTGGGCATCCCTGGGGTCATAGCGGGCATCCCTGGGGTCATAGTGGGCATCCCTGGTGGATCTAGTGGCATCCCCCCCCCCCGAGGGTCTGCACTGGTAATCAATGATCTGATTACCAGTGCCGACCCCCCCCCTGTCAGGGGAGCCGCCGATCGGCGCTCCTTTACTTGTGCCTGTCAGGCACGAACTAAGGAAAGCCGATCAACGGCTGTTCCTGTTTTACTATGTGACCAGCCGTGATTGGACACGGCTGATCACATGGTAAAGAGCCTCCGTCAGAGGCTCTTTACCGAGATCGGAGATGCAGGGTGTCAGACTGACACCTCGCATCACCGATCGCCGCTCTGCGCGCCCCCGGGGGGCGCCCAGAGCGGTGTTATCCTGCCGCCGTCATATGACGTCCTGTCAGGATAACTCAACCACATTCCCGCCGTCATTTTGTAATAGGGCGGGCGGGAAGTGGTTAATTATATGTTTACACTAATGAATATATAACACTGTATAATTTATAAGATTTTTGCATACTTGCTTGGATTTATATATTTATGATATGAGTTTTTTTATCACTAAGCACTTTATAATAAACCACATATGGTATGATATTGATTTAATAAGATATCTATTTTAAGGCTATTTTTGCACATATAATATTGGCACAAGCACACTTTATAGATTTATTTATTATTGAGCAGTGCTGATACTTACTCATTTAGTATATGAACATGTTGTCCGTGCCCATCCATTCCAACTTGACATGTTTCGAGGATCTA
Source organism: Pelophylax lessonae (assembly GCF_965119305.1). Taxonomy (NCBI): domain Eukaryota; kingdom Metazoa; phylum Chordata; class Amphibia; order Anura; family Ranidae; genus Pelophylax; species Pelophylax lessonae. The sequence goes on from NC_138771.1 coordinate 428,116,461, forward strand.
TTCCGCTTCTTCAGAAGTTAATGTTTTTAATGTACACTGTGGTGGATAAAATGTGAAATATCAGTTATCAAAACATACACTATCAACAATTCCACGCCAATAGTTACCATTGTTCCCAGCCGTGATAATCCCATGCAGTGCTACTACCACCAGATGAAAATGAGGAGGGAGAAATTCCAGGCCACACAAGATTCCCCCCAGGCGGATGTGGTGTCGCCTGAGAAGGCTACCACCCAAACCATAGATAAAATAAACCAGGAAAAAAAATAATTTATCTAAGACAGGTACATAATGAGAAATGAGAGCAGCACATGTCTGCTTCCAAAGTTTACAAAGCTCGGTTCCTATAATCGGAGATAGAGAATTATCAATAAGTATGTTGTAACAAACATGTATCTCAATCCTAATAAGAATAAATGGTTCCTACCCTTGCAGAGTTCCTGAAAGACAAATGCAGATAGTGCTGGTGGTCAATTGTGATGTATGTCCAAACTATCCAAATCCAATTATATAAGGATGGGACAGCAAGGCATTGTGGAATCAATATGCTGTTTAACAGGAGAGCCCCCAAGATGTACAGACAAGGGACAACAATCCAAAGGTGTCGTCATACACTATAGGTTCGACATAAGAAAGATAAGGAAATGCATAGTACCAATTAAATGATAAATAAGACCGAACCCCCAAATAGAGTATTCAGATGCCTCTTTCAGTAATTACTCACTTGTTCCTGATACACATTGCCATAATGACCGCCAGTAACTAAAGCAATGTGGGCAGTGTCTTAACCACCTTGGCGGTAATCCCGAGCATGACTCGGGGTTGATTTTTCATATCAGGAGCGGTAACCCAGAGTCACGCTCGGGGTGGATTGCAGAGAGCGCAGCGGTGTTCTCTTACCTTATCCTGGCGATCCAGCGATGATCTCTCATTGCTGTGACCGCCAGCCGAGAGTCCCGCCGCTCCTCCGTCCCTCCGTCGGTGTGATCACTTCCTAGTTCCGTTCCCTGCAGCAGCAATGCTGCATGGGAGTGGAACTAGGGAGGGAAATTAAAAAAAAAAAAAAAAAACGTTGCACAAAACACAAAACACATTTTATATTATATTATATATATATATATATATATATATATATATATATGCATATATATATATACATATATATATATATATATATATATATATATATATGCACACACACACACACATATATATATATATATATATATATATATATATATATATATATATATATATATATATATATATATAATTATATTATTGATCCAATTATAATTCATGCGTTATATATTATATATATATATATATGTGTATATATATATATACACACACACATATATCTATATATAATATGTAATGCATGAATTATAATCTAATCAATAATATAATTTTATTATATATATTATATATTAAATAATAAAATAATATTATTGATTCGATTATAATTCACATGTTTGTGTTTCAAATTTATCACATCTGGGATGTCTACTAGAGTCTTGTTTTGGTCAGGTTTAAATCAGTAATTACTAAGAATTGTAGGCCTATAATACATAACGCCAAATTTCCATGAAAACAATTGTACCGCTTTTGGTATGTAATTCCTGACAGAATCATACCGCCAGGGAGGTTAAGAGGCATCACAATCCGGACAGCAACCAATCCCGACTCAATATACATAGCAGCAATATTATATGGGAATATACATAGCAGCAATATTCTAATGTATTACATATCAAGTAAATATGACATATATAGCCAAACAATAATACAAACAGCAAAAATAAATGGACATACCATATAATAATGAAATCTAAAAAAAGAAAAAAATTAATCAAGATACATAAATGCATGTCCGCATTGTCCATCCTGATTTTTCATCCCATGCCCACCGCACTGACAGCCATGGATTCCTGGGGCATCCACAATGATCGAAACAGCTCAGTATATTTCCATTTAATAATAAAGAAAGAAAAGAAAAGACGCTGTTTGCAATCTTATTCACAAACAAAGCCAATAGCAAAAGCCCACCATATGTGCAGGGAACATACAGCTATTTCAAACATTTCATATTTATAAAAAATGTTTATACTGTATGTAAGCATTTCATTAATGCCTGGGGGAGAGAATGCATTAAGGCGTTCGATCCAGAATACTTTTCTCTGTAAAAACTACAGGTGGTCTGGTGTTTCCCTGGTGTTTCCCTAACATATTTCCTGAGGGTATATAATCACTTGTCAGAAGGTGCCAATGTTTATTCAAAAGGTTTCGTAAATCTCCTTCATTACCCAAATATTTTGTAATGACCTTAACTGTGTTCATTTCTTTAGGGCAAGATTTTTTATAGAGCAAAGATGTCCTAGGTTGAGTTTTGGCCCTGTTATAGGCCTTCCTCAATGTAGAACGTGCGTATCCTCGCTCTAATAGTCTAGTTAGTAGGTTATCCGCTTGGGTCTTAAAGTCAGATTCGGAAGAGCAGTTTCTACGTAGCCTAAGTCATTGGGCGTATGGTATGCTTCTTAGCAAGGGGGCGGGATGGGCACTTGCTGCGCACAATATAGTGTTCTCTGCGCTTGGCTTCTTGCACAGATTAGTAGCTATAGTGCCATCCTCTTGTATCTGGACTTCCAGGTCAAGGAAGGGCACAGACATACTTATTGATAATTCTCTATCCCTGATTATAGGAACCAAGCTTTGTAAACTTGGGAAGCAGACATGTGCTGCTCTCATTTAAACACCTAAAACATATTATGGCTACAATAAGTAACCAGGTTCAGAGCTCTAGTTCATCTTGAGCCTGTATCCAGACATCAATATCACAGGTTGGGATATATATTTACACCTTCTCATTATGTACCTGTCTTAGATAAATTCCTTTTTTTACTGGTTTATTTTATCTATGGTTTGGGTGGTAGCCTTCTCAGGTGACACCATATCTGCCTGGGGGGAATCTTGTGTGGCCTAGAATTTCTCCCACCTAATTTTCATCTGGTGGTGGTAGCACTGCATGGGATTATCACAGCTAGGAACAGTGGTAACTATTGGCGTGGAATTGTTAATAGTGTAAGTTTGGATAACTGATATTTCACATTTTATTCACCACAGTGTACATTAAAAACATTAACTTCTGAAGAAGCGGAATAGATCCGCAAAACATGTCAAGTTGGAATGGATGGGCATGGACAATATGTTCATATAGCTGCTATTGAGTCTGGTCGGACAGCTTTCTCTGATTAATATACTTACCAGTCCGTAGTCCATTTAATATATCCAAGCTGCTATTGGTGGATGCCGTGCATGTATACATGCCATGGATATACAATGTACGGAAATTATTGTTCTTAAAATATATATTTTTTTGCTTTTTTGTAATACATTTTTTTTTTTAAATTATACGTTTTTAAATATTATTACATGTGTCCATAAGTTTTTCTTCCTTTTTTTGATATATCTAAATGTATGGCACCATTAATGTCCTTTGTGCCCCGTGTTTTGAGTCTCTACAGTGCACCTGTGTGAGCCTAACCGGTTATGGATTTTTTATGCGCCATTCTCCATTGTTGATGGTTCCCAAGAGTTGCCCGGTAGAATACTCTTTGTTGCTTTCTAATGTGCTGTGTATTGTCGATCCAACCTGGAAGGACAAAATAGAGTAGAAAGAAAAGAGTTAAAAACCTATAAGAATGCCCAGGCAAGTGCGGAAAGAGAAGGGTTTAACACACCCTCTCAATCCTGCTATTCAAAGGCGGTCCACAAGGGGGGGGGGGTGATGACACATCCATACTGTGGAACTGCAGTCAGCCAACCTGCACAGGTGATATAGCCATAGATTGCAATTAGGATGCACTAGGATCACAGGCAGACAGCACACAAGGGTGTTTATGCAGAGCATATACCTGTGACAATTGCTCACAGTGTAGAGGGTAACTGCTGCAAGCTGCCCAAAGGGAAATCCTAATATCAACAGCACTTACAGCTGTTGAAATTTACCTGGCATAATGATGTCACTGCCACCCACAGAGTGCATGCACCGAGTCCCTGGGCAGGAGTAACCAATGGATGCTGGGCCAGAAGAAAGAGTGGCGGCTTGGAACACAGATGTGCTTCAGCTGCCTTAAGGGGCCGAGAGACACTAGAACCAGGGAAGAAAGGTAAAGGCACACTTAATAACATATACAGTTGCCATGGAGCAATAACAAAGATAGACAAACACAGACGGCAAACAAATATAAAGAGATTTCCGAACTCAAACTTACCAACCAGTCAGCGACCAACCAAATTGATCTTTTAAGCAATATGCGTTAAGAACAGGAGTTTAGTCTGCAAATACATGCGTAAGCTACAGGCCCCGTCAAGGGCCTGTCCTAACTATGACTTCTGAGAGTCTCCAGAAGGGCCATCTCTAAAATTGATTGGACCCTGGGCAAAGATTTTCTTAGGTCCTCCCAAATTCAGTTATTAACTATTTGCGGGCAGTTTGGGCTCAAGGAGCAGCTGCTTTGGGCCCCACAACAATGACTGGGCTCAAGGCAGCTGCCCCTTTTGCTCTTTGTTAAAGACGGCCCTGGTCTCCACAATGGGAGCACATGTATTTTAATGGATAGGAAGAGGGCAGGTGAGCCTGGAAGAAACCCAACCCTCATTAAAGGTACAGGGGCACATTGAACAGCCAGCACATAGCACTATGACAGCAAAGTTGTCAGTGCCTTTCCTGACCGATATAATCAAAATACAAACAAGTAGCCACTGCCCCCACCTATAACCTATATTAATTAAAATGCATGTGCTCCTATTATGTAGACTCTCAGAAGTTTGAGCCAGGGACTACAGAAAACAAAGTGCCTTGATTGGGCCAGAAGCTTATGCATGTATTTGCAAATGTGTGCAGACTAAACCCCTGTTCTTAATGCATATTGTTAGACGGGTCAATTCAATTGGTCGCTGGCTGGTTGTTAAGTTTGAATTTGGAAATCTCTTTGTATTTGTTTGACATGTGTCACCATTTCAGTGCTCCTTGCTGAAAAGACCAATTATAGGTGGGGGCAGTGGCCACTTGTTTATAAAGGGGACTCACATGACCTTGGGCCTGGAAAGGAAAGACAGCTGCAGGATCCATCCTGGGCAATCCGCAGCCACCCACTGATAGCAGGGCAACTCGACCAGCACCACATCACCCACCAATGGCAGGGCCCTTGATCTTCAAATGCAATGAAGACTTGCATGTCCACCATGGAAAGGGGAGACAGCTGCAGGATCTATCCCAGACAATCCAAGGCTAGCCACTGATAGCAGAGCTGTTCGGCCAACCACATGTTGCCTGCCGAGGGAAGAGTCTTAGATATTTGGGTGTAATGAAGACTTGCATGCCCACCACCACCCCACTGATAGCTGGGGAACACTGGAACTACCAAAGGACATAACATCTGGAAACCCTTGAATCAGACCTCCACGCTGAACCACCAAACACTGGCCATAAACAGCTACTCAAAAAGGTAAGGAAGTAACTTCCAACCTACAGGTCGTATGAGGAGGACCGAAAAGGAACACGGCCTCTGGCTCTAAGCTGAAATTTATGGGAGTGAGGTACTATGGGATATTAGAGGAGACGGGGTTAACCCATACATATGCTGCCATGGAGTCTGTCAGGAAAAAGAAAAGCTTAAAACAAATAAATATAATATACCTTCCTATCTATTAATGCTAGCAGCATACGAATTAAAGCTAGTTAATGTTGATTGAGTGCTTTTAGTTCCACCTTATGAAGGTTTAGGATAGCAGCTCCAATGTTTCCTTTATGATAAACTTAATTTAAAAAGAAAGAAAAATAAATCAAAACTTTTTTTAAACATTAGTCATCAAAATCATCACAAAATTATCATTATTGTCATTATTTTTTGTAATGCATATGTTTACCTATCATAGTTGTGCTAAAGTAGTCCAGACTAGATTTGTAGTGTAAGACTTACAGTATCTTGCACATACTCAGCATGCTCTCTTAAAGATTTACAATGTGACATGATAACATTACCACTGATTTTCAAAGCAACAGCAACAGCTTAAGAGCCCAAGGGCTTCATTAGAAAAAAAACAAATTAATTCATTATACTTTCAATGGCCAATTAGTGATGCTAATGGAGATGCTTTAAGACATACCATTTACATAAAAATACATACTGAATTTTAAATTCATTATATAAACATTTGTGTAAAACTTAGAGAGTAAAAAGCAAAAAAAATTAAATCGTAAAATGCAGTATTTTTAATTCTGTATACACTTTAGATTAATTTATTAAAGAATAAGCTATAGGAAAATGCACTTTTAAAAATAATGAAAAACCCTTAATGTTGAAGATATTGGCCAGTGATACAATTTAATAGTATAATTTCTTGCAAGCATCTTTTTTGCTGTACCACACTGCGGTACCCTAAAGTGAAAAAAAATAAAGTAAAAATAATGTTCACAAAAATACTTCAAAATGACAACCCCACAATTGCAGAAAACAACCTCCCAACCCCCTATCCTAACTATTCCCCAGAAGAGTAAAATATACATTTCAGGAATGTCTTGGTAGGATTTTGCTAGAATCAGCACAGTACATGGACACTTGAATAGACAGAAAATAGAACAAGGCAAAGCAGGTTTTTATCTTTCAATAAACATTACCAATAAATATTGTTCAGTGGCTTGACAATATATAGATCATTTGCTTAGCCTACAATATAAGTGGGAGTGAAAAAATAGGTTATATTATGAAAGAAACAAGAAAATGTATTATTTGAGAAGTAAAAGCCACAGATATTTTACAGGGACTGGGCAGTGCATGCCCAGATGTTAGCAAGCATCAGCTGTCACTTGAAGCCACGAAAAAACTAAACTAGCATCACATTAACCAAGTTGTGCTGATATTATATAGGCCCCTTTCACACATGTGGATTATTTGTTTGTTATTATCCATCTGTTGACAGATGAAAAACTGACAACAATGCATGTCTATGAACAAATGGAAGTTTGAGTACCAGAGCTCTTGGGTAACACTAAACAGATGACCTGTAGGGGCTTTTAAAGCATTGCCTATGGAAAATATAAGGTATTGGAGATTTTTTTGCTTTTTCACAGGTGCACGCAATTTCAATGCTTGACATGTTGGGTATCTATTTATTTGGTTCAACTTCACCTTTTAAATTTTACCAAAAAATTGGGTAAATTATTGTGTTTGTGTGCCCTAAAATTCACTTTAGTGTTTTTTTACCAACATTTTGCGTTTCATAAACTGTGCCAAAAAAAAAAAATTAGAACTACCATTATTTTATTCTCAAGAATAAAATAATCTGTCTGATATCAGAAAATCTAAATCCTTTCCCAAACTAGCTACTAAGAAAAATCTCTTAATGAATTTATGATTATGGTATTGGAATACATCCTTCACCATAATGTTTTCGATTTCAACGGTTCCCTCCCAGTGCAGGGGGTGGCTATGGGCACATATTGCGTGCCTGCCTATGCCAACCTGTACCTGGGGGAATGGGAACATTTTATCTTTCAGGGTGACCATTTCTCCACATATTCGGACCATATTGATGATATATTCCTACTCTGGGATGGTCCCCCGGATCTTCTTCAAGCGTGCCTTATAACTATGACTAATAACAACTTTAAACTTCAATTTACAATGTCCTTTAGTGAGTCTAGGGTTTCATTCCTTGATGTTTCCATCTTCAAGGATAATGAAAACCAACCATCATGTGAACTATTTCGGAAGCCCACAGCAGGTAATACCATCCTACATGCCACTAGTTTTCATCCTCGACCCTTGATCCAATCCATTCCATATAGCCAGTATCTTTGTTTTAGATATAATTGTTCTAGTGACAAGACCTTTTAAAAGGAGGCCAACCTATTTAAACAACGTCTTTTGGAAAGAGGATATAGTCATAAATGCCTGAAGAAGGCATATAGACGAGACCTGTTGCATTCTAGACAGGATCTCCTCTATACTAAAAAGACAGATAATCAAACTGATGTCAGTAGAATTGTTACAAAATATTATAACAAACATGGAGAAGTTAAACAAGTTTTTACTAAATACTGGCACCTACTAACTTCAGATCCTGTAGTGGGCCCTTTAGTTCCCTCTGCTCCCCTTGTCACCTTCAGACGAGTCAAATCTGTGGGTGACAGGATGGTGCACAGTGAATATCAGGGCCCCAAATGGGGAGACAGATATAAACTCTTGGGCACTTTTCCCTGCTGGGCTTGTTCCTTATGTCAATATATTGATAGGAGAGATAGGATTTGCCTACCCAATGGCTGACCTTTCTCCCCCAAACATTTTGCTAACTGTCAAACCATGGGAGTGGTATACCTGATGCTTGGTGACTGTGGCTGTTTCTATGTTGGCAAGACTATTCAGAAATTCTGCCAGCGTATTGACCGCCACATCAAAAGTATGAGACAGGCCAATCCTGAACTCCCTCTTGGGAGACATGTCAAAAACGTCAATTTCCGTAAACTCCCCTGTATTTCCTTTTTGGTCTTGGATAGAATCCACTCAAGCCCACGTGGAGGAGACCTCAACAAGCTCCTCCTTCAACGTGAGCTAAGATGGATTTTCGACTTAGATGCCACTAATGCCTCTGGTTAAATGAGGCATTTATTTCAAGCCTTTTCTTCCAGGCTTTGTATCAGGAGGGTATGAGGCTTTTTCTATCCATCTCCATTTATAATTTCCTGTATTTGTGTACATGTATATGTATTGCCATATTGTTTGTCCCTGACCATGCTCTGTCTTTACTCATTACGCATATGCAGATTTTACTGTAAACCCATATACAATAATTCTCTACTATAATATACTGTAGTTTATAATATTATGTGTATGAAGCAATATGTATATTTTTGCTCCATATAAAATCCAGTGTCCTATATTGTACTTAGAATGCAGTGCAGTTTTTACTCATTTACATATATGTTGATTTATTTATCAGCCATGTTGATTCCCTTATCAGCTGTCTTATTAACATTTAGATTTTTATTATCATTTTATTATCTTTTTCTCTCTATATTTAGAGTTCTCCCTTACTGTTACCAACATCTCCTGCCCCCCGGCACGTGTGGGCCCAGGGCAATCTCCTTGTAGGTGCCACGGGGCCTTATTATGCACCTAGGGTGTGCTCTTGGTCTTTGCCATTAGTTGGCGTGGCCGATGCATGCCCCCTTTCACTCATTCCAGCAGTGACGTCTTGGTGCTCACTGTGTGTTGACGGCCCGATGACGTTGGACGCTGGCCCAAGGGACTGCCACTATCACTCTGGATCTGCAAACGAGGGACAGATGGATACTGCAGCCTTGTCCTAGGATCAAATAGCTTGTATTGGTATGGGGAGAACAGGGTTACAATAGCAGGTTTGTTACTCGGATCATGAACTCTGCCCCCTGTTCACAATCACATAATTATCAGGCAAATATATAGCCTGATATTCCAATGAGTTTTTCTCACCAGATGACCCTCACAATGGACACATACTGGGCCTATTACTCTGAACAGGTATTGTGTCCACGATAGCCCTCTTCCCTCTCAGTGTTTGTTTTGTTCTGGGAGCTATCCATATATGTACTGTAATCAGTGTGATGTTTACTGACAGGCTCTTTGCAATATTGAGACATGATTACTTTATATACCCTATATTTATTGCAGATCTGTAGGATTGATTGATGTTTTGGTGATCCTTCATGGCAGTTAACATGATCGGGAACTGGGAGATAGTCTTTCCTCATTGAACTAGTGTAGAATGATTCTGCTCTGTATAGAGTATACAAATCCTTTCTATATTTGATCTATATCCAGCTGATTCCCAGTCAACCCTTGATTGAGGGCTTATCCGCGCTGTATCCTAAGTGAAATAGGCATCTGGAATCCAATATCCTTGTGTATTTTTGTGTATTTGCATCAAGCAATTGTGAGTATTTTTTCTGCCATCATGATGTCATTGATATTGGTATAATACCTATGTTAAAAGAAACATTGTACTGATATATGTACTGACATCTTCATTTTACCGCATAGATCAGAACACTGTGTTCAGATTCAGTCCCTGAAGAAGGATTTTTCCGAAACATGTTGGTATTAGTGAAAACATGGGGTTGATTTCCCTATTGTTCACTTCTTGAATCAGTGATATATTTGTATCCATGCACATGATTTTTCACATTGTTTTTATATGATGTGCATCATGATTTTATCCTTTAGTTAAATAAAATATCATTTAACTTAATATTACTCTTTTCATGACTGCCTACAAAGTCCAATTTTGAAGGGTATCTTTGTCTCCATGTGTCTATATTAGGGAAGTGTAAGTCAGTCCTATTGGACCCCCCCCGCCCTTCTAAACCATACCAGGCCGCTTGCCTCAACATGGGGAGGGTGGCACCAAAGCACTTGTCCCCATGTTGATGGGGACAATGGCCTCTTCCCGACAACCCTGGGCTGTTGTTGTGGGGGTCTGCAGGCAGGGCCTTATCACAATCTGGAAGCTTTAACAAGGGCGTCGCATGCTCGCTAGAACTTTTTCCCTGTTCGAGATGTTTTGGTGCGAACTGAACAGGGGGGTGTTCGGCCCATCCCTAATGAAGACATTAAGACTTACACTAGAACAGTGTACTGCTGATATATAAATACTTATTTCAAGTGGAATAGTTTTCTGAATATATTGGCATCATATTTTGCTGTCTATACCTCCATGAATGTTTAGTCGCTTGTGTATCTCAAGTGCCTAAAAGTTAAATTTGTGACTATGACTATATTTTTGTCATTTTGATACCTTATTTCTGTTTTGTCAGGTTTTTGTCTTTTTTTTGCACTAATCTTTATAACAAAAGTGTAAAGTGGATGTAATCACGTTCATCACCACCAATAAAGAATTCTTCTATGTTATGCCTGGCAACCCCATATGGTCAAATTGATACATCCAAAAAATGTTCCATATACTAGTACATAGACTAATATATTCTTTTTTGACTAGATGTGTGTTTTTTGGTTTGTTTTGGTTGAACTTGAACAGTATATTCCTATTTGGATGTACTGTTTTGCCTGTTGGGCATCTATGCTTCTTTTAAATATTGGATTTTCAATGTTAATGCATTCACCTCCACTATTAATATTTATTTGCTGATTGTGCCATTTTAGTAGGTTGCTTCTGCATAGTTGCACCTTCAAGTACTGTAACAGTAAGTTATACTTACAAGTACTATATAAGTTTAATCTAAGCAGATGCTATACATGGGTGGAATGCCTGAGTCAGCTGAAATTAATGGCTCTACAGGGTATCATTCCAGGTATATACAAAAATGTAGTTCATTTCAGAATTGGGATGTACCACTGGGAGCCAAAACAAATCAATCTTTTTCATAAAAACAAAATCTTTATTGCAAAGTATCAATTTAAGAAGTCAAACGTATGACCATCATAAAATTTACACAATGTGAGTTACGCTAAAAATAAATCGCTTTCATCCTCTGTCACGTGTCTTTTCAAGGGTCTATGTATTTTGTGGGACCTCCTGCTACATCAGGACTAATAACAACTGTTTAAGGACAAGGGATTGCACTGAATACAATAAAGGTATGCCCTATGCAATGTAAAAGGACAGCAGGGGTATACAGTATATTTCTCTAAATATGCACCAACCGTCTCATGAGAAAGATCCCCAGTTCCATAAGACCAAAAAATAGGCTTCCGATAGAGTACTGTAGTTCAGCACAATCCCAAGCTCTTAGATAATTGTATAGTTGAGGGGAATGATAGTTGCAATCAATTATACCCGAAAAAGTAATGGTGTTCTCAAGGAACCTCCTCTCTTTTGGCCAGATAAGGAGCATGGTATATCGGCTTGGGATTGTGCTACACCACAACAACACTATAGGGAGCTTATTTGGTTCTTTTGGAACTGGAGGTATTTCTCATGGGCTATAGGTTGCATATTAAGAGACATATATACCCCTGCTGTCCTTTTATTTCCCCTCTACCTTGCATATGGCTTACCTTTATTGTATTCAGTGCAATCTCTTGTCCTTAAACAGTTATTATTGGTCCTGAAACAGTGGTTTCCCTGGTTTCCCAAATTTCCTTGTGGCTCATTCATATAAATAGTCTATGGAAACTTCCTTATTGGCTCCAGTCATATTGCGCAGCCTAGAGGAGTTGTTGCTGCTGCATTTCCAAAGTGGATCTGGTAAGTTAGCTTAAAAGCTAAAGTTCACCTATTGAAAAAAAATAAATGATGGAGTTTTGGGAGGGTGTGGTCGGAGGCGGTCATGGGAGTGAGTGCTCCGTGAGCCTCCCGGCTGCGTGCTCTCTCCCCCGCCCGAATGGAAGTGGATGCTGAGAAACCCAGACCCGCTCCACGCATGCTTTATGCAGATAGGTGGTAATGAGCTGAAGCCAGAAGCAGCGGAGAGACACCGAAGCCCTGTTCAGCATTGTTCCAGGAGGGTGAGAGCCATACATAGCGGGCTCGGTAGGGAAGTTGGCTGACTGCCAGAGTGATTCCCCATTTTCCAGCATTGCAGCACCCAGATGGAGAGCCGCGGGAAACAACCGCTAAGGACATACATCGTGTGGTAACTTCCAGGGGACACATCAGATGAAAAGACCGGCTGAGCTACTGAGACGCGGTGCAGACGGAATACCGGGGAAGAAGCCCGCCAGGGAGGTGAGCAAAGAATTGGTTATGAATTATGAAGCAGTAGAGCCCTCCCGGTAGTTATATATAAATAGCATTGGCCATTGATGGTTATCCCCTGGAAGAGAAGTGAAAAGAGAAGGGGAAGCTAAAAGGGAGAAGCAGAGGAACTCTCAGTGTGTTGTTAAAGGCCAGTATTTAAAGGAACATTATCAGCTTCCTATAAAGTAATATGACATTATCTAAAAAGCGTAAGTGGAGAAAAAGCCTTGGAAAGGAATCGGTAAACACTAAACCGGGGGGGGGGGGGATAAGACAATTTTTATCTACTAACATACCAAGGGGAGCTAAAATGGCAGAGAAGAGGAAGGAATTACAGATAGACCTGGAGACAAGTGACACTACTGACTCCCAGGCTACCTCACCCTCAGGAGAAAACAGTCTTATGAGCCATGAGGAGGGACAAAGGGGAGACGTGAGCCCCTCAGAGAACCCCCAAATCTCAAACCAGACAGCTGAACTGAAAGCCATCCTGAGTGCGTTGCCCACAAAATTAGATATGGAACAACTTATTGAGCGAGTGGAAGAAACACACTATAGAGAGATACAGCTGGTAAGAAAGGAGATACAGGTATTGTCCACTCGTGTAACAGAGGATGAAACAGTGCTGGCTTTAATTAAAGATCGGGTAACAGCGATGGAATGCTCAAATGCCCTACAGGAGGAAAGAGAAGGAGCAATATATCTACAACTAGAGGACCTTGAAAATCGTAGTCGCCGGAAAAATTTGAAGATCCAGGGTCTATAAAAAGGGAGCAACTCCTAGATATCTCCAAATTGATCTTCAAAAAAGTTATGGGGGATAAATACCCTGAACAGTTGGAAATAGATAGAATACACAGAGCATTTGGTCCTTGGAGATTAGAATCGGATAGACAGAGAGATGTGATATGAGATGTGATACGCAAAATACATAGTTATCTACACAAAGAGACCGTCCTGAGATTGGCATGGGATTGAGAGACTTAAGCTATGAATGTTCACCCAAATTTTTTTTTTCCAGATATTGCTAAAGCAACCTTACAAAGAAGAGCCATGTTAAAACCACTGTTAGACCTGGCCCGGAGGCAAGGTTGTACATATAGATGGGGCTTTCCTTTCTCCATAACATTTTGTAGGAATGGACATTACTTCGCCCTACATAGAATACAAGAGAAATTTGCACTGTTTACTTTCCTGGGAGCGGAACCTATAGATTTTCCTAATTGATTGGGTCGTTTAACGGTGCACAGGAGAAGAGACGATCACTATATCAACGCCCAGCAGCAGGAAGGAATGAGGTGGATTAAACTTTCTGCATGCATGGATATTTTTTTTTTCTCTTATATGTGGACTGAATTTTGGATATTGACACTTAAGAATATATGGTGTATTGCATAGTTATATTTGTGCATGCTGCGGGAAAGGGGGGGGGGGGTAGAGGGGAACATTTTAGGTGGTGAGGAGTAATTGTAAATAGAAAGTGGGGGCTTCCCCCCTTTTTTTTTTTTTCCTCTTTCACTGATATATGCAATATATATTAACACATAAGGATGGGGCCTTATACCCTCGTAGGCACGGGTGTTTTTTTTTTTTTTTGCCTAATCACATTTTTGAATAAACACATGGATCTTGTATCCCCTCCCCCTTTTTTTTTTCCTCACTGATATATGCAATATATGGTTACACGTAAAAGTTGAGGTTTATACCCTCGTAGTCACGGGTGTTTTTATTTTGCTTAATTACATCTCTGAATAAACACATGGATTTTGTATCCCCTCCCTTTTTTTATTTTTTTTCACTGATATATGCAATATATGATAACACGTAAAAGTTGGGGCTTTATACCCTCGTAGTCACGGGTGTTTTTGTTTTGCTTAATCACATTTTTGTATAAACACATTGATCTTATACCCCCCCCTTTTTTTTTTTCACGGAAATAAAGAGGTGTTTTATTATCTACCTCACATTTTTTTTACACATACATGGTGTGGCGGGCCTTTTTTTTTCTATTTACTTTTGCATATATAATAGGGGTAAAACATAAGTAGAGGACCCCTCTATACCTCCTCCAATGGCTGGGGTGAGGGGGGGGGGAAAGTATTGTAATTAATATGAATTGGAATAATTCTAATTTTTTTTCTTTTCTCTTTTCCTCCTGTGTACACAATGTGGACAAAATAGGATATGAGGACCCCTTCCTCTCTCCCCACAGGATTGAGGGGGGGGGGAGAGAAAGGGATGATAATATATAAAAAAGTATTGGAAGGAAATTGAATGGAATTGATCAGTTAGGTATCTATTATAAGATGGAGATATAATATTGAAAGGGGACCTCTACCATGTCTATATCTCTATACAGGATGGACGGGTTTTTTTTTTTTTTTTGAGAGAGAGAAACGTGGAGAAAAGAAGGAATTTTTCTGAAGATGGATGACATAAAATTTACTTCCCTTATTGTGAAGGGATTAAATATCCCAGAAAAGAGACGGATATTACTGTATGAATTAAAACGATTTAAAACTAGTATAGCATTTATCCAAGAAACTCACTTTAAAACAAATAAATTGCCGTACCTCAATAACGGAACCTTCCCTTTTGTGTACCACTCAACCGATATGCAAAGTAAATCTCGGGGAGTATCGATACTTATTGCTAATAATATCCCATGGACATATCGAGGAAGCAAAATTGACGTTAATGGTAGATTTTTATTTTTAAAAGGTAAAATAGGAGAGACCCAGGTGACACTTGCAACGTTATATGTACCTAATACTCATCAGGATAAATTTATTTCAAAGACCTTGGCAGATTTAAGGGAATTATCGGAGGGTCAACTGATATTGGGGGGGATTTTAATATCCCTCTAATGCCTATAGTGGACAACTCTAATGGGATATCTGCAATATCACAGGGGATAGGCAGAAGAGTGGTAAAAGCCCTACATAGAGAACAGCTAATAGATATCTGGCGTATCCAACATCCATCTGAGAAAGAATTTTCATTTTATTCAACACTGCATAAAAGCTATTCTAGGATTGATCTGTTCCTGATACCCCATGCACAGCTCCAGGCAGTAAAGCATACAGAGATAGATAATATCACCTGGTCGGACCATGCTCCAATCTCAATGGTATATAATTTGATCTCATCTACCTCACATAAACAACGTTTTTGGAGGTTAAATGAGAGTCTCTTACAAAATGAGGATGTATTAACAGATGTAGTAAAGGAATTGCGAAGCTACTTTGAGATAAATGACCAAGTAGATTGCTCCATAGGTACTCTCTGGGAAGCTCACAAATTGGTAGTAAAAGGGGTACTAATTAATCACGGGGCGAGGATTAAAAGAGAAAGAAACAAACATTTAACTGCACTCTTAGATAAACTAAAGATACTAGAGAAGAGCCATATACAGAAAACATCAACACTATTGTTGGCAGAACTAGTACTAACTAGAAAACAGATATCTGACCTATTACAATATAGAGCAAAAGCAGCTTTACAAATATCACAGAGATTTTCTTATGAATCAGCAAATAAATGCAGGAAAATGCTGGCAAAAACCATGCAGATTCAGAGGGGGAGGTCCTATATACCCTGTGTTGTGTCTTCGGGGGGGGGGGGGGGGGGGTAAGAAAATCCCTTCCGGGACAGATTGCAGGGGAGTTTGAGACCTTCTACTTGGCTATATATAATTTGTCGGAAGAAATTAATACTGAGCAAGAGACAGAAAATTATATATCACAATCTAGACTGCCGACATTATCTCAGGAGGAATGCCTAGATTTGGAGACAGATATCTCACAGGAGGAAATCCAACAAGCTCTAAAATCAATGAAACAGGGGAAAGTCCCGGGCCCGGATGGGTTAACAACCCAATACTATCATACACTGCTTCAAATCCTAGGCCCCTACCTAGAAAAACTATATAATGGAGTTGATGCAGAGGGTGTTTGGGCCAGAGATACCCTAACAGCACATATCTCACTGATCTTAAAGGAAGGGAAGGATCCATCATTATGCGGTAGCTATAGGCCGATTTATAGACCTAAAAATATTTACTAAGATTCTTGCAACAAGATTAGTAAAATATATGCTAAACATAACACACTTAGATCAGGTGGGGTTTATGGCAGATAGAGAGGCAAGGGATAATACCACAAGAGTGCTCAATCTGATGCATCGTCGGGGGCCCCCTGCGTCATATTGAGCACAGATGCCGAAAAGGCATTTGACCGGGTTAAATGGTCTTTTATGTTCTCAGTACTTAAACATATAGGAGTAGGAGACTCAATGTTAGGGAAAATAGCCAAGGTATACTCGAACCCAACAGCTAGAGTAAAAGCAAATGGAATTCTATCAGAATCTTTTGCGATAAAAAATGGCACGAGACAGGGATGCCCGTTGTCCCCCCTCCTCTTTGCTATATCGTTGGAACCTCTATTGTGCAGAATTAGATCAAACCCAGATATTGGGGGAATAATGCTGGGACAAACACAGTATAAAATCGCTGCATACGCTGATGACTTATTATTTACGATAACAAACCCGGAGATATCTCTGCCGAATTTGATGAAGGAAATTAAGCAATATGGTATATTCTCTAATTTTAAAATAAATTACGGGAAATTGGAAGCAATGGGTGTGGGTGTTTCAAAGCTGAACCTGTCTATTTTGAAATCAAATTTTAAGTTTAAATGGAACGATTCAGCAGTGAGATACCTAGGGACTTATATGCCAGCAGATCTCTCGAAGGGGTTTGCGTTGAATTTCCCTCCACTACTGGATGGAGACAAAGAGGATACTGAGACAATGGCAAGGAGGCCTGCAATCCTGGTTCGGGAGATGTAACCTGTTAAAAATGAATGTCCTGCCTAAGTACCTTAATCTTATGTGCGCATTACCAATCAAAATACCAAACAATTGTTTTAAGAGCGTACATGCGTTGTTTATTAAATACGTATGGGCGGGTAAAAAAACACGTTTAGCACATAGGGCTCTTATACTACCAAAATTATATGGGGGTCTAGCATTCCCAGATGTATGAAAGTACTACTACGCTATTCATCTGAGTAGAGTGCTGGACTGGTGGCACCAGTCTAAGACAAAACTTTGGACGCAAATAGAACAGGCACAAACCCCGGTAAATTTGAAGAGGGCGCTTTTGTGCTATCAGAGCCTACCTAGACATTTGAAAATACATCCAATAATAGGTAATACATTACGCATAGGTCATCAGCAGGGCATTCAACAAAAATTGACAACCCTAGACTCACCTTTATTTTCAATACTGGGAAATCCCCAATTTGGCCCGGGTATAGAGGGGAAGGATTATATAAGATTGAAAGAAAAAGGGCAAGAACAGGCATCAGCCTTTATGATAGAGAAAAAATGGCCTTCAATTATAAAATTAAAAGAGGAGGGGGGGCCATTTGGCCAGGGGCGTAACTACAGGGGTTGCAGGGGTTGCAATCGCTACCGGGCCCCATGCTCCAGGGGGCCCGGTAGCAAACCAGTGGGTGAACTTCTAGGATCTCAAAGGTCACACTTGCGACCAGGCCCTGGCATTTCACCACTGTGGGGAGGCCCCAAGATTGCAGGAAGGGGGCCCACTGCAGAACTTGTGAAAGGATCCTGATGCGGGACCATAATAAAAGGCCATGCAATGAGATTAACCACTTCCATACCGAGTCATAGTAATATGACGTCGGCAAAGTGGTTGTCTAGATCCGGGCCGCCGTCATATGACGTCGGCCCATTCTAGCAGCCAGTGCGCGCCCCCGGCGGCGCGCAGCGGCGCGATCAGGGATGAGGCTCGTCCCTCGGACATAGCCCATCCCTGATCAAGGTAAACAGCCAATAGAAATTGGCTGTTTACCACGTGATCGGCTGTGTCAATCACAGCCGATCACATGAGCGGCTCCAGCACGAGCCGCTCGTTCTCTCTGCAATGCGCGCCCCCGGGGGCGCGCAGAGCAGCGATCGGGGACGAGGCTCGTCCCTCGGACAGAGTCGATCCCCGATCTAGGTAAAGAGCCAATGAAATTGGCTCTTTTTTTTTTTTAAATCAGAAAACATCTTTATTGAGAGAAAATCACAGCATCACATGAAAACTGCAATACACTGTACAGGCATAGCAACATAAAATCACCATCACCTCAGAAAGAATAGTGTGCATAACAAGTACATCACAACCCCCCCTTGAAGCAGACAACCCCCAACAACAGCGCCTGAAACAGTATCATTATCACGGCCCTCCAATCCACTCCCAACGTAACTAGCAATCATCCACCGGCAACCCCAACCCATATTTACACGTTTAAGACAGTAAACGGTCCATGATGAGGTCCGTAGGGGCCATTCCCGGACAATTCAACCAAGCACCCCATATTTTAGAGAATTTTTGTGAAGATCCCCTATGTTGGTAAATAACCTTTTCCATTCTAAGGGTGCCCCCGATTTGCTCTAGCCACATCCGAAAGGTCGGAGGCTCAGGTGCAGTCCATAGTCGCAATATAAGTAAGCGAGCCTGAAACAGGGCACGAGAGGCCGCCTCCCTCAGATGTCTGTCCTCCACTTGTTGGTCCAGAATGCCCAGAATGCAGTGTTTAGGGTCCCCAGGCACATCTATCCCCAGGGTACTATTAATAGCAGAGCGCACCTCAGTCCAGTACCTGTGCAGCTTTGGACAACGCCACAACAGGTGAATTAAGTCACCCACCTCCCTTTGGCAACGACCGCATATATCGTCGTCACGGACACCCATAGAGTACAGTTTCAGAGGAGTGTGGTGGACCCTAAGTAATATGTATAACTGAGACACCTGGTGCGAAACATTCATAGAACACGTGCGGACTGATTCTAAGGCCTCCTCCCACTGCTCTCCCGGGATCTCCCCCACATCAGTGCTCCAGTGATCACAGGCCTTGCTAGGGTATTTTTCTAAGTATGCGCTCAGCAGGGCGGAATAGCAGCTAGATATGAACCCTTTGGTGTCAGTAAACTGTTGCATAAGATAGAATATAGGAGTAGGGGACAGGTGGAGCTGTCCCGTGGCAGCCTGAGCCCGCAGCGCATGTTGTAACTGGAAGTAGTAGAATGTCATGTGGTCGGGTAAGGAAAAGCGCTCCTGCAATTGCGCAAATGGTAGCAGGACCCCTCCGCGGAGAATGTGCCGCAAATGGGTCACCCCAAAAGCCCGCCATCTGTCCGCCTGATCTAATTTGCACAGCTCTGGGTACGCGCGGTTACCCCAGATCGGACTAAATTTGGTATACCCCGTCACTTGTTGCATTTGTTTCGTCTTATCCCATACCTTCTGTAAGAGGCGATACGTCGGGTATCGCCGATTGGGTTTGGTAAACAGCTGTGCCTCCAGTCCCTCCGGTACCCCGAAATTGGCTCTTTACCACGTGACCGGCTGTGTCCAATCACAGCCGGTCACAAATGTCAACAGAGAACACGGTAACTAGCTGTCACCATGTTCTCCTCCTCACACACTGATCCTGTGTGAGGAAGAGAGTGTGGTAACAGCTAGTTACCAAATACAGTGCACCCTAAACACACTGATTGCCCCCCCCCCAATAAAGAGCACCTGTCACTAGCCCATCAAAATACCCGAGTACCTGTCACCAGCCCATCATGTACTCAGATGACAGGTACTTGGGTACTCTGATGGGCTGGTGACAGGTACTCGGGTACTTTGATGACAGGTACTCTGATGACGGATACTCTGATGACAGGTACTCGGGTACTCTGACGGGTACTCGGGTACTCTGATGACAGGTACTCGGGTACTCTGACGGGTACTCTGATGACAGGTACTCGGGTACTCTGATGACAGGTACTCGGGTACTCTGATGACAGGTACTCGGGTACTCTGATGACGGGTACTCGGGTACTCTGATGACAGGTACTCGGGTACTCTGATGACGGGTACTCAGGTACTCTGATGACGGGTACTCGGGTACTCTGATGACAGGTACTCGAGTACTCTGATGACGGGTACTCGGGTACTCTGATGACAGGTACTCGGGTACTCTGATGACAGGTACTCAGGTACTCTGATGACGGGTACTCGGGTACTCTGATGCCAGGTACTCGGGTACTCTGATGACAGGTACTCGGGTACTTTGAGTACCTGTCAACGGAGCACCCATCATCAGAGTACCTGAGTACCTGTCACCTACCCATCAGAGTACCCGAGTACCTTCCACCTGCTCATCAGAGTACCTGATGCCTGAAGTACCCGAGTACTTGCCGCCTGCTCATCAGTACCCATCACTACTCATCAGTACTTATCAGTACCTATCACGTATCAGTACTGATCATCAGTACCCATCAGTACAGTATCACCTATCACCTATCAGTCAGTGAGTACTACTCATCAGTACCTATCACCTGCCTGTCACCTGCCGATCAGAGTACCCGAGTACCTGTCACCTGCCTATCGGAGTACCCGAGTACCTGCCACCTGCTCATCAGTACCAGAGTACCTGTCACCTGCCCAACAAAGTACCCGAGTACCTGTCACCCTTAATACAGCCACCATGTCCAAGTCCAAAAAGGTTTATATACGTCCTCCGTTTAAACCTAAATACCGGTGTTATGGCAGCAGATAGCTGCCATAACCCTGGTATTTTTTTAAACGGTGGACGGTTGGCTTTCCGATAAGGGTGGTCCCAGTGGCGAATTTGCTGTGGGATCACCCTTCCGGGATGGCGGAAGAGGCGCCCCCCCTCCCGACGCGTTCCGGTCCTTTTCCCCGCTTACCGGACCCGCCGGCAGCGGGGAAAACGATCCGGTCCCGAATCCTCACAGACAGGATGTCGAGTGAGGGCAAGCTTGCCCTCACTTGACTCTATGGTCTTGGAGGACCGGAGCTACGGAAAATGTTGTTGCCTAGCAACCGGTTTCAAGGTCCTTTTTTTTTTTTTCATTTTATATAATAATTTTTTTTTTTTTTTATATCTTTTAGTGTACTTGTGAGATCTGAGGACTTTTTGACCCCAGATCTCACAAAAAAGAGGAGGTCCTGTCGTGCCTATTTCTATTACGAGGAATATTTACATTTCTTTTAATAGAAATAAAAATGATCAATTTTTTTTTTTTTTTAAACGGTGTAAAAATAAAAAATAATAAATAAAATAAATAGTAAAAAAAAAAAAAAAAAAAAATTAAAGCGCCCTGTCCCCGTTAGCTCGCGCGCAGAAGCGAATGCATACAGAAACCCCGCCCACATATGTAAACGGTGTTCAAACCACACATGTGAGGTATCGCCTCGATCGTTAGAGCAAGGGGAATAATTTGAGCCCTAGACCTCCTCTGTAACTCAAAGATGGCAACCTGTAGAAATTTTTAAATTATCGCCTATGGGGATTTTTAAGTACCAAAGTTTGTCGCCATTCCGTGAGCGTGCGCAATTTTGAAACATGACATGTTGGGTATCTATTTACTCGGCGTAACATTATCTTTCACATTATGGAAAAAAATTGGGCTAACTTTACTGGTTTCTTATTTTTTAATTAAAAAAAGTGAATTTTTTCCAAAAAAATTGCGTTTGGAAGACCGCTGCGCAAATACGGTGTGATAAAAAAATATTGCAATAATCTCCATTTTATTCTCTAGGGTCTCTGCTAAAAAAAAATATATAATGTTTGGGGGTTCTAAGCAGTTTTATAGCAAAACAACTGATTTTAGCTTGTAAACACCAAATGTCAAAAATAGGCCTAGGCAAGTGGCTAGGATGCATGATGATGCTCCTTGGATGTTAGGCCCCTCTATATGGCTAGGCTGTGAAAAAGTCTCACACATGTGGTATTGCCATACTCAGGAGGAGTGGCAGAATGTATTTTGGGGTGTCATTTTTGCTGTGTACATGCTATGTGTTAGGAATATCCTATAAATTGACAACTTTGTGTAAAAAAAAAAGTTTTCATTTTTTTCCCACATTTTCCAAAAAGCTGTGGAAAAAAATGATATGTTCAAACGACCCATAATGCCTCATAGAATATACGTTGGAGTGTTTGCTTTCCAAAATGGGGTCATTTTGTGGACTTTTCCATTGTATTGGTGCTCTAGGGCCTTGAAAAGTGTGATAGGTAGTAAGAAAGTTTTATGTGTATTTATGCTCCTAGAATGCCTGAATGTGCTTCTTGGACGTGCAGTCTCTTTTTGTGGCCAGGCTGTGTAAAAGTCTCACACATGTGGTATCGCCATACTCGGAAGGAGTAGCAGAATGTATTTTTGGGTGTAATTTTTGCTGTGTACATGCTATGTGTTAGAAATAGCTTATAAATTGACAACTTTGTGGGAAAAAAAAGAAAAAAACAATTTTTTCTTCATTTTCCCAAGAATTGTGGGAAAAAATTACAACTTCAAAAAACTCACCATGCCTCTTACTAAATACCTTGGACTGTCTACAAAAAGGGGTCATTTGGTCGGTATTTGTACTGTCCTGACATTTCAGGGCCTCAAGAAAGGAGATAGGCAGTCAGTACATCTGGTGTGATCAATTTTCAGTAATTGGTACCATAGCTTCTAGACTCAATAACTTTCACACAGACTAAATAATATACACTAATTTGGGTTAATTTTACCAGAGACATGTAGCAGTATACATTTTGGTCCAAATGTATGAAGAAAAATTAATTTTTTGCAAAATTTTATAATTGAAACTAAAAAAAAGTGTTTTTTTTTCAAAATTTTTGCTCTTTTTTTGCATATATCATGAAAAAAAAACCCCCAGTTGTGTTCAAATACCACCAAAAGAAACCTCTATTTGTGTGAAAAAAATGATAAAAATTTTGTTTGGTTACAGTGTAGCATGACTGAGCAATTGTCATTCAAAGTGTGAGAGTGCTGAAAGCTGAAAATTGGTCTGGGCAGGAAGGGTGTCTAACTGCTCTGTATGGAAGCGGTTAAAGAGCCCCAGGATTAGTGGGAAGAGCCCCGGGCTTGAAGGGAAGGGCCCCGGCCAGGGGTCTGGGGGGCCCTTCATGGTTTCTTGCATCGGGGCCCTGAAGGTTCTAGTTACGCCTCTGCATTTGGCCTCCCTTTCTGGCAGGCAAATCAGTTACATCACTTTTTAACATCAATACCGAATCCAGAGCGATTTGTTAGACCCTTGACGAATTTTGAGAAATTGTGTGAAAGGCGAGGGAATATACCACGTACTTTATCAACTTCATATAAATTACTAATTACACCAGAAGAGCCAGTGAGTTGGTTGTGGGTGGAGAAATGGAGGAGTGATTTGAATCGAGAGTTTACACAAGAACAGATACAGAGGATTTTTAGATTTATCTTTAAACCAGCAAGATGTGTTAAATCTCAAGAAACAAACTTTAAGATACTCACTAGGTGGTACAACACACCAGATAAGGTACAATGCTACATATTTTCTGGTCTTGTCCAGATATAAAGCCCTTTTGGTCTGGAGTAAGGTCCTCACAGAATACAAGATTGAGGATGACCCGGCCCTCTTCCTTCTGCATCTCTCTGAAATCCCAATTAGAAATTATGAGGGATCGATTATCCCTTTTCTACTGGATGCAAAAGCCTGTATCCCCTTATTTTGGAAAAAAACACGAGCTCCGTCATTATCAGATTGGGTACGGAAAGTAGAAAATATTAATAAAATGGAGGACCTGGTTTGGACCTCACAACATAAACAGGAAAAATATAACAGTATATGAGATACATGGAATCGGTTTATAACATCAGAGGAAGGTAAACAATTTCTGGTTAATGAGAGTGGTTGAGTGGGGGAACAGAAGGGGGGGGGGCTGTGTCATCCATCTTTGGGGGAAAGGAAATGGGATGTGCTATATATTTTTTTTTTTAGATGGTTTTCCCTTTTTTTTTTTTTTTGGGTGTAGGGAGTTGTAATCGACTGAGTAACAGTACTGAGGGAAGACTTAAGGTCAGGAGAGACTGGAGACATATGGAGAATGATGAACGGGATAGGTTACAGCAGTGGTGTATTTAGGTTTTGTGCTGCCCTAGGCCGGACTAAACTCGTGCACCCCCTAATTTACCTACGACCCACCCCTTCCTGTGAAGGCCACACCCCTTCATGTTTTAGACCCGCCCTGTCATCTGTAAACCACATCCCTTCCTCTTTAGGCTCCACCTTTTCCTCTTAGAGCTCCATCTCTTCCTCTCTGTACATTAAAAGTGTACGTCATTTCGCAGGAGCGCTCCTGGGGGCCCCCCGCTAGGCAGTGGGGATGCCAATCCACAGGGCGGGTGGCTGCAATTGCCGCCAGGCCCCCGCGATCGCTCCACCCTGAGAGAGAAGAAAGGTAAGCTGTTGTACACGCGGCAGACTGTTGTTCTCTCTGAAATGATCACAGAGAGCCTGTGATCCTCCTATTTACGATCGCATGTCTCTGTGGTCATTTCACAAGTTCCCCCCCATACAGTTAGAAAACACCCCCTAGGCTCACATTTAACCCCTTGATCACTCCTGGGTTAACCCCTTCCCTGCCAGTATCATTTTGACAGTAACAGTGCATATTTATAGCACTGATTACTGCAGTAATGTCACTGGTACTCCCAAAAGTGTCAAAAATGTCAGTTAGGGGTTCGATCTGTCCGCTGCAGTCCCGCTAAAAATCGCAAATTGCCGCCATTACTAGTAAAAAAGAAATGAAATAAATAAAAAACGTCATAAATCTTTCTCCTAGTTTGTTGACGTGATAACTTTTGTGCAAACCAATCAAAATACGCTTATTGGGATTTTTTTTTACCAAAAATATGTAGCAGAAAACAAATTAAATAAATTAAATAAAAAATTTAGATTTTTTAATTTTTAATAACAAAAATTAATAAAAATTGCAGAGGTGATCAAATACCACCAAAAGAAATCTCTATTTGTGGGAAAAAAAGAACATTGTTTTTTTTTTTAGGGTACAGCGTCGCACGACTGCGCAATTGTCAGTTAAAGTAATGCAGTCCTGAATTGCAAAAAATGGCCTGGTCATTAAGGGAAGAAATCTTCCAGTCCAGAAGTGGTTAAAGCTTGGAGCACTTTGCAGTACATGAACTTTCATTGCATGTGAACTGTTAAATGTGTTTGCATTGATTTCAGCATGCATGGAGCACTTTTGTACATGCTGAAACCAAAGCAAACTCATTTAACAGTTCACATGCAATGAATGTTCATGTACTGCAAAGTGCTCCATATTTGTTGAAAATATATTTAATGCAAAAATGTAATGGAATTATTGATTTGTAATTGTAGCAAAAGGCAGTGGGTGGTAACCTAAAATCGTGATTCCTACCTGCTGTCGGATGTCCTGACCTGGTTGGGGGTTCCCTTTTTCCTCCTCTCTCTCCTCCTCCTCGACATAGATAGACCCTGCCCCGGGGAGAAGTTAGTCCCTCTTACACGAAGCGCGGAGGGTGGGTAGGTGGAGCATTAGGCCCCGCCCCACCCACTCATTGAAGTGCAGCCTGTCTGGCCACTCACTGCCGCTGTATGGGGGCAACAGTCCCTCCCTCCCTGACAAGTATGTACGCCCCTCAGTACTGGGACAAGGCCATCCTGTGCCCTGGGCAAAGATGGCAAACTGCGCCCCCCCATGTGTATTCGCAGTTCACATCTCGGTGTCAGTGTGACACCCGCTGGGAGTGAAGGCAGCTTCTCTGTCGTCTTGTCTCCAGTCATGTGATATGTCACATGATAAGACAGTCTGCCCTCACTCTATAGTGGCACTGCGCTGAGACTGAGGCATTGCACGCAGTTCCGGGGAGGTTGCAGTGTGTCCCCATTCACTTGAACAGGTTGTCTTCAGCAGATGGTAGTGCATGCTGAAAGTGACGGGCGGTATAATTCCTGCCACTGCTGCAAATCAAAATATTGCAGCAGTGGCATCTGTAAACCTCTAGCTGCTGCCTCTGCAGCTTAAATGGCAGGAGTGATAGGGAGCTGTATTATGAGGCTCAGCAGCATGTTTTATTGCCTGCCAACCGCAAGTGTAAATGAGCCCATGGCTAGGTTCACACTGTTACAGGTGGTTGCATGTGCGGGACTGTGTGTAAATGGCACCTATTCCCGCACCCACAACCACCTGCAGGAAAAATTCCCGGCTCTTTTACAGATGCCCAAGGCTGCCATTTATTCTTATTGGCACCCCCATGCATCTGAAAATGCAGCACGTTTTGTGGTGCTGGAAATCGCATGGTGCTTTTGCACCATGCGATTTCCCTGCGGCTTCATTTTCATAAAGGTGCAGGGACCTGTTTCCTGCAGGTACAGTAGTCCATTTAAATGAATGTGCTGCTGTGCCTGCGCAAATGTGAGTCACAGCAAACGCATTAGTGTGAATCTGATATAAAGGAAAATACACACAGCAAGGTGCCTCCAACATATTTTACCAACATATTTTACTTAATAGCACAGCTGCACAAAGTCACTTTATAAAATACTTCTGCTGAGTACTCCCCTATTTATTAATCATATGCACAGTGTTGAAAAGAGCAGAACATCCCTGCATTGTACCTGTAATTTTCAGAGTTCTTGGGTTTAATCTGGGCATCTTCTGTCTGCTTCTGTCCCCATCTGAATGTCCTCCACCTGCATTGCTTTAGTATCCTTAGCTCTGCCAGGTTGAGTCCCGACATTTTCTTCATCTTCTGCCGGCCTCTATCCCCGCCCACTGGCCCGCCCACCATGTACAGCACTTCCCTAGACCATTAACTACAGGTCTGATAGGAGGTGGGCAGGGACAGAAGATGCAAAAAACGCCGGGACTCAACCTGGACACAGAGCTAAGAATTCTAAAGCAATGCAGGTGGTGGGCGTGCTGACGATCAGGGACAGAAGCAGACAGAAGATGCTGACACTAAACTCGAGCACTAAGCACACAAAAGCCTTGCAGGTGGTGCTCACATTATCAGCACTTCACCTCCGCTGTGCCCTCCTTCCCGCCCACCCCTTGTACCAGCCCTGATGCGCCCCTTCACTGAAAGCTGGAGACAGTAGACTGTGTGTGTGGGAGGAGGCGGCGGGAGTCAGGCAAGGACCAGGGGAGCAGACAATGCAGCGGGACTCGGCACGCAAAGTGACGGGAGCACTACAGACAAGCAGGCGGGCCTCACAGAGTGGATCACTATATGGAGACCTTGAACCTTTCCTTTGGATAATAGAGTTGTATATTTTGGATGTACTGTTTATGTTGTGTTTGTGAAAAAATTTTTTTTTCTTTTGAGAAAAAAAAATAATTACAACAAATACACATTTTTTAGTAGGTAAAATAATGTGCATCTATTTCTTTTTTAAGGAGCCGGCAGAGCACTGCACCCATGATCAGCAGAATACTTGGCATTCTCTGAATAAATACAAAGTGTTCTATCACTGGACAAGTTTAAAATGGGGGTTGTTTATGTCACTGAAGTGGAGATTGTTAGATTGATAGGCCAGTGATATGAGCGGAACACAGTGACTAGAAAACCTCAAAGATACTTGACGTTGTATATACAGTATGTATACTGTACAGCAGTCATGTCCAAAGTCCGGCCCGCAGGCCAGTTTGCGGCCCGTCCTTTAGTTCCATACGGCCTCCAGAGACACCGCTGATTTTGTCAATGTCTCTCTCTGAGACATCTCACATCCCCACCCCGATGCCGATGCAAAGACTCAGGGGCGGGCCTCTGGCCTTTTTTGGCAGATCGGCTGCTCTCGAGTCCCGCCGAGTCCCCGCTCTGCTCTATCTGGCTGGCGCTGCCCACGACTGCGCGGGATTGCAGAATGAATTTGAGGTGTCATCTCTACAATTCTACTGCCTTTTTATGTACAGTAAGTGTGATTTTATTCATAAAGCACTGATGCTTTTTATTTCATATATATAAATTGTTTGGAAAAAAAATATATAAATAAATATATATATATATATTTATATTGTAATTTACAGTATATTTTGGGTAGTATGACCGTGGTTTAATAAAATGGGTGTTTACAAGTCAGATCCTGCTTTAAGTTTGATTGAAAGTGTTTTATAGTCTTTTCTATGTATTTTAAATTGAATATGTATCTAAAATCTATTTATAGCACATCCATATGCAAAATGTTTAGTATTGTTTAAAACTTTACCCATTACTTGATAGAGAAATCCATACCAAACATATATCTCTACCATAAATGTACCTTTGTATGCTTTATGATTTTGATTAGAGAAAGTTGTTCTTAGCTTTTGCATAAGCGTTTGCAACACTTACTGCAGGAATTACTGCAGAAAAAAGAACATGAGACATACAATGTGTTGTTATATAACTTTAAATGTGGTTTTTGATTTTTTTGCTCTTTACTGCATATCATACAAGCACCCTATACACTGCATATTATCACACTGTACTTATTAGCATCACAAAAAAAAGAAGTGGAATTCAATGAAAATACCCATCAACCTCTAGATATGATGCTGAGCATGTGCACTTAACTTCTTTTGTCGACCATGGCGAGGCCTGTTCTAAGTGGAACCTGACCTGTTAAATCACTGTATGGTCTTGGCCACCATCCTGCAGCTCAGTTTCAGGGTCTTGGCAATCTTCTTATAGCCTAGGCCATCTTTATTTAGAGCAACAATTCTTTTTTTCAGACCCTCAGATAGTTATTTGCCATGAGGTACCATGTTGAACTTCCAGTGAAAGGTATGAGAGAGTGAGAGCGATAACACCAATTTTAACACACCTGCTCCCCATTCACACCTGAGACCTTGTAACACTAAAGAGTCACATGACACCAGAGAGGGTAAATGGCTAATTGGGCCCAATTTGGACATTTTCTCTTAGGGGTGTACTCACTTTTGTTTCCAGCAGTTTAGACATTAATGGCTGTGTGTTGAGTTATTTTGAGGGGACAGCAAATTTACACTGCTATACAAGCTGTACACTCACTACTTTACATTGCAGCAAAGTGTAATTTCTTCAGTATGAAAAAGATGCAATAAAATATTTACAAAAATGTGAGGGGTGTACTCACTTTTGTGAGATGCTGTATATATAGATATATATATATATATATATCTATATATACCGTATTTATCGGCGTATAACACGCGCCAGCATATAACACGCACCTAAATGTTAGGGCAGAAATTTCAGGAAAAAAGCTGAAATTTAAAGTAAACAGCTTTGAACTCAGAACATTTTTTAAAAATTAAATGTAGTCTTACCAGTGCCCAAGAATGCAGCCTCATCAGCGCAGTGTCCTTAAATGCAGCCTCGCCAGTACAGTGCCCATACATGCAGCCTCGCCAGTGCAGTACCCATACATGCAGCCTTGCCAGTTTCCATACATGCAGCCTCGCCAGCGCCAGTGCCCATACATGCAGCCTCGCCAGCGCCAATAATTGCAGCCTCGCCAGCACCAGTGCCCATAATTGCAGCCTCGACAGCGCAGTGACAATACATACAGCCTCGCCAGCGCAGTGCCCATACATGCAGCCTCGCCAGTGCCAGTCCCCATAATTGCAGCCTCGCCAGCACCAGTGCCCATAATTGCAGCCTCGCCAGCCCCAGTGCCCATAATTGCAGCCTCGCCAGTGCCCATACATGCAGTTTTGCCAGTGCCCATAATTGCAGCCGTGCCAGTGCCCATAATTGCAGCCTCATCAGCGCCAAGGCCCATAATTGCAGCCTCCCCAGTGCCCATACATGCAGCCTCACCAGTGCCCAGAATTGCAGCCTCGCCAGCGCCCAGAAATGCAGCCTCGCCAGCGCCCAGAATTGCAGCCTTGCCAGCACCACTATACACATCACTTTTAAAAATGTCCAGAAAGCAGCGCCCAGAAGAAGAAGGGGGTGGGCGGCACCGAGAAGAAGGAAGGATGCGCTCTCATCGTAAGTCCCGGCGCCTATGATTGACGTCGGCATAGGAGGCGGGACTTCCGATGACAGCGCGTCCTTCCTTCTTCCCGGCGCTGCTTTCTGGACATTTTTTTTAATATCGGCATATAACACGCACAGCTACTTTTTCCTCCATTTTTAGGAGGAAAAAGTGTGTGTTATACGCCGTTAAATACGGTATATTTTATTGCTATGTAGACACCTTCATGTGCTTGCTGGGTAACATTATTAAACAGGATACACAACTGGGAATTGCCATTCACAAAGCTGTAAGCAGGTGGAAAGCTGAGGATCATCTTCCACTCTTCCCTTCAACCTTTCTTTTTGGTGGAGTAAGGCCCCTTTCACACGGCCGATCCGATCCAATCCGGTCTGGCTGTCAGTTTTTCAGGTGGACCGGATCGGATGCTCCATGCATCCCTATGGGGCAGTGGGTGTCAGTGGAGACATCTGCTATCCGATCCGATCCTGTCTGTGAAATCCAGACGTATAGAAACCCTATTTTCCATCCGTCTGGAGGATCAGATGGGACTGGATGAGAACGGACAGGTGGCCCGTTCTCATCCGATCTCCCCATAGAGGACAGCGGGGATCTGACAGCTCCGTCTCTGCACACAGAGCTGAGACGGAGCTGTCATCCACCTGCTCAGTGGGGATCGGCGAATCTTTCCGCCGCTGAGCAGAACGGACTCGGCCGGACATTGCGCCTGTTTAAAAGGTACCTAAAGTGGTGTATGACCTGTTGGTAATACAGGGGTCTTACAGTTTGTCACCTGAAGTGGATCCAGTTTTCTGGCACCCTCCCTCTTTCATTGGACCCTTCCTGTTTCTAGGAACTTTTTGGCCTTACTGCTATATTCATTTGATGTGTGATAGACACGTTTTTTTTTGCGCTGCACTTTTTTAAAAATGTTTGTATCTTTTCTAGTAATGTTCCTAGCTTAGTGTTTAGCTTGCAATTCTTATTTATTTGATCTCTTTGTATGCTCTTATTGTTTATTTGCCTTTATTACAGCCACCTGTATGGTGTTGAATCCACTGTGAGGGAGCAATTCCATATGCACAGCGAGACAAGACCTTGATCCCTCTTGTAATTCATCTTTGCTGCAACATAAAAGCGTCACTTCTCCCTGTGCTGCGTCTTCATCGCGCACAGCCATTAGTGCTCGGGTGAACACACTTAGGGCTTGGGTGAACACACTTAGACCAAAACCTCTGGCACTGCGCTCGTAATACCTTCCCCTTCTGGCCAATTTCTAAAATGGCGACTGTAAATAAGAGAAGAAAAGTTGACAGTGAGGGCCGACGTTTCCAGGACAGGTGGAAAGTGGAATATTTCTTCACTGAAATACGGAATCACTGTGTTTGTCTGATATGCCAAGAGACTGTGGCTGTTTATAAGGAATTTAATGTCAAGAGACACTACCAGTCGAGACATAGCAGATACGACAAGCTAACAGGGCGTGACCGCGGTGAAAAGTGTAAGCAACTTGAAGCTGTTTTAATATCACAACTGTGATTTTTCACAAGAGCCCGTGAGTCAAATGAAAATGCCACAAGGGCAAGCTATGGGGTGGCAATGTTAATTGCTAAAAATTGCAAATCTTTTCTTGCATTATGAAAATGGTTGAGAATATCTGTCCTGAGAAGAAGCAAGAGTTTGCCAACATTGCCTGGCTCGTAACACTGTAGCATGGAGAATTGAAGATATTTAATTGGATATTAAGAGACAGTTGATGTCCAAAGGAGTGGATTTTTACTGCTTTTCTATAGCATGTGATAAAAGCACGGACCATTCTGACACAGCTCAGGTGCTGATTTCCATGAGAGGGGTAGACAATGAAATGAATGTGACTGAATAGCTACTTAACCTCCAGAGCCTTACGGGCCAAACAAGAGGAACAGATTTATTTGTTTCTGTTAGTTCTGCCATAGATGACATGAAACTGCCTTGGAACAAAGTTACTGGGATTACTTCTGATGGGCCACCTGCCATGGCTGGTGAACGAAATGGATTATCAACCCTAATCTGTAACAAAGTGATCGAAGAAGGAAGCAAAGCTATTAAACTCCATTGTATCATTCATCAACAAGTTCTCTGTGCTAAACATCTCAAATGTGATCATGTTATGAAACCGGTGCTGAAGACTATTAATTTTATTCGCGCTAAAGCCCTGTGCCACTGCCAGTTTAAACAGTTTCTACTGGACATCCAGGCTGAATATGAAGATGTTTTATATCACAACGATGTAAGATGGCTCAGTCGGGGGTCTGCACTGCAGCGTTTCTACTCTCTCAGAAAGGAAATTGGAGAATTCTTGGAAACAAAGGGACAACCGATGCAAGAACTATCTGATCCTATTTGGCTGGCTGATTTGGGGTTTCTAGTTGACATAACAAAGCATCTGAATGTACTGAACACGAGTCTTCAGGCGAGTCTTCAGGAGAAAGATGCAGCGGTGAACCAGCTTTATTCACACCTCAAAGCCTTTGCAACAAAGCTGCAACTTTTCATAAGGCAGTTCTCACAAACACAGCCCAATATCATATATTTTTCAGCGTTGCAGGAAATAATGAACAGTTTTCCACAGGACAATATCAGTGCGCAAACGAGCAGGTATGCAGCAGACATCGCATCTCTGGCTGAGGAGTTTAATAGGCGCTTTCAGGATTTTTAAGCTATTGAAAAGGAGATCAGCCTTTTCTCCTCTCCATTCTCTGTTGACTCCAATGATGCTTCAGATCAGCTGCAGCTCGAGCTCATTGAGCTGCATTGCGACAGCGAGTTACGCAGTCATCACCAACAGCTCTTTCTTGTGATCTTTTACCGCCAACTTGATGAGAGCCGGTTTCAAGAGATTCGAACATTTGCTAAGAAAATGCTGAGCTTGTTTGGCTCAACATATTTGTGTGAGAAGACATTCTCTGCTATTAACTTTAACAAGAACTGCATGAGGACAAGACTTAGTGACTCTCACCTGCGTGACATTTTGAGTATCAAAACCACTGCCTTTAAAACAGACATAGCCTATGTGCTGCAGTCCAGATCTCAGTTTCACCCTTCACATTAGTGCAGGTCATTTTTTTTTCAATTGAAATGAATACATTGTAAAAATAAAAATCTCAGTTAATGTTAGTTGTGTTCCTGACATATATTTCAGCATCCTGCTTTTTTTTTTTTCATCTGGCCTTCAGATATGAAAGGCAGAGTGATTTTACTACTGTTTAGAATTGTCATTTAAATCATTTGCAATAAAGTTAGCATAAAATAGTTCATTTGTATTTAATTTTAATGGTTCAAATGTCAGGAAAAATGGTCAGCCCTCACGCATGTTCACTTCATCAAGTCTGGCCCTCTTTGAAAAAAGTTTGGACACCCCTGCTGTACAGTATACCAATGTACAATTTTATACTCAACATTTTATAAGAATATGATTTAAAAAAGATATGATTTAAAAAACGAAACTACCCTTTCAAAAAACAAATTGACTTTACAAGACACAATCTACGCATCCATCAGATCAAACTTATGTCATAAATCTTAGATCATCCTCCCTGTGAATATAATGAATTAAATAGAATAATTGTATATACACTTTAAGAAAGTTAGTGTGCTTAATACTTTAGTAGCATGCACTGAGTAAGCACACACACAAAAAAAAAAAAAAAATGATGTCCATATTAGCGAGGTCAGCATTACAGCCAGTCTGGGGATATAATCGTTTTTAAAAAGGCTTCCAGATTGTTCTTAACGTATGAATGTCTGTAAAGTATTGATTTGCAGTTGCACTTAGCTTTCCTCCCTTGACAAATTAGATAATAAATTCCTGACTTGTGTCTTTTGACCAATCTACCTTAAAGGCAAAGAGTGTTTTAAGATTTAAATATCTTGCAATGTAATAGTTTTTATAGTACTTTTTGATATACTTTTATGCAGGCCTGTAATTTTAATGCTATTTGTAAGGTTGTTCTTGTGCACACAATGAGCAGTATGCTCAAATAAATATGAACATGAAGGTTAAGTCCACTTTTTAGACCATGTTTCATATTACATCTACATGAAGGGTGTAACATGAAACATCATCAGATACAGCATCTCACAAAAGTGTGTACATCCCTCACATTTTTGTAAATATTTTATTATATAATTTCATGTGATGACACTTAAGAAATTACACTTTGCTACAATGTAAAGTAGTGAGTGCACAGCTTGTATAAGAGTGTAAATTTGCTGTCCCCTAAAAATAACTCAACACACACCCATTAATGTCAAAACCACTGGCAACAAAAGTGAGTACACCCCTAATTGAAAATGTACACATTGGGCCCAAAGTGTCAATATTTTGTGTGGCCACCATTATTTTCCAGTACTGCCTTAACCCTCTTGGGCATGGAGTTCACCAGAGCTTCACAGGGTGCCACTGGAGTCCTCTTCCACTCCTACATGATGACATCACATAGCTGATGGATGTTAGAGACCTTGTGCTCCTCCACCTTCTATTTGAGGATGCCCCACAGATGCTAAATAGGGTTTAGGTCTGGAGACATGCTTGGCCAATCCATCACCTTTTACCATCAGCTTAGTTAGCAAGGCAGTGGTCGTCTTGGAGGTATGTTTGGGGTCGTTATCATGTTGAAATACCCAGTCTCAGAAGGGGGGGATCATGCTCTGCTTCAGTATGTAGTACATGTTGGCATTCATGGTTTCCTCAATGAACTGTAGCTCCCCAGTGCCGGCAGCACTCATGCAGCCCCAGACCATGACACTCCCACCACCATGCTTGACTGTAGGCAAGACACACTTGTATTGTACTCCTCACCTGGTTGCCGCCTCACAGGCTTGATACCATCTGAACCAAATAAGTTTATCTTGGTCTCATCAGACCACAGGACATGGTCCCAGTATCCATGTCCTTGGTCTGCTTGTCTTCAGCAAACTGTTTGCGGGCTTTCCTGTGCATCATCTTTAGAAGAGGTTTCCTTCTGGGACGACAGCCATGCAGACCAATTTGATGCAGTGTGCGGCGTATGCTATGAGCACTGACAGGCTGATCCCCCATCCCTTCAACCTCTACAGCAATGCTGTCAGCACTCATATGTCTATTTCCCAAAGACAGATGTGACACTGAGCACATGCACTCAACTTCTTTTGTTGACCATGGCGAGCTCTGTTCTGAGTGGAACCTGTCCTGTTAAACCACTGTATGGTCTTGGTCACTGTGCTGCATCTCACTTTCAGGGTCTTGGCAATCTTCTTATAGCCTAGGCCATCTTTATGTAGAGCACCAATTCTTTTTTTCAGATCCTCAGAGAGTTCTTTGCCATGAGGTGCCATGTTGAACTTCCAGTGACCAGTATGAGAGAGTGAGAGCGATAACACCAAATTTAACACATCTGCTACCCGTTCACACCTGAGACCTTGTAACACTAACAAGTCACATGACACCGGGGTGTACTCACTTTTGTTGCCAGCAGCTTAGACATGAATGGCTGTTTGTTGAGTTATTTTGAGGGGACAGCAAATTTACACTGTTATACAAGCTGTATACTCACTACTTTACATTGTAGCATAGTGTCATTTCTTCATTGTTGTCACATGAAAAGATATAAAAAAAATTTACAAAAATTTGAGGGGTGTACCCATCATAACACATTTCTTGTGTGATACCTTGGTAATGAGAAACCTTTTTATAGGCCATCAGTAGAGACTGACCCTGCTGATATTAGTTTGCACTGGCAAGCGGAAGAATTGCTTTCTAATTACTGATAGATTTCAGCTGGTGTCTTGGCTTTCCATGCCTTTTTCACCTCCCTTTCTTCATGTGTTCCATACTTTTTCCCTGTGTCATTCTATTTCATTACACATAACTTAATTTCTGAACGTATTTATTTATTTATTTTTATGTATGGATAATTACCGACATGTGGTGAAAAATTCATGTCAATAGCACCTTTAGAAATATATTAACCTAGAAAATGGTCACATGTTTATTACTTATTTTACCCGCTGTATATATATATACAGTATACAGTATATACACACATTTTATTTAAAGGTAATGACTAGTGATGGGCCGAACACCCCCCAGTTAGGTTCGAACCAGAACATCTCGAACAGGGGGAAAGTTCTGGTGAACATTTGAATCCTATTAAAGTCACGAACATGAAAAATCAAAAGTCCTCATTTTAAAGGCTTTATAAGCAGGTTATTGCTATAAAAAGTGTATGGGGACCCGGGTACTGCCCTGGGGGACATGCATCAATGCAAAAAAATGTTTTTAGAACAATCGTTTTTGAAGGAGCAGTGATTTTAATGATGCTTAAAGTGAAAAAATAAAAATGAAAAATTCCTTTGAATATTGTGCCTGGGGGGGTCCCCTTAATGTGCCTGTAAAGTGGCGCATCTACCATGTATTTAGCCTGTTGCAGCAATACTTACATTTCTAAAGGAAAAATGGCGTAGCTCCCCCCCCCCCAGTTCATACCAGTCCCTTTTGGTCTGGTATGCATTTTAAGGGGAACCCCACGCCAACATTTTTTTTAAAAAGGGTCCCCCAAGCAGTTTTTACCCCAATTTTTTTTACTTTACATTCCCTTTTACAATTATTTTTTTTAAATTCAGCTCTCAGCAGGGAAGCCTTAACACTCTATTGACTGTGTGCTCGGCGGTCAAACATCCCGTTAAGTGTCGAGAAAGTTCAGGTGTTAGGTGAGTACCTGATGTTTTGGCCAAACTTATGCTTGGCCCAAACCGTTCACCCATCCCTAGTGGTGCCTGAATATTGTAACCCCTCACAGTTACTCTTGCTGAGCACAGGAACGGTCCCTGCTGTTAAAAATTAGAAACAAAAAATTTTAATTACATGTACACGTCATGCAGGTGCAGAAAAATTGGGCCTTGGGTGTTGGTAGTGCCGGAACACAGTGACCCCTCACAGTTACTCTCTTGCTGGGTGCAGGAACAGGCCCTGCTGTTAAAAATGAAAAACAAAAATTGAAATTACATACAGGTGCAGAAAAATTGGGCCTTGGTTGTGCCTGAACACTGTAACCCCTCACAGTTACTCTTGTTGGGCACAAGAACAGGACCTGCTGTTAAAAATTAGAAACAAACATTGAAATCACAAGCACCTGTTATACAGGTGCAGAAAAAGTGTGCCTTGGATGTTGGTGATGCCTGAACACTGTAACCCCTCACAGTTACTCTTGCTGGGTGCAGAAACGGTCCCTGCTGTTAAAATTTTGAAAAAACATTGAAATTACATGTACTTGTCATACAGGTGCAGAAAAATTGGGCCTTGGGTGTTGGTGGTGCCTGAACCCTGTAACCCCTCACAGTTACTCTTGTTGGGTGCAGGAACGAGCCCTGCTGTTAAAAATTATAAATAAACATTGAAATGACATGCACCTGTGATACAGGTGAAGAAAAATTGGGCCTTGGGTGTTGGTGGTGCCTGAACACTGTAACCCCTCACAGTTACTCTTGCTGGGCGCAGGAACGGGCCCTGCTGTTAATAATTAGAAACAAACATTGAAATTACATGCACCTGTGATACAGGTGCAGAAAAATTGGGCCTTGGGTGTTGGTGGTGTCTGAACACTGTAACCCCTCACAGTTGCTCTTGCTGGGTGCAGGAACAGACCCTGCTGTTAAAAATTAGACACACACATTAAATTACAAGTACTCATCTAACAGGTGCAGACAAATTGGGCCTTGGGTGTTGGTGATGCTGTAAACCAAAAACATTGTTGGAAGGTTGCATAATCAAGATTCAGGAATAGGATAGGCAGCATCAGCAGTCTTCAAGGGATCCCAGATCCCTAGCAAATTCAATCAGTTACATCAGCATCAGAGGTTTGATAGCTGCTGTTGATCCAGGACTGATTCATTTTTATAAATATTACCCGGTCAACGGAGTCTGTGGACAGACGCACTCTTTTATCCATCACAAAACCTCCAGCAGCACTGAATGTTCATTCAAAAAGCATGCTGGAAGCAGGACAGGCCAGTAGCTTGATTGCATATTGAGCAAGTTCTGGCCAGTGGTCCATCTTTAAGACCCAGTAATCCAGTGGATGCTCAGTTGGAAAAGTCTCTGAGTATGCTCTTGCCCCTAAATAATCCTGCACCATATGCTGCGGACGCTGCCGTATGTTGCTTAAACCTAACAGCCCTGGGCGCTGAGGACTAAAGAATTGCTTAAAGGCATCAGTCAGCCGGCCACCTTCTCCACCCGCTCCTTCTTTGACCGAACAAAGCCTCAGAAACATGTTGTCCAGGAAATGGTAGCCTTCCATTGTCTGGAAAGGTGTTACACAAATTTTTCTTTAAGGCCTCCTCGAGATGTTTCATTCTCTGCTTCCTATGCAAAGGCAGGATAAACTCTGCAACTCTACCCTTGTAACCTGGGTCAAGAAGGGTTGCCAACCAGT
The DNA here is from genome assembly GCF_965119305.1 of Pelophylax lessonae. Taxonomy (NCBI): domain Eukaryota; kingdom Metazoa; phylum Chordata; class Amphibia; order Anura; family Ranidae; genus Pelophylax; species Pelophylax lessonae. The sequence continues at coordinate 428,155,482 of NC_138771.1, forward strand.
AATGATCCCTCTCCTAGATACCACAAATCCTCTGGTCCTTTTGCAGGCTTTGTAGCATCAGGGAGGCCATAAGTTTGAGGAGGCATGAGATTCTGAGTCCTCTGGGTCACTAAGGATGACATTGTCAGGAGCAACCTCTCCCCAGCCACGTACAACTCCAGGGGTTTCTGGGGAATGAAAACCATCCCTTGAAGACTGCTGTATGTTATCCACTACATCCATGCTGCCACAATCCTCTTCCCTCTCCTCTTCCTCCTCTTCCCCCTGTGTGTTTCTGTGGCCCCGCAGGAATGTTATCTGGATAAAGGGGGCCTTGTGAAGAAAGGAAGTCCTCCTCTTCCTCCCACTGTTCTTCCTCAAATGCCCTGTCTATGATTCCACAAAGCATGTGCTCCAGCAAGAAGACTAGAGGGACAGTGTCACTGATGCATGGATCGTCATGGCTCACCATCCTTGTGGCCTCCTCAAATGGTGACAGGACAGTCCATGCAGACAGCAGCCACTAGCGTGGCGAAAAGAAGCCAGGCTCCCCTGACCCTGTCCTTATGCCATACTCACACAGGTACTCATGTATGGCCCTCTGCTGCATGTGCAGCCACTGCAGCATTGCCAGTGTTGAGTTCCACCTGGTTGGCATGTCACAAATGAGGCGGTTTGTGGGCAGGTTGAATTCCCATTGAATGTCAGCCAGCCAAGCACTGGCATTGTAGGACTGATGGAAATGGACACAGACTTTTCTGGCCTGCCTCAGAAGATCTTGTAAGCCCGGGTACCTGTTCAAGAAATGCTGCACCACCAAATTCAGGACACGTGCCAAGCATGGAACATGTGTCAAGTGTCCCTGTCAGAGGGCGGAGAGAAGGTTGGTGCCATTGTCATGTACAACCATTCCTGGCTCAAGCTGCCATGGCGTCAACCACCTCTGAACCTGCCCCTGCAGAACTGACAGAATCTCTGGCCCGGCGTGGCTCCTGTCCCCTAGACAGACCATCTGAAGCACTGAAGTACATCTTTAGCCTGAATGCTTGCATAGCCCTTGAGCACTGCTGGTTCAGAGGACAATTAAGCAGAAGAGGCCATAGAGGAAGAAGAGGAGGAGGGAGTGGAGCAGACATGTGGTAGAATCACCACCAATGTTTTGGAGGTGTGGTGGCAGAACAAGCTCCAGCACTGAACCCTGTCCTGCATCCTTCCCAGCTACCAGCCGAGTTACCCAGTGCGCCATGAAGGAAATGTAACGTCCCTAACTGTGACTGCTAGACTATGAGTCAGCAGTAATGTGAACCTTCCTGCTGTCTGCTCTGGCGAACAAGGCTACAACATTGCCTTCCACATGATGGTACAGAGCTGGAATGGCCTAATGTGAAAATACATTTATTTTTGGAACCTTTCACTGGGGTACAGCACATTTCACAAATTCATGAAAGGGGCAGAGTCTACCAGATGAAAAGGCAGCAGTTATAGTGCTAGCAATTTGGCCAATCTAGCATTTAGACGCTGAGCATGTGGATGGCTGTATTTTTTACGGTTCAGCAACTGGGGTTGTGAAATTTGCCTGGTGGTAAAATCAAAAGGTGGTGTACTGCTAGCAGATTGGGTGCAAGTACCTGTGGCACCTATTGCTGTACCATCATCCCTCTCTACCCCCACTGTACTTGAGGTGTAGTAGGGGTAGAGATCCCAGATGAGGAGCAAGGAGAAGTCAGCATTTTATTATGATGTGGGTCTTTCAGGTGCTGTTGCCAATGGACTGCATGGCAGGTCCTCATATGCCTTGTCAAGCATGTGGTGACCAAGCAGCTGGTGTTCTGGCCATGCTTGATCTGCTTCAGACAGAGATTGCAAACAGCAATGCTGCAGGTCTGCTGCATATGTGTTGTAAAAAGCCCACTCAATGAACTTTTGGAAGTCAGCGGGGACTTAGCAGCGCCCTGAACCTGTGAAGCTATGTGGTGTGATGCAATAGGGTGGCTGCCCTTAAGCTGGCCCCTGGAGGACATCCTGCCTCATTGGAGTTGTGCGGCCTCCTCCTCCTCCTCAGTTTCCTCCTCTTTTCTCTCAGGCACCCAAGTACAGTCAGTGACCTCATCATCCCCTCCCTCCTCATCACTAGAGCATACTTGGTAGTATGCTGCAGCTTTTGGAACATGACTACTAGTTCATTGTCCATCACTGTCACTCCCTCTCTCTAGGCTCAGGTTATTCCCTTCCTCAACCTGGGAACCAATATTAGAGCATTCAAATTGCTGCGCATCCTCCAGCATCATTTAACTGACGCTATGATCGAATAATTCAGGTGACTCCTCTGTGCACGATGGTGAGGCTACGGAAGGAGTAGCTGTTGGACAAGGAGCCTGTGGAATAAGCCACTTTGGCAGCTGTGGTGGAACGCAAACTAGTATGAGCCTGAGTGACAGAGAATGAGGATGATGAGGAAGGCTTAGTTATCCACTCCACCAACTCTTCTGCATGTTGTACCTCAATAACACGGCCAACACCTTGAAAAAAAGGACAAGCATGCCCCGTCCGCAACCACAACTTTTCACTGTGGACACAGGGGCTGCTTGCCCTCTTTTAGTGGCCTGTGAGCGTCTGCCTCTCCTTGTTGGCCTTTCAGACATGATGAGGATTTTTGGAGGGGTTTTTATAACTTTTTATTATAGAATGTGGGATGGAAATATGATGCTTGGGTTCAATATTTTTGTGATTGGTGCACTATGAACCATTTTATTATTGTTTTTTATTTTTTATGGGGGATTTTTATAATTTTTTAATATAGAGTGTGGGAAGGGAAGATGGTACTTGGGTGCAATACTTTTGTACTTAGTGCACTATAAACCTATTTAATATATATATATATATATATTTTTTTTTTATAAAGAAAAACTTAATAAAGCCAAAAAAAAAGAAAACCCCTGCTGATGCAGAAGGAATAGCACCTGTGACACAAAAAGGAGGACAGCAATTCTGCCCTAAATAAAATTAGTGCTGCTGCACCACAAAAAAAAACACTGCTGACGCAGAAGGAATAGCACCTGTGACACAAAAGGGGGGACAACAATTATGCCCTAAATACAATTAGTGGTGCTGCGCCAAAAAAAACAAAAACCCATTGCTGATGCAGAAGGAATAGCACCAGCAACACAAAAGGGGGGGCAGCAATTATGCTCTAAATAAAATTAGTGCTGCTGCGCCACAAAAAACACCACTGCTGAACAAATATTGCAGCAACAGAACCTAATGCTGCTGCTGCAAAAAAAAGAAAAGAATACATATATATATATATATCAATGAAAAAAAATGGGATCAGTGGGGTGACACAGACATACTGTATACACCAACACTTCAGTGGACCCACTACACTGTGTATAGAATCAGACCTACACTTCACTGCACTGACTGAATTAAATAGGAATGCATAATCAACTACCTGCCTAATCTCCACTCCTAATCTCCACTAACACACTACACACGGCTGCAGTGTAAGCAGCCTTATGTAACGTGGAATTAGCACCTGAGCCATGATTGGCTAAAAGCACCCTGACTTTGGCCAATCATGGTTTTGACAGGACATTGTGCTGTGATTGGCCAAAGCATACAGGTAAGGTGCAGGCTTTGGCCAATCACAAGCACTTAATGCAGTGCAATCGCGCAGTGCATTATGGGGCACTCATCGGCGATGAACACGCGAACACCCAATGTTCGAGTCAAATATAGTAATGACTCATTTTTATTTTTCTCCTGCTATCAATGGCCAACACGTACAATGCTTCATCCATGTCTTTGGAGAACTCTAATCTCCTTATGAACTGTTTCTTACATGATGAAGAACATCCATGGAGTTTATCTGAGGTGTATATCATGGTGACACATTTTATTTTAAAATAATAAAATATATCATACAACTTAAATATACTTCTGTTTGTTAAGATTAAGGGCTCATTCATACAAGAGCTGTGGTCTGTACAATGTGGTCTGTGCAGGCAGCCCATGTTTTTCTATAGGGAAAAAGCAACTCATCCTAATGTGAAAGGCAAGCGGGGGGGGGGGGGGGACTGCCCCGAATGCACACTTTTTGTACAGCTCCTACTATGAGGTCTCAGCTTCTGTCCAACCCACAATATTGATAAATTTGAGGTCCTGAAGGACCTCCAATTATTTGGATGTAAACTACTATAAAAAAACTTATATGACAAAAAAGCCACATTATCTGATCAGCCTTCTGCGCTGGATCAAATATTTAAAATATCAAAATATTTGACAACCTAAAGTCTTCTAGAGGAAAAGAAACTTCTTGACCTTATTGTTAGTATTTACCTGAACTCCCTCTTATCAGATTCTCCAGTCACTGTAGACACTAAATCGACCTTAAAGAAGAAATCAGACATTTATCCCTCACCTACCTCTAATTCTACCCTTGTGGCTTTTCTAAAACTTATGAGCAAAGACATTCAAGCCATAAAAATCAACTCCCACCATGAAAACATGAAAACCTTTTTTTTTCTGTGGAAAGAAAGACCCTACTAGATTTAACCAATCAATATTACAATGACGCCCCTTATGATGAAGTCGGTAAGACAAAACGAGTCGAGGAGTGACCTGTCGGCGTCAACCAACCTACCTATCACACAGTATTACTGCTAGGAGTGATAACAGACCCGGAATGAGCACGGACCACGGCGTGGAGCCTGGGAAATGTCCCCAAACGGTGCAGTATATCCTCCATGGGATTTTATATGCTGTTGTGATTATGTTAAAATGTGAGTGGCTTTCCTTTGTTTAAGTGGATGTAATAAAGTGTTTAAACAATATTGCACTAGTGGGGCTTTGTGCTTTGTTTTTCCCACATGGTACGGAGTACACTGATCCGCCCTCATCCTGACGAGCTTCTGTTATTATCTATGGTGGACAATTGCTGACATTTGGTGTTTTCGCTTATCCACGAGAGTGGCTAAGCCATTACTGTCGGTGAGTGTGACCTACTCCCCCTTGCTTTCACGGTGGTGGTGTTAAGAGGTGACCCATTACATCCACTGATTAAATCTACATCCCATCAAGATTCACATGTGTGGATGCACTTTTATGGATGGACATTCTGTTGTTATGATGGACTTTTTATAGCTGTTTGTCTACCTAAGTGATCTCATGTGTTACTATTGAATAGAAGGACTATTCATCCTTGTGGTAGTGTGAGGTCATTACTACTTTTTGCGCTACTGGTCACATTTGTATGTTTTTACATATTGCTTTGTCGCCGTTTTTATATATTTATATTTTAAGTAGCAGCATGGGGATTGGCAGTTGGGTTGTCCTAAAGCGCTTGGGGTTGTTCACTTTTATTGAGGCAGGCCGAGTGAGCACTTCTTTTAATATTACAATAAAACCATCAGATACAGTGGGTACGGAAAGTATTCAGACCCCCTTAAATGTTTCACTCTTTGTTATATTGCAGCCATTTGCTAAAATCATTTAAGTTCATTCTTCTTCCTCATGAATGTACACATAGCACCCCATACTGACAGAAAAACACAGGATTGTTGACATTGTTGCAGATTTATTAAAAAAGAAAAACTGAAATATCACATGGTCCTAAGTATTCAGACCCTTTGCTGTGACACTCATATATTTAACTCAGGTGCTTTCCAATTCTTCTGATCATCCTTGAGATGGTTCTACACCTTCATTTGAGTCCAGCTGTGTTTGATTATACTGATTGGACTTGATTAGGAAAGCCACACACCTGTCTATATAAGACCTTCCAGATCACAATGCATGTCAGAGCAAATGAGAATCATGAGGTCAAAGGAACTGCCTGAAGAGCTCAGAGACAGAATTGTGGCAAGGCACAGATCTGGCCAAGGTTACAAAAAGATTTCTGCTGCACTTAAGGTTCCTAAGAGCACAGTGGCCTCCATAATCCTCAAATGGAAGACGTTTGGGATGACCAGAACCCTTCCTAGAGCTGGCCGTCCGGCCAAACTGAGCTATCGGGGGAGAAGAGCCTTGGTGAGAGAGGTAAAGAAGAACCCAAAGATCACTGTGGCTGAGCTCCAGAGATGCAGTCAGGAGATGGGAGAAAGTTGTAGAAAGTCAACCATCACTGCAGACCTCCACCATTTGGGGCTTTATGGCAGAGTGGCCAGACGGAAGCCTCTCCTCAGTGTAAGACACATAAAAGCCCGCATGGAGTTTGCTAAAAAACACCTGAAGGACTCCAAGATGGTGAGAAATAAGATTCTCTGGTCTGATGAGACCAAAATAGAACTTTTTGGCCTTAATTCTAAGCGGTATGTGTGGAGAAAACCAGGCACTGCTCATCACCTGTCCAATACAGTCCCAACAGTGAAGCATGGTGGTGGCAGCATCATGCTGTGGGGGTGTTTTTCAGCTGCAGGGACCGGACGACTGGTTGCAATTGAGGGAAAGATGAATGCGGCCAAGTACAGGGATATCCTGGACAAAAACCTTCTCCAGAGTGCTCTGGACCTCAGACTGGGCCGAAGGTTTACCTTCCAACAAGACAATTACCCTAAGCACACAGCTAAAATAACGAAGGAGTGGCTTCACAACAACTCCGTGACTGTTCTTGAATGGCCCATGGTCTGAATACTTTCCATACCCACTGTAAAGGGGGTAACACAGTAATCATGGACAACTACCAATGTACACGTATGTGCATGGATATTCTACAGAATCACGATTGGTATCTCCCCATATCCAGCTTGGTCATCAAAAATTATAACAATCAGTTTTACAAAATTGTAGACTTAGCCTACTTGAATAATACAATTCCCAAACATACTGTACATGGGAGTTCACACCCTGTCATTCCGACTTTTTATGTCCTTCTTAAAGTACATAAAAAAAAAACAACCCCCCCAGAAGACCGATAATATCGGGTAACGGTTCACTTACTGAAAATCAAAGCTGCTATCTTCATAACCATCTGAGACCCTATGTCCTTAGTCTCCCCAGCTACATCAAAGACACTGCCCACTCATTACAAATCATCCATGGGCTCCACATCCCCGAGAACATTCTTCTAGTCTTGGTGAAGGTGGAAGCCATGTATTGCTCAATTTTCCATGAGAAAGATATTGCAGTTATTCAACATATTCTATCCCAAAGGAGGCATATTGAATGGAAACTCAATGAGTTTGTCATCATGGCTCTGGAGTTTATACTCACCCACAGTGTTTTTTTTGTTCCAGGGTTCCCATTTCCTCCAGGTGCAGGGGGTTGCTATGGGGACCTGCTGTCCCCCCTCTTATGCCAGTCTGTACCTGGGGAAATGGAAACATGATTTTTTTTGTCATCTGATGACTTGATTCAGTTTTTTAAATATATCTGCTTATGGTATAGACTCATAGATGACATACTCACTGCATGGGATGGCCCATCTGATACTCTGCAACAATGTATTCAAGCAATCAACAAGAATGAATTTAATCTTACCTTCACAATTAATTCCACCCCTGCCTCTATTGACTTTTTAGACAATACAATCTCTAAAGGGATAGATGGAGAGCTTTCCAGCTGCCTCTATCACAAACCTACAGCGGGGAGCAACATCCTTCATTTTTCAAGCTGTTACCCTAGACCATTAATTACGTCTATCTCCTATGGTCAATATCTATGTATGCGTAGAAATTGCTCAAATGAAAGTTAATTCCAGTTAGAAGCTGCAAAACTACTTGATAGACAATTGGCCAGGGGATATTCAAAGACTTGCCTTAACCACTTCAGCTCCGGAAGGTTTTACCCCTTTAATGAACAGGCCATTTTTGTGATACTACACTGCTTTGCTTTAATTGACAATTGCGCGGTCGTGCGACGTTGTACCCAAATAAAATTGCTGCCCTTTTGTTTCCCCACAAATAGAGCATTCTTTTGGTGGTATTTGATCACCTCTGTGGCTTTATTTTTTACGCTATTAACAAAAAAAAGACCAACAATTATGAAAAGATAACAACATTTTTTACTTTCTGCTATAAAACACATCTAATGAAAAAAAAAATCTAATTTCTTTATCAATTTAGGCCAATTTGTATTCTGCCACATATTTTTGGTAAAAAGAATCCCAAAAAGCGTATATTGATTGGTTTGCACAAACATTATAGCGTTTACAAACTATGGGATAGATTTATGGACTTTTTATTTATTTATTTTTTTTATTAGTAATGGCGGCGATCAGAGATTTTTAGTGGGGCTGTGACACTGTGGCGGACAAATCTGACACTAACAGGAACTTTTTGGGGACCAGTGCCACCAATACAGTGATAAGTGCTAAACATATGCACTGTTATTGTATAAATGACACTGGCTGGGAAGGGGTTAACATCAAGGGCAATCAAGGGGTTAAGTGTGCTCCTAGGGAGGGCTTTATAACTGTAGAGGGAATGGACTGACTGCAGGAAGAGAGAGATCTGTGTTCCTTGTTAGTAGGAACACAAGATTTCCCTCTTCCTGTCTGACAGAATGGCAGTCTGCCTTGTTGACATTCTGTCATTCTCCTGAACGATCATCGGTGGCTGGTTGTTGGCTCCCGCTGTGTCCCTTCACAGCATGAGCGCAGTTCTGGCGGCACGTGTGCCCCCTAGAGCACTTTTACAAAATAATGTACAGGTAAGTGATTTTGCGCTTAAGGGACGCCCTGCTGCACTAAATGTATGTGGGGTGGTCCTTAAAGTGGTTGTAAACCCCAGGTAGTGTTTGTACCTATAGGTAAGCCTATGATAAGGCTTACCTATAGGTACTGTAAATATCTCCTAAACTTGCACCGTTTAGGAAATATTTACATTGCATGCAGCCAATGGCGTCATCGGCATATGCTCTCTGAAGGAACAGTCACCCATGCTATTCCTTCAGAGCCCTGTGCCGTGAACGGCGGCCCCTGCGCGCATGCGCAGGAGTGACATAATTGTGGCTCCTGCCAATCAGATGGCTGGATGACGCAAACTCGGACGTAAGTCGGCTGTACATGTCGGCTGTGTTACCGGCGAGCAGGCGGCACCACTGGGGCTTCGTTCTAAGGTAAGAATTTCATAATGAGCTAGTATGCATAATAGCTCATTATGCCTTTGTCTTTCAGGTTTTTTTTTCTGAGGTTTACAACCTCTTTAAGTGGTTAAAAAAGGCTACAAACACACCACAATACCAATAAAACACACACTGCTTTATGGTCCTAAAAAATCCAAAATACAAGACATAACCCGGATTATAACTCATTTCTGTAACCAGCACTCACAAATCAGGGCCATCATTGGTAAATATTGGCATCTCCTGAATATGGATTCGGCAATAGGTCTTCATGTTTATACGCCGGCCATTATATATAGATAGGCCAAATCAATCAGTGACCATTTGGTCCATAATGAATTTAAGGGAAATGCCAGATGAGACCCATGTAAATATCTAGGCACGTTCCGCTGCAGCGGCTGTAACTATTGCCAATATATGTGCACTGAGTGGAAAGTATGCCTCCCTAATGGAACTATTTTTAAAAACCAACACTATGCCAGTTGTAAGACATCAGGGGTGGTATACCTTTTGACCTGTGAGTGCAGTTGCTTCTACGTGGGGAAAACTGTCCCGGAATTCTGGAAGTGGGCATATCGCCATAGACTTAGTATGAGGACTGGCAACCCAGACCTACCCTGGGGCCGCCATTTCACACTTATACATGATGGCGAGTTTCCCCAAATGCAATTCCATATTCTGGATAGGATTCACCCTCTTCGAGGGGGGGACTGGAATAAGAAATTACTCCAATGCGAATTAATTTGGATTTCAAACTGGGAGCGACATCTCCCCCTGACTTGAATGAAGCCACTAATTTCAAACCTTTTTTGAAAGGCTTTGTGTCAGGGAGATGGGAAAAGTAAGAAGAACACCAGAATCTTTTGGATTAGTTCCATCATCATATACCTCTTTAGTCCTGATACCAACCCCTTATTCTTTTTTTTTTCCATTTAGTTGATTAAATTCTCTATTTCTCAACATAAACAATATTTCTGCACTACCTGATATTGGCATTAAATATGGCTGAATAAAACTATTTACATAATATGTGATTAACATATTTATTTCTATATAATGTTTGTTAATACGATTACATCTGGTTTCTTTGTTGTTGTTTTTGTACAACTAACAGTAATATCTATCTTGCCTGATAGATTTGTATTCATATGCATTCTTACTATTCTTGATACACTCTTCTGTTCTTGCCTCCCCCTGATTTGAGTTTCATCCAGCATCATGCACAGGCAACCCCTGGCCCCTTACTGGCCGTCTTTCCATTTGGGACAGTACAGGCTTTGTGTCTGCTCCTCCCCCTGGGCTGTGACCAGAAGCCCGAGGGTGTAGCTTCATGCTTGTTAGGTTTCTGCCCCCATGTGCACCGGTGGACACTTAATGCGTGACAAAACGCTCTACCAAGCAGGCGGGGCTGCGCATGGCTTCATGCGTCCAGGGACCAAGCCGGTACGCATGCCGCCCCAGCAAGGGAAGGAGTGCACTCGGCTGGTGGGCTTTTCCACCAGTCAGGCATATAAAAGGGAGATACAATTAGCATCCTTGGATCCATCCCCTTAATCCATGGGACAGACTGTGCACCCCCAGTGACAGTACGAAGTATATATATGTGTGTGTGTGTTTAATTGTACATTCAGACCCCTCCTTATATTGCATGGTTGGTTCCTAACATACAATAGTTTATTTTTTCTTCACAGATATATACAGTATATATATATATATATATATATATATATATATATATATATATATGTATATATATATATATATATACAGTATCTCACAAAAGTGAGTACGCCCCTCACATTTTTGTAAATATTTTATTTTATCTTTTTATGTAACAACACTGAACAAATGACACTTTGCTACAATGTAAAGTAGTGAGTGTACAGCTTGTATAACAGTGTAAATTTGCTGTCCCCTCAAAATAACTCAAGATAGAGCCATTAATGTCTAAACCGCTGGCAACAAAAGCGAGTACACCCCTAAGTAAAAATGTCCAAATTGGGCCCAATTAGCCATTTCCCTCCCCGGTGTCATGTGACCCATTCGTGTTACAAGGTCTCAGGTGTGAATGGGGAGTGGGTGATTTAAATTTAGTGATATCGCTCTCACTCTCTCATACTGGTCACTGGAAGTTCAACATGGCACCTCATGGCAAAGAACTCTCTGAGGATCTAAAAAAAAATATTTGTTGCTCTACATGAAGATGGCCTAGGCTATAAGAAGATTGCCAAGACCCTGAAACTGAGCTGCAGCATGGGGGCCAAGACCACACAGCAGTTTAACAGGACAGCTTCCACTCAGAACCGGCCCCGCCATGGTCAACTAAAGATGTTGAGTGAACCTGCTCAGCGTCATATCCAAAGGTTGTCTTTGGGAAATAGAAGTATGAGTGCTGCCAGCATTGCTGCAGAGGTTGAAGAGGTTGGGGGTCAGCCTGTCGGTGCTCAGAACATACACCGCACACTGCATCAAATTGTTCTGCATGGCTGTCGACCTAGAAGGAAGCCTCTTCTAAAGATGATGCACAAGAAAGCCCGCAAACAGTTTGCTGAAGACAAGCAGACTAAGGACATGGTTTACAGGAACCATGTCCTGGGGTCTGATGAGACCAAGATAAATGTATTTGGATAAGATGGTGTCAAGTGTGTGTGATGGCAACCAAGTGAGGAGTACAAAGACAAGTGTGTCTTGCCTACAGTCAAGCATAGTGGTGGGAGGGTCATGGTCTAGGGCTGCATGAGTGCTGCCAGCACTGGGGAGCTACAGTTCATTGACGGAACCATGAATGCCAACATGTACTGTGACATACTGAAGTAGAGCACAATCCCCTCCCTTCGGAGACTGGGCTGCAGGGCAGTATTCCAACATGATAATGACCCCAAACACACCTCCAAGATGACCAATGCCTTGCTAAAGAAGCTGAGGGTAAAGGTGATTAACTGACTAAGCATTTCTCCAGACCTAAACCCTATTGAGCATTTTTGGGGCATCCTTAAATGGAAGGTGGAGGAGCGCAAGGTCTCCAACATACCCTAGCTCCATGATGTCATCATGGAGAAGTGGAAGAGGACTCCAGTGGCAACCTGTGAAGCTCTGGGGAACTCCATGCCCAAGGCAGTGATGGAAAATAATGGTGACCACACAAAATATTAACACTTCGGGCCCAATTTGGACATTGTCACTCAAGGGTGTACTCACTTTTGTTGCCAGCGGTTTAGACATTAATGGGTGTGTGTTGAGTTATTTTGAGGGGACAGCAAATTTACACTGTCATGCAAGCTGTACACTCACTACATTACATTGCAGCAAAGTGTAATTTCTTCAGTGTTGTCACATGAAAAGATATAATAAAATATTTACAAAAATGTGAGCGGTGTACTCACTTTTGTTAGATACTATATATATATTCCTATAGGCTTATCTGGATGATCCAGTATATTTTTTACATTCCTTTCTTTTCCCTATATCTTTAATATATATCAATGTGGGGATGTGCTTATATGTATATACATATCTTTACTATCAAGATAGTGGGCTTAGTGAAATGGAGGGATGCAGTCATATGTATGCATATTTATTCAATATTACATTTCCCCACACTATAAATACACTTTTTCCCTTGTAAGACTACCTCTTTTTAATCTTCACACCTCTCCCTTTTGATGTCTGTGTTCTGGCAGGTCTTGTTGGAACTCATTTGGTGGCTGATAATGCTGAAACTGCTCACTTCCCTGAGCAACAGGATGGATATCATTGATGATTTTTAAACATTTTGGCTGATGTATGTGTGGCTCATCTTTATTAATATGTAAGTGTACTTTAAAAAGTGTGTTTTAAGGGAACAAAAGCAAAACTGTGTATGATCACTAGGTTGTTTAGAATTCATCTGTGCTTCATTTTAGAAGTGCCCAATTCTAGGTAAGTTCACACCCCTGAGGAAAGAATGACATTTTTAAAAAATGCGTCGGTGCTTTCCATGGTCGCTCAAGCCGTGGTGCTAGCTATGACGGTAGTCCATGAAACTTGCTAACCTGCTTGCACTTGTGTATTTTGTACCTTGTTGACCTAAATGCACACCAGCCTTTAATTGTTTTTAATGATTTTTCTAAAAAAAATAGTATTAAATTGTTAAGATTACTTTGATGTACTATATCTCTATATGACTTAACTATTGTCACAGGCCTTTAAAGTCCCATTAGGGGGTTTTCTCTTTTAGTCTCTTCTTACCCCCTGAGACAAATCTATACATTTTTCCATAACTATTACTTTTTTTCTTCAGACAGCAGAAGAAATTGATTGTTTACCCATATTTAGTAGCACTGCTCTAATGCCATGTAGTTTTGGAAAACAAAAGTATTTACAATGACTTTTAGTCTTCTTAAAAAATAATTTTACCTTTTTTAATACTGTGTTGTATGAATCAATCCAGTGTGCCTCCCAGACCACAATACCATGGCGGTTTAACCACTTGCCTACAGTGCACTTTCACCCCCTTCCTGCCCAGACCGATTTTCAGCTTTCAGCGCTCTCACACTTTGAATGACAATTACTCATTGCTCATTACTCATGCAATTCTGTACCCATAAAAAAATTGTGTCCTTTTTTTTACACAAATAGAGCTTTCTTTTGATGGTATTTAACCACTACTGGGTTTTTTATTTTTTGTGCTATAAATAAAAAAAGACTGAAAATATTGTGAAAAAAACGCATTTTTCTTTGTTTCTGTCATAATATTTTGCAAATTAGAAATTTTTCTTCACAAATTTTGGCCAACATTTATACTTCTACTTATCTTTGGTAAAAATAACCCAAATAAGTGTATATTATTTAGTCTTTGTGAAAGTTATAGAGTCCACAAGTTATGGCGCTAATCATCGAAAATTTATCACACTTGATCACACCTGATGTACTGAAGGCCTATCTCATTTCTTGAGACACTAAAAAGTCAGGAAAGTACAAATATCCCCCCAAATGACCCCTTTTTGGAAAGTAGACATTTCAAGGTATTTAATAAGGGGCATGGGGAGTTTTTTGAAGTTGTAATTTTTTCCCACAATTCTTCGCAAAATGAAGATTTTTTTTTTTTTTTTACAAATTGACGTATTAACAGGTTATTTCTCTCACAAAGCATATGTATACTTGCAACTACACCCCAAAACACATTCTACTACTCCTCTTGAGTATGGCGATACCACATGTGTGAGACTTTTTCACAGCCTAGCCACATACAGAGGCCTAACATCCAGGTAGCACCGTCCGGCATTCTAGGAGCATAAATTACACATACAGTGGGTACGGAAAGTATTCAGACCCCCTTAAATTTTTCACTCTTTGTTATATTGCAGCCATTTGCTAAAATCATTTAAATTCATTCTTCTTCCTCATTAATGTACACATAGCACCCCATACTGACAGAAAAACACAGAATTGTTGACATTGTTGCAGATTTATTAAAAACGAAAAACTGAAATATCACATGGTCCTAAGTATTCAGACCCTTTGCTCAGTATTTAGTAGAAGCCCCCTTTTGATCTAATACAGCCAGGAGTCTTTTTGGGAAAGATGCAACAAGTCTTTCACACCTGGATTTGGGGATCCTCTGCCATTCCTCCTTGCAGATCCTCTCCAGTTCTGTCAGGTTGGATGGTAAACGTTGGTGGACAGCCATTTTTAGGTCTCTCCAGAGATGCTCAATTGGGTTTAAGTCAGAGCTCTGGCTGGGCCATTCAAGAACAGTCACGGAGTTGTTGTGAAGCCACTCCTTCGTTATTTTAGCTGTGTGCTTAGGGTCATTGTCTTGTTGGAAGGTAAACCTTCGGCCCAGTCTGAGGTCCAGAGCACTCTGGAGAAGGTTTTTGTCCAGGATATCCCTGTACTTGGCCGCATTCATCTTTCCCTCAATTGCAACCAGTCGTCCTGTCCCTGCAGCTGAAAAACACCCCCACAGCATGATGCTGCCACCACCATGCTTCACTGTTGGGACTGTATTGGACAGGTGATGAGCAGTGCCTGGTTTTCTCCACACATGCCGCTTAGAATTAAGGCCAAAAAGTTCTATTTTGGTCTCATCAGACCAGAGAATCTTATTTCTCACCATCTTGGAGTCCTTCAGGTGTTTTTTTAGCAAACTCCATGCGGGCTTTCATGTGTCTTACACTGAGGAGAGGCTTCTGTCGGGCCACTCTGCCATAAAGCCCCGACTGGTGGAGGGCTGCAGTGATGGTTGACTTTCTACAACTTTCTCCCATCTCCTGACTGCATCTCTGGAGCTCAGCCACAGTGATCTTTGGGTTCTTCTTTACCTCTCTCACCAAGGCTCTTCTCCCCCGATAGCTCAGTTTGGCCGGACGGCCAGCTCTAGGAAGGGTTCTGGTCATCCCAAACGTCTTCCATTTGAGGATTATGGAGGCCACTGTGCTCTTAGGAACCTTAAGTGCAGCAGAAATCTTTTTGTAACCTTGGTCAGATCTGTGCCTTGCCACAATTCTGTCTCTGAGCTCTTTAGGAAGTTCCTTTGACTTCATGATTCTCATTTGCTCTGACATGCATTGTGATCTGGAAGGTCTTATATAGACAGGTGTGTGGCTTTCCTAATCAAGTCCAATCAGTATAATCAAACACAGCTGGACTCAAATGAAGGAGTAGAACCATCTCAAGGATGATCAGAAGAAATGGAAAGCACCTGAGTTAAATATATGAGTGTCACAGCAAAGGGTCTGAATACTTAGGAGCATGTGATATTTCAGTTTTTCTTTTTTAATAAATCTGCAACAATGTCAACAATTCTGTGTTTTTCTGTCAGTATGGGGTGCTATGTGTACATCCATGAGGAAGAAGAATGAACTTAAATGATTTTAGCAAATGGCTGCAATATAACAAAGAGTGAAAAATTTAAGGGGGTCTGAATACTTTCCGTACCCACTGTATAATTTCCTGACAACCTATCGCACTTTTGAAGGCCCTGGAGCACCAGGACAATGGAAACCCCCATAAAATGACCCCATTTTGGAAAGCAAACACCCCAACGTATAATTTTTGAGGCATAATGAGTCTTTTGAACGTGTCATTTTTTTCCACAAGTTTTTGGAAACTGTGGAAAAAAATGAAAACGCATTTTTTTTACACAAAGCTGTCCATTTATGAAATATTTCCAACACATAGCATGTACATAGCAAAAATTGCACCCCAAAAAACATTCTGCTACTCCTCCTTAGTATGTCAATACCACATGTGTGAGACTTTTTCACAGCCTGGCCACATACAGAGGCCTAACATCCAAGTATCACCGTCAGGTGTTCTAGGAGCATAAATTACACATATAATTTCCTGACAACCTATCGCACTTTTGAAGGCCCTGGAGCACCAGGACAATGGAAACCCCCATACAATTACCCCATTTTGGAAAGCAAACAGCCCAACGTATAATTTTTGAGGCATAGTGAGCCTTTTGTATATGTAATTTTTTTCCACAAGTTTTTTTTTACACAAAGCTGTCCATTTATGCAATATTTCTAACACATAGCATGTACATAGCAAAAATTGCACCCCAAAATACATTCTGCTATTCCTCCTGAGTATGGTGATACCACATGTGTAACACTTTTACACAGCCTAGCCACATACAGAGGCCCAACATCCAAGTAGCACTTTACACGAAGTTGTCCATTTATCCACTTTAAGACTGGGCCTAATTTTGACACTTGGTGTTTACAAGTTAAAATATTTTTTTTGCTAGAAAACTACTTAGAACCCCCAAACATTTTTTTTTTTAGCAGAGACCCTAGAGAATAAAATGAAGATTGTTGCAATATTTTTTATCATACCATATCTTCCAAATGCAATTTTTTTTAAAAAAATATTCACTTTTTTGAATTAAAAAATAAGAAAACAGTAAATTTAGCCAATTTTGTTTTCCATAATGTGAAAGATAATGTTACGCCGAGTAATTAGATACCCAAGATGTCATGCTTCCAAATTGCGCACGCTCACAGAATGGCGCCAAACATTGGTACTTAAAAATCCCCATACGCAACATTTTAAAAATTTCTACAGGTTACCTGCTTAGAGTTACAGAGGAGGTCTTGGGCTCAAATTATTGCTCTCGCTCTAACGATCACGGAGATACCTC
This sequence comes from Pelophylax lessonae, assembly GCF_965119305.1. Classification (NCBI taxonomy): domain Eukaryota; kingdom Metazoa; phylum Chordata; class Amphibia; order Anura; family Ranidae; genus Pelophylax; species Pelophylax lessonae. The sequence goes on from NC_138771.1 coordinate 428,172,649, forward strand.
ACATGTGTGGTTTGAACACCGTTTACATATGTGGGCGGGATTTGCGTATGCGTTCGCTTCTGTGCGCGAGCTAACAGGGACAGGGTGCTTTAATTTTTTTTTCTATTTATTTTATTTATTCGTTTTTTATTTTTACACAGTTTTAAAAAAAAATTTGATAATTTTTGTAAACATCCCTTGTAATAGAAATAGGCATGACAGGTCCTCTTTATTGTGAGATCTGGGGTCAAAAAGACCTCACACCTCACAACTACACTAAAAAAGAAAAAAAAATTGTTGAAAAAACAAAAAAAAACGGCCCTTTAAACAACGACTTTTGATGTAGCTCCGGTCCTCCAAGACCATAGAGTCGAGTGAGGGCCATCTTGCCCTCACTCGACTTTCTGTCTCTGAGGATCTGGGACCAGATAGTTTTCCCCACTGCCGGCGGGTCCGGTAAGCTGGGAAAACGTCTGGGGTGTGGCTGGAGGGGGGAGCACCTCTTCCCCTGCACCGTAAGGGTAATTCCGCAGGGAATCTGCCACTGGGACCACCCTTATCTGAAAGCCGACCGCCCGCCGTTTAAAAAAAAAAAAGGGGTTATGGCAGCTATCTGCTGCCATAACCCCAGTATTTAGCTTTAAATGGCCGACATATATATGATTCTGCCCGCGATCGCTATGCTCACATGTGAGCGTAGCCTTATGGGTGGCAATTTCTGGGCACTGATGAGGTGAATGTTGGGTGACAGGTGCAATTGGGGGGGGCTGAGGACTGTGTGGGGACCTTTATTGGTGTGCTTTTACATTCACAGGTACACAGATCAGTAACTCACTGTTTCTGGCTCTGCTCTCCTCACACTGGAAACAGTCTGTGAGGGGAGAAGAGCTAGTAACAGTGAGTTACTGCTCTATATTTACATTTTGTGATTGGCTGTGAATGGATTCACAGCCGATCACATAGCAAACAGCCACTGTCAGTGGCTGTTTACTACTGCCTAGGGAACACAGAGCCACCGACATGACCGCGCTGCGCTTTTCCGATCGCGCATGCACGGTCTTCCCCCGGGCTTCTCTATTGTGATCGGCTGTGTGATTAGAACACAGCCGATCATGCCTGTGACAGTGCAGGGCGGCGCCTGCCCTGCCTGAATGGGCCGCCGTCATATGACGGCGGCCCAGAACAATGGTCTCACCGCTCCACCGTCATTTGACGGTGGGTGGGCGGCATGTGGTTAAGCAAGCTCAGCATTCCACAACTTAGAGCATAAGACCTACATAATTGCACATCTATGGGACATTATTTTGTATGAATATTTATTCAACTATGAGAGTTAATTTATATTTGTTGGATGTACTGTTTCACAATTTTAAATATTTGAGTCAAATATAATGTATTGTAGTTTTTCATGTACATTATGTATGATTTGATCATTTGATTTTAAAGAGATAGGGTCATTTTATTGAGGTAGCACACCCCGCTTTGCTTTATTATTTATGCATGTGAACTGCTAGCTATATTTTTGGGAAAAAAGGTGAGGAATTTGTTTTGCATATCATTTGCTGAGAGTTTCCAAATATAGTTTTTTGGGCCCAGAAACTTACTCTAGTTTTTGAATCCCTGACAATAGGCCTGTTTATCTACTGTATAAGCTGAGATGTCAAAAAAACTTTCAAAGGACTTTCAATCTCTTTTGTGTCATCTCTGTTCACCAGCAATCCTCCGATCCCTAAACATGTGCTTCCTGGAATCTCTAACTTCACTGTATCACTTTTCCTTCCAAATATGTTATTAGTATTTGTAATGACCTGGGATGCCCCGCCCTGAGTAGTGATGGACGAACATCGGACGGGGTGGTTCGCGAACGCCATCCGCAAACTTTCTCAAATGTTCGAGAACCGCAAGTTTGCAGCGGTCCCCATTCACTTTAATGGCAGGTGAACATTAAAAACCTCCAGGTCATATTTGCAGCCACAAAATACTTACTAGCTGTGCACACATAGTCCTACAACATGGACACTGACATACCAGCAGTATTGCTATTGGAAATGTTGCCATAAAAATATATTTTTTTTTTTCAACCAAAAAAATGTTTTGTTTTTTTTCTAAATCAGCCCGAACTGACAGCAGCCGGTAAATACATGTCAAATACATATAGGGTCCATTCACACGTCTGTAAAATGGGTCCGCATCCGTTCCACAATTTAGCGGAACGTTTACAGACCCATTGATTTTGAAAATTTAAAAAAATTTCTGTCTGAAAAATTAGGCATTCACAGGATAAAGAAGTAAGTGTCGGCCAGTACAGGCCCCAAAAATTAGCCAACAGGCATACACCTGACAGCAAAGAACTTTATATTCTGTGGCTGGAGGTACATTAGGCATTTACAGGATACAGAAGTAAGTGTCAGCCAGTACAGGCCCCAAAAATTAGCCCACAGGTGTTCACCTGACAGCAAATAACTTTGTATTCTGTGGCTGGAGGTACAGTACATTAGGCATACACAGGATACAGAAGTAAGTGTCTTACTTCTCAGTCGGGCCACCGGCTCTTTGGTAGGGACGAATTGCACCTAAATGGGGAGGGTGCAGCCGTACCGGGTGAGAAGATGGCCATAAAGTTAGAGGGGCTTTTAAACTAGGTAATTCGGGGGGGGGGGAGGGTACAGATGTAGAATTAGCCAGTGCAAAGCAAGATTCAGAGGGCACAAATGGGGACATTAGCGGTAGGGTGTTCAGAGCTCCTAAACCCAGGGTGGGCATGGGGAAAAATCTCAAAAGCAGCCTAAAAACATCAAATGAGGATATATACAACCGGTCAAAATAAAGAGGTTTATATACCAATGCCAGAAGCCTGGCCAACAAGATGGGAGAGCTGGAGCTACTGATGTTTGAGGAGGACTTAGATTCTGTGGGGATAACAGAGACTGGGTTTGACAGCTCTCATGACTGGATGGCGACCATTCAGGGGTACTCCCTTTATCGCAGAGATAGAGAAGGTAAAAAAGGGGGAGGGGTATGTCTGTATATTAAGAACAGTGTACAGGTAAATTTGAGGGATGATATTATTAATGGAGCTATGGATGAGGCAGAATCCATATGGGTAGAACTTCAAAGGGAAGGCACTGCGGGGAAGGTAATATTGGGCGTATGCTATAGGCCCCCCAACCAGAGGGAGGAGGGGGAGGCGGACCTCCTTTTTCAGATAGGATTGGCAGCAAGGTTGGGAAATGTCATTATAATGGGTGACTTTAATTATCCAGATATAGACTGGGCAGAAGGAACCACGCATTCAGCCAAGGCTCGGCAGTTCCTAAATGTTTTGCAGGACAATTTCATGGGTCAGATGGTGAATGCACCGACAATAAACAATACGGTACTTGACCTACTGCTGATTACCAACAATACAGACCTGCTTACGGATATAGAAATACGGGGCAACTTAGGAAACAGTGACCATAGGTCAATTAGTTTCAGTATTAATTATAGTAATAGGAAACATAAGGGTAATATAAGAACACTGAATTTCAAAAGAGCCAATTTCCCAAAACTGCGCTCACTGCTAGAAAATGTCAAATGGGATAGAACCCTGGGAACAAAGAGCACGGAGGAAAAATGGGAGTGCTTCAAGAGCATACTTAACAAAGGGATTGGCCAGTGCATTCCAAAGGGAAATACTTTTAAAAGAGCAAAACTAAACCCTGTGTGGCTAAACTCCAACATAAAAATGCATATTAATGCTAAAGAAAAGGCCTTCAAAAAAATACAAGACTGAGGGGTCATTGGCAGCATTCAAGCATTACAAAGAGTATAATAAAAAATGTAAAGACAAAATCAAGGCGGCTAAAATAGAACACGAGAGACATATAGCGGAAGAGAGTAAAAAGAACCCCAAAAAATTATTTAAGTATATAAACAGTAAGGAAGCAAGGCCAGAATCAATTGGCACCCATAAAAGATGACAAAGGAAATATGGCCACAGAGGACAGAGAAAAGGCGGAAGTGTTAAATAATTTCTTCTCTTCAGTCTTCACAAAAGAATTGGGGGGCTACACGAACCCAGCTTGTAAGGCCAAACTAAATAATACACCTCAGGAAGTACCGCCATGGCTAACAGAAGATAGACTTAGAACCGAACTAGAAAAACTTAACATAAATAAATCACCGGGACCGGATGGCTTGCACCTGAGGGTTCTTAAAGAGCTCAGCCAGGTGATTGCCAGACCATTATTCTTGATCTATAAGCATAGTTTACAGATGGGTATGGTGCCAGCTGATTGGAAAAAAGCCAACGTGGTACCAATATTTAAAAAAGGGCAGAGATATATCCCGGGTAACTATAGGCCGGTCAGCCTAACATCAGTAGTCTGCAAGATTTTGGAGGGGATATTAAGGGACCACATACAAGACTTTAATAATGAAAACGGTATTATTAGTAGTAATCAGCATGGATTCATGAAAAATCGTTCTTGCCAAACCAATCTATTAACCTTCTATGATGAAGTGAGCTGCCACCTAGATAAAGGTAAGCCTGTGGATGTGGTATATCTGGACTTTGCTACGGCCTTTGACACCATTCCCCACAAACGCTTACTGTTCAAACTAAGGAAGGTAGGTATGGACCATAAGGTGAGTACCTGGATAGAGAACTGGCTCCAGGGGAGAGTGCAAAGGGTGTTGATTAATGGGGAGTACTCGGATTGGGTGGGTGGGGGAAGGGTGGCCCCCCAGGGTTCTGTCCTGGGACCAATCCTTTTTAATTTATTCATATATGATCTAGAGGAGGGGATATCTAGTACAATCTCAGTATTTGCAGATGATACTAAACTAAGCATGCCAATATCTTCTATGCAGGATGTGGAAACCTTACAAGCAGACCTGAACAAAATAATGGGGTGAGCAACTACATGGCAGATGAGGTTTAATGTTGAAAAATGTAAAGTAATGCACTTGGGTGCCATAAACCAGAAAGCAAGCTACTCACTAGGGGGGGGGGGGAACCTCTGGGTGAGTCTAGGATGGAAAAGGACCTGGGGGTACTGGTAGACAACAGGCTTGGCAGTGGCATGCAATGCCAAGCCACTGCAAGCAAAGCCAACAGAATACTGGGATGCATACAAAAGGGGATTCACTCCAGAAATGAAGAGATTATTCTCCCTCTCTACAAGACTCTGGTCCAGCCACATCTGGAGTATGCTGTCCAGTTCTGGGCACCGGTCCTCAGGAAGCATGTGCTGGAACTGGAGAGAGTCCAGAGAAGGGCAACAAAAATAATTAGGGGAATGGAGGACCTCAGCTATGAGGAAAGACTACAAGCACTGAACTTATTCTCTCTGGAGAAGAGACGATTGAGGGGGGATATGATATCAATGTACAAATTGTGTACTGGCGACAGATGGGCACCTTAAAGACCACAACATACAGGGGTATACAATGTACGGTTAACAGCAAACACACGCACACATCATAGGTTGAACTAGATGGACGGATGTCTTTTTTCAACCTCACTAACTATGTAACTATGTAACTATGTGTCGGCCAGTACAGGCCCCAAAAATGAGTCCACAGGCATTCCCCTGACAGCAAAGAACTTGGTTTTCTGTGGCTGGAGGTACATTAGGCATACACAGGATACAGAAGTGAGTGTTGGCCAGTACAGGCCCCAAAAATTAGCCCACGGGCGTTCACCTGACAGCAAAGAACTTGGTATTCTGTGGCTTGAGGTACATTAGGCATTCCCAGGATATAGGAGTAAGTGTCGGCCAGTACAGGCCCCAAAAATTTGCCCACAGGCGTTCACCTGACAGCTAAGAACTTTGTATTCTGTGGCTGGAGGTTGCTGTGTGGAGCAGGGACAGACTGTATAGTGACACAAGTCGCTAGCTAATAGGTCCACAAAAGTATTTTGTCAGTGTAGGGAGGGGTTGCTGTGTGGAGCTGGGATAGACTGTAGCAATTAGGCATTTAACGGACATAAAAGGCCTTTTATGCCGCTGTATTTACCTAAGACAGGGACCATGAATTGTTATGAATGGTGGCGGATATTTGGGGCCTGTCATGAGGAATTTAAATCAAACATGCCTCATTCATTTTTAGAAATGTGAGGTAGTCAACACTGTCGTGAGCTAGGCGAGTGAACTTATCAGTCACAATCCCCAGCTGCGCTGAACGTCCTTTCGGACAGGACACTGGACTAGGGGCAAGCCAACAGCTCCATTGCAAATTGCGCAAGCTCTAGCCAGAGGTCAAGCCTGCCCACCCAGTAGTCCAGGGGTTCATCATTTCTCAGAGTGTCCACATCGGCTGTTAACCCAATGTAGTCAGACACCTGTCGGTCTATGCGTTCCCTGATGCTGGAGCCTTTGCAGTCAACGCATAAGTCGCGGTAAGCCCAGCACTCACCTAGGGACAATCTACTGAACGGATGGAAAATAGGGTTTCCATCCATCCAGATTTGACTGATCGGATTGGATTGAATGTCAGCGGACATGTCTCCATATTAGTTTACATTGGGGAGAACTTTGACCCATGACACAGCCGTCAGGTGGAACAGGACAGCCAATTAAACATTTCAGCACATGGACATGCCCCCTACCCTATAAATAGACCTGAGCTGTCGGCCATTTAACATTCTGCTTTTTGTCAGCGTAAGGAGAGGTCTGCTGTGTTCATGAGGGAGAGATTGCCAGACACAAATAGCTCTGTTAAGATCCACAAAAGTCCTTTTCAGGGCTGGTATTTCGGTATAGGTCTACTACAGTCTCTTTTCAGGTTAGGGACAGGTATCCAGTCTGTGCTTTAGGGGCAGTTAGAGATCGGCAGCAGTGACCCAAATCACTCTGTTAATGTCCACAAAAGTCCTTTTCAGGGCTGGTATTTCGGTATAGGTCTACTACAGTCTCTTTTGAGTTTAGGGACAGGTATCCAGTCTGAGCTTTAGGGGCAGTTAGAGATTGGCAGCAGTGACACAAATCGCTCTGTTAATGTCCACAAAAGTCATTTAAAGGGCTGCAATTTTTTTGGTATTGCTGTGCAGTGCACTATATGGGGGGGGGGGGGGGTAATCCATGGTATAATATACTTTGTAGAAAGCATTTCATAGTGGAATACATATATTATAGCATATTATAGCATATTGGAGTGGATGGGTGGGGAAAGGGTGTGGTGACTGAGTGTTGCTGCAGCAATACTACACACAGTGACAAAAGCACTTTTAATGTATTATAACTGGTGTGATAGACCAGTGCCCCCCTCCCCCAATACCACATATTGAAGTGGGGTGTTATCTCAGTATACTTTTACAACTGTGTGTGTGTCCTGCAACGATATTGCCTCTTTTGCTGTGTTAAGTCTGATAAACACAGTGCCAAACTCACTGCCCGATTTTTTGAACAACTGGTGTGATAGACCAGTGGCCCCCCCAATACCACATATTGAAGTGGGGTGTTATTTAACAGTATACTTTTCTAAGAGTGTATTTTAGTCCTGCAAAATGTTGGCCTTTTGCAGTGTTAACTCTGCTACACACAGTGACAATAGTTACTGGCCAATTATTTGTAGAACTGGTGTAATAAACCTGTGCCCCCCCCCCCCCCCAATACCACAGATTGAAGGGGGGTGTTATCTGAGTATACTTTCATAAGTTTATTTGTGTCCTGCAACAATATTGCCTCTTTTGCTGCATTAAGTCTGATACACACAGTACCAAGCTCCCTGGCCAATTTTTTGAACAACTGGTGTGATAGACCAGTGGCCCCCCAATACCACATATTGAAGGTGGGGTGTTATTTAACAGTATACTTTTCTAAGAGTGTATTTTAGTCCTGCAAAAATGTGGCCTTTTGCTGTGTTAACTCTGCTACACACACTGACAACAGTTACTGACCAATTATTTGTAGAACTGGTGTAATAAACCTGTGCCCCCCCCCCAATACCACAGATTAAAGGGGGGTGTTGTCTGAGTATACTTTCATAAGTGTATTTGTGTCATGCAACAATATTGCCTCTTTTGCTGCATTAACTCTGATACACACAGTGCCAAACTCCCTGGCCATTTTTTTTGAACAACTGGTATGATAGACCAGTGCCCCCCCCCTAATACCACATATTGAAGTGGGGTGTTATCTGAGTATACTTTTACAAGTGCATTTTGTGTCCTGCAACAATATTGCTTCTTATGCTGTGTTAAGTCTGATACACACAGAGCCAAACTCACTGGCCAATTTTTTGAACAACTGGTGTGATAAACCAGTGCCCCCCCAATACCACATATTGAAGTGGGGTGTTATCTGAGTATACTTTCATAAGTGTATTTGTGTCCTGCAACAATATTGCCTCTTTTGCTGTGTTAAGTCTGATACACACAGTGCCAAACTCACTGGCAAATATTTTGAACAACTGGTGTGATAAATCAGTGCCCCCCCCCCCCAATACCACATATTGAAGTGGGGTGTTATTTAACAGTATACTTTTATAAGAGTGTATTTTAGTTCTGCAAAAATTTGGCCTCTTTTGCTGTGTTAACTGTGCTACACACAGTGACAACAGTTACTGGCCAATTATTTGTAGAACTGGTGTGATAAACCTGTGGCCCCCCAAATACCACAGATTGAAGCGGGTGTTATATACCTTTTTTCCAGATATACTGCGATTCTCTAGAGACTTTTGTCACAGGGTAATTAAAAAACATGACAGGCAGAGGAAGAGGCAGACACTTACGCAGGGGTGGTAGGGGTAGGGCAGGAGCAGTAGGCCGGAGCCAAAGTGTGAAGTTTCAAAAGCCACGTGCAATTACGTCAAAGGACGCACCAGACTTCATTGAGTGGCTCACTCAGCCTTCCTCTTCTGCACCCTCCTCATCCTCTCTATCTGCACCCTTTTCCCTCTCTGCTGTGTGCACCCCCAAAGACACCACCACAAACACCACCACCACATACCCTCCGCTTGAGTCACTGGAATTATTTTCCGATCCATCACAAGACATTTGCGATGCGCAGCCATTGTTGGCATCGGATCAGGAAGAGGAGGTAGCAACAGCCGCCACTCAGCAGTCTGACGACAGTACCCAGGTCAGCCCAAGGAAGTTGGTCCCCACTGTTGCTGCCTACTCCGAGATCTCGAATGTTAGTGGTGGGGAAGGTGACGTGGATGATGACGTGTCTATGGACTTCACATGGGTGGCCACAAGACAGGAAAAGGAGGGGAGTTCAGAGGGAGAGACGGACCGGCAGATAGGGAGGAGAGGCAGGCAGAACTTGCATTGCACAAGAGGTACAAAGCAGACTGCAAATGAATCAGGAGCAAGCCATCAACCATGTACAGTCACATCTGGCGCTCCCAGGATGCTGGCACATGGCTCCGCAGTGTGGGCTTTTTTTAAAGTGTCCGTTGCTGACAACAGTGTTGCCATCTGCAGCCTTTGCAGTCAACGCATAAGTTGCGGTAAGCCCAACACTCACCTAGGGACAACCGCCTTAAGAAGGCACCTGAACTCCCATCACCGAGCCCAGTGGGAGCAACCATGTCAGAACCCACAAAGCCACACTCCAGGCTCTCACCGTCCAGCCTCTTCTCCTTCTCCTCTCTCCTCACATTTGTCCTCCACTCCACCTTCCATGATGCCGTCGTCATGTTGTTCTGGAAAAAGGCAGACTTCTGTGGCCCAAATGTTGGAGTGTAAAAAAATGATGACGCCGGATAACCCTCTTGCCCAATGTTGACTGCTGGCTTGTCGGAACTGATAGCTCGCCAACTACTGTCATATCAACTGGTGGACTCGGAGGCCTTTTGGAAATTTTTGGCCATTGGAACACCACACTGGAAGGTCCCAGGCAGGAAATATTTCTCGCAGAAGGGCATTCCAGAGCTGTATGGCCATGTTCAGTGGCAAGTGAATATATCTCTGGCACACAGTGTTGGTGCCAAGATACATCTGACCACAGACACATGGTCTAGAAAACATGGGCAGGGAAGGTATATCACTTTTACTGCCCACGGTGTGAACCTTCTGACGGCCGTCAAGCATGTAACCCGTGGCACCCGTGTAGATTTAGTTGTACTGCCACGGATTGCATGCAGGCCTGCCTCTTCTTTTTTTTTTTTTATTTTATAACCAACAAACATACAAAAAAAAGAAAAATATTGATCACATATCAAAATCTATACTCTATAATAGAAAAAAAAAAGAAAAGAAGAAAAAAAAGAAGAAAAAGAAGGAGAAGAAGAGAGAAAAAAAGAAAAAAAAAAAAGAAGGAGAAGAAGAGAGAAAAAAAAAGAGAAGAAGGGAGGGGGGGGAAGTATAATACAAAAGATAAATGTAATTTCTCAACATCTTAACATAGGCTGGTCCATTTAGCAAATTTTACCTAGACATGGGTATTCTCATATGTACCCTAGGATATTAATCCATCACCGTTACATACATATGTATAAGGCCTTAATATAAACGGGAAATTCAGAAAATAAGTCAGTTGATCCAGTTAAGATGGAAAGTAATTGTAATGGTCAGGCCTACGAAACACTTATTATTAATTTTCCCAAGGTTCGTGTTATTTCCGCCTTTAAATCCAGTCCATGAATCCAAAAGGTTTCATGAAATATTGAATATCAGCGTCCGTAAGTTCTTGCTCTATGAAAGGTTGCCATTTGTCAAAAAACCTTTTTGTGGGAATATTATGTTGTAAGACTGTATCCATACGTTCCTTATACAGTAATGACCGAAGCTCCTTTTTGAGAGCAGATAAAGTAGGAGGGCTTGGACGAATCCATGATTTTAGGATAGTCCTTTTAGCTGCCAAAAAACATAAATGTGTCCACGGGGGGACCGTAGGCAGTGAGTTCAGCTGGGCAGTAATATTCGGCAAGTTAATTCCAAATAACATGAGATATGGGGATTTTCGTAGACGAGTATTCATTACCGTATTGGCATAATGCATCACTCTATCCCAATATGGGATCACTCTAGGACAGTGCCAAAATCTGTGGGCCAGTGTGGGCCTTGTTGACATACAGAGAGGGCATACTGCTTTGGTTCTCTTATCTCTGGTGAAGAGGGCTGGAATATATGCTTTGTGAATAAATTTAAATTGAGTCTCTCTCCATATTTCATTCACCGTAAGTGCCCTGATATGCCTATAGCCCTGAAGTATCAGGTGTGAAAACTGTGGTCCAGGAAAATTTGTATGCCATTTTTCAAATAGCCTATCTGTAGAGGGGGGAAGCAGTTCACCCTGCAAGGTTTTAAATATCATAGTGTAATGTTCCGGTACCTTTGGTACCCTAAATTACTCTTTTCACAAGTGTATGCGCCCCACCATTCTCTTTTGGAAAGGTGCGCATACACCTTTAAGACTGAAGCTGTCATCACTCAGCGCCGGACTAGATGGCTATTTAAAGCACCGGTTCTCACTCACATGTGTTCGTTCAAACACCCTTACCTGGATGCTAACTTGGCTTGAAGCTTTCGTGCTTGCAAGCATACCTCGCTGACGGAACCTCGCTGCGCTGATCCCTGCATCCCGCTTCCGGATCATCCGCTCCTCCTGAACCAACCTTCGGCTGTATTGCTATTAGTGCTAAGTACCCCACAGGGGAACCCTCTATAAACTTGTACTAAACTTACACTATCTAGCTCTGCATAGTAAAGACTATTTATCACATCTGCATATCTAGATTGCTAGCTCTTAAGACTACTGCTACTTATTCCTGCACTGGGTTGATCACTCTTGTATGTCCACCTGCTACTCTGTCATCTGCTACCATACATGATTGCTAAACCTACCTGCATCCATCTGCTACTGTCTTACCTTCAAGTGTCTGTCACCTACCACCTCCACTCAACCTGTCTCTTAAATCTTCATCACTGTGTTACTACATACATAAAGTCACTCTAGGAACCAGCTTGTTGAGTGTGTGTATTTACTAGCTGAATTAAGACCTTCCACACATGATGAGTCATTGAGGTTGGGAATGGTATCTCAGCATCTCTCTTACATGACTACTGAAGTGGAATATTTCTGCAGCTGAAAATCCACACCATACATGAAACGCAGGAGCGTTACAGATTGAACGAACCTACAAATGGATTCAGCAGAAATAACCACTCAGGTGACACAATTAAAACAGCAAGTAACTGCGTTAATACACGCACTTGCTGAATTAAAAGAAGACAATCAGGCTCTGTCGCAGCAGGTAATTAGACTGACACAACTTACCTCTGCTCAGTCCCCTGAACCCAAGATAAATCCCCCTTTGGTATTTACAGGCGATCGCAAAAAATTTCGCGAATTTAAAAACGCATGTGAGTTACTTTTTTTGCTAAAACCTCGTACCTACCTTACTGATCACATTAAGGTTTGTACTATTATTTCTTACCTAACAGGCGATCCTCGAGCCTGGGCAGACTCTCTTTTTGAGAAAAACGATCAGCTTCTCAACTCCTATGCCTTGTTCCTAGCAGAACTCACTAGCCTATATGATGACCCCAATAGGCAGAGTACTGCCGATCTTCAATTAAGATCCTTGAAACAAGGAAGGAGGCCTGTAGAAGACTTTGTCGCGGAATTCAAGAGATGGACCCTTGATTCAGAATGGAATGATGCATCTCTGAAAACTCAATTTAGGCTTGGCCTATCAGAAGCCGTTAAGGACGAACTCGCCCGAGCGGATCTACCAAAAACCCTGGATGCATTAATACAACTCAGTATTACCGTAAAACCAAAGAAAGAGAATATAAAACCAAAGCCCAATATCTCTATCACCCTGCGCTGGTAGGAGGATGTGGACGTGCTAAACTGTATGAATACAGTAAATTAGCAATATCTAGCAGCTGCCTTGATATATACAGATAGATAAAAGGATGTGAATAGCCTCAAAGTCTAAGACAAGGAAGTACCACATAAGCAGCGCTTAAAATTAAATGCATACATATACAATATGTGCAAATTCAACAATCAGGTGAGAAAGATGCACTAGCAGTCTGTGTAAGAGTCCATCTGACAAATCCAAAGGGATGACCCGTCACCATGAAGTGAAGCAAATATGGATGACAAACTTCCACCACACCTCGTGACCCCTTAGGTAGTCAACACTCACCAAATGCCTGCAAACAATGAGCCTTTATAATGACAGTATGAATCCCGGATCGCTCCACTGGATAATTAACACTAGCAGGTGTTCAGAAGGATCTCACTCGGGAATGGCTCAAAGATGACTGGAATACTCAGAGCGGCATCACATGTGTACATATAAAGGGAAAACGCTCATAGGGCAGTAATTCTAAAACTCTTTATTGTAACAAACAAGCCCCATCCCCCCTCACATTAAACTCACATGTTCAGTACAAAATTAGGCATGTAAACGAGTGGAGATGACCAGAAGCTGTGCGGCCAATAGCTCACCAGTGCCAAAACGTCCCCGGAGATGAATCCTGGATCGGGACACTGCCGCTACTCCCCGGACACTCAGACTACCTCGCTCGCCTAACTCCGCTCCGCTCCACTGTATTACGGACACTCCGTTGCTCTCGTCAGCGTTCGGGAACTTCCGCCTCCACCTCGCCGACAGCACGTAGTAGTTGGGGTGATAGCGTGCTCACGCCCTGATGCGTTTCGTCATTGGCTGACTTCAACTGAGGGCGTGAGCATGCAAATCACCCCCGCTATTTATCTCCCTCCTCGCCGCAACACTTAACCCTTAGTGGTTGGTCAATCATCCGGGCATGACACTCACCGACCGGGACAGTGTGCTGGTTCCTAGGAGATCATTGACAAGCAGAGAAAATTGGAATATAAGCTATTCACAATATGATCAGTACTAACTTCCCCTATGCAGACATACATTGCCACACAGGAGAAGAAATGCTGGCATACACCCCAACATGGTCAAATAAATAACGATATATGCTGGAGATCTCCTGATAGCCGCAAAACCATCCGTCATCTCCCCTTGTTTTCACAAATGTAAACATTTATCAATAGTCATAAATCACTATGGATATTATTCCAGAAAGTGAACACTATTCCATGCGCTAGCCTCCTGGGCTTATGGCTGGAGTTATAAAGTGCCTCAAACAAGTGCAGATCTCAACAGACAAGTATGTATGGAGATCCCACAAATTTAACATGTACTGAATCAATAAAGTAAAGTACATAGATAAAATACGAAATACAATCAACAATACTGTTGACCATTTAAAATTTTAAAATTTTAAAATTACATATCATATACTGTATAATGTACAGGAGGCTAAAAGTCCTCATATAAATCGGTAAGACCAAATACAATTTATATATAAAAATTGGTATATAAATAGAACAGGAATAAGAAGTAATAGGAAAAAGGATACTCAATAGCAGCATACCAAGTCGCATAAGATAAATTAATAATTACTAATAAAACAGTTCACGTCTAATTCCACATTAAGACCTTTGGGATATAAACAATCGGTGAGGTATATCCAATAAGTTTCCCTCTTGGACAATTCCCTCACCATGTTCGAACCTCTCCAAGTGGCATCAATCTTGTATTCATACTGTCATTATAAAGGCTCATTGTTTGCAGGCATTTGGTGAGTGTTGACTACCTAAGGGGTCACGAGGTGTGGTGGAAGTTTGTCATCCATATTTGCTTCACTTCATGGTGACGGGTCATCCCTTTGGATTTGTCAGATGGACTCTTACACAGACTGCTAGTGCATCTTTCTCACCTGATTGTTGAATTTGCACATATTGTATATGTATGCATTTAATTTTAAGCGCTGCTTATGTGGTACTTCCTTGTCTTAGACTTTGAGGCTATTCACATCCTTTTATCAACTCAGTATTACCATAGATAGAAGACTACGAGAAAGAAAGGCTGAGAAAATGGGAATGCCATTATCCGTTTCCTCTCGGATTCCGGCCGTTAACCCCGTTCCTATGGAGGTAGGAACCATACGCCCACCGCTATCAACTATGGAAAAAGCCAAAAGACGATATGAAAATCTCTGCTTGTACTGTGCATCCCCGGATCACAAGATAAATGTCTGTCCCCTAGTCAACAAAAAGAAGGGTGAGTGTTCACATGTCCTCCTAGGGGGATTGACAACTTCATTCACTAACCCTTACATTTTTGTTTGTTTGACATTACAGTGGGACCAGAACAGGATTACTACTAAGGCCATGATTGACACAGGATCTTGTGGAAATTATATTGATATATGTTTTGCTGCTTCAAATAAAATTCCTATTATTTCTAAACTTAAACCTGTCTCAGTAAGTCTTATTACCGGTGTTCCGTTATCCTCTGGTCCAATCACCGATCAGACACAAGCACTTCTAGTCACTATTAACGAGTCTCATAGGGAGACTACTACCTTCGATTTAATATCTTCACCCCACTTTCCCATTGTGTTGGGACTTCCCTGGTTACACACACACCAACCAACCATAGATTGGAAGGAACGGTCCTTGGCCTTCCTCTCTTGCTATTGCGAGGATACCTGTAACCTCCCGTCTTCCGGGAAGATTCTGTCTATGGTGACAGATGAGATTGCACCACTATGTTATCAGGATCTTTCTGAGGTTTTTCTTGAGAAAAATGCTCAAGCATTACCTCCTCATCGAGACTATGATTGTAGCATTGATCTACTCCCAAATAGCAAATTGCCGTTCGGTCATGTTTATCCTCTTTCACAGGATGAACTTTCCCATCTCAAAACCTATTTGGATGAGAATTTGGAAAAAGGTTTTATTAGACCTTCCACTTCTTCCACAGCAGCAGGACTCTTTTTTGTTCGCAATAAGGACTCAAGTCTCAGACCTATCATCGACTACAGGAAATTGAATGCTATCACAATAAAAGATCGCTATCCTCTACCGCTTATCCCTGAGCTCATTGAGCAGGTGCGTGGAGCTACCTATTTTTCAATATTGGACCTGAAAGGAGCATACAATCTCATTCGAATCCGTGATGGAGACGAGTGGAAGACTGCATTCAGAACCAGATACGGATTGTTCGAATATCTTGTGATGCCATTCGGGCTATGCAACGCCCCTGCAGTTTTCCAACGATTTATAAACGATATTTTTAAAGACTTTCTAGATGTCTGTGTTGTGGTATATCTGGACGATATACTTATATATTCACGATCCCTGTCTGAACACATAAGACATGTAAGACTTGTACTATTGAGATTGCTTGCACATAACCTTTATGTGAAACTGAAGAAATGCTTGTTTCATAAAGACGAGGTACTCTTTCTAGGCTACATCATATCCAAAACAGGAATCGAGATGGACATGAGTAAAATATCCTGCATTCAGGATTGGCCTACACCAACCACATGCAAGGCGCTACAGCGATTCCTGGGATTTTCAAATTTCTACAGGAAGTTCATTAAAAACTTTTCTGCTATTGTGAGACCCCTCACACAGCTCACTAGCATAAAAAAAAACATTTAAATGGTCAGAAGAAGCCAATAAAGCTTTTCACTTGTTAAAGACAAGGTTTACTTCCGCTCCCATATTACGCCATCCAGACCCATCCCTCCAATACATTCTGGAGGTAGATGCGTCAAACATGGCAGTAGGAGCAATACTCTCCCAACGACCAACCCACACTTCACCACTTCATCCAGTCGCCTTTTTTTCTAAATCCCTAAGCAGTCCCGAGATAAATTACCCCGTGGGTGAAAAGGAACTGCTTGCTATAAAATTGGCTCTGGAGAATTGGCGACATTTACTCGAAGGCACCCAATTACCAATAATAATATACACGGACCATAAAAACCTCCAATATCTTCAGACTAGCAAAACTCTCTCGCACCGACAGGTACGATGGTCACTATTCTTTCTAAGGTTTAACTTCCTAGTGACTTACACACCTGCAGATAAGAACAAAAAGGCGGATGCACTATCACGACTAACTGAAGAAAACTACTTTGAAATCCCTTCCGTTCCTATAATACCTCACAAACGCATTATTGGAGTTGTCCGTTCCTTGAACGAAGATGTTTTGCATGGTTTAAGTTTGGATTCACCCCCACCACAACTAAATACTGATGCAGAAGGCTTCCTCTACTACAACAACAAACTTTACATACCACCTACCCTACGCACCAAGATCTTGGAATTATCTCATGATGTGCCTATGGCAGGACATATGGGTATGACAAAGACTCTTAATTTGATTTCCCGGCAATTCTAGTGGCCTGACATGAAAACATCTATACAAAAATTCGTCTCTTCATGCAATGTCTGTGCCAGGTCCAAAATTGACACTACGAGACCATCCGGTCTACTATGCAGTCTACCAATACCCCAAACTCCATGGGAAGTTTTGTCCTTGGACTTCATCGTAGAATTGCCTCTTTCCAAAGGATTTAATACCATCTTGGTGTCAGTGGACCATCTGACAAAGATGGCACATTTCATTGCTATTGGCAGACTACCTTCGTCCAAACAAACGGCAGAACTCCTGATGAAACATGTCTTTAGATTACATGGTATCCCAAAAACTCTCCTGTCTGACCGTGGATCCCAATTTATTTCTAAGTTCTGGCAAGAACTATGTCACATACTACGGATCGAGCGGAAGCTCACTTCTCCTTACCATCCGCAGACCAACGGACAGACTGAAAGAGTCAACCAATGCATCGAGCAGTATTTACGTTGTTACACTTCTTACCAACAGGATGATTGGGTGGATCTTCTCCCTCTGGCAGAATTTGCCTACAACAACGCAACCCACAGTACAACCAAGCAGAGTCCGTTCTACTTGAACTATGGGTTTCATCCCTCTATTCTTCCACCACGCATCCTTCCTTCAAACAACCCAGTAGCCTCAGACTATCTTACCCAAATAAAGGATTCTCTGGGTTTATTAAATACTACCATTGCACACGCTCACAGTCAACAAAAGAAGTACTATGATCTTCGCAGAAGACCTTCTCCACAGTACACTATCGGGGACCTTGTTTGGCTCTCAACAAAAAATTTAAGACTGAAGATCCCTAGCAAAAAGCTTGGACCTCTGTTCTTGGGACCTTTCCCAATCAAAAAACTTATTGGAAAAGCTGCAGTACAGCTTACATTGCCAATAGACCTAAAAATCCATCCCATTTTCCATGTGTCGCTACTGAAGCCCCATGTTCCGGACCAAGGAATAAGGCCTAATATTCCACCTCCGCCTCCTGTACAAGTTGAAGGTGGAGAAGAATACGAGATAAAAGAGATTCTGGATTCTCGTATCTACAGAAGAAGACTTCAGTACTTGGTTAGATGGAAGAACTATGGGCCCCAAGATGACACCTGGCTAAACACCTCTGAAATACATGCCCCTAGATTAATCCGCAATTTTCATGCGAGATACCCAGACAAACCAGCTCCAGAGGCCTTCAGGAGCCGGCCTTAAGGGGGGGGTATTGTAATGTTCCGGTACCTTTGGTACCCTAAATTACTCTTTTCACAAGTGTATGCGCCCCACCATTCTCTTTTGGAAAGGTGCGCATACACCTTTAAGACTGAAGCTGTCATCACTCAGCGCCGGACTAGATGGCTATTTAAAGCGCCGGTTCTCACTCACATGTGTTCGTTCAAACACTCTTACCTGGATGCTAACTTGGCTTGAAGCTTTCGTGCTTGCAAGCATACCTCGCTGACGGAACCTCGCTGCGCTGATCCCTGCATCCCGCTTCCGGATCATCCGCTCCTCCTGAACCAACCTTCGGCTGTATTGCTATTAGTGCTAAGTACCCCGCAGGGGAACCCTCTATAAACTTGTACTAAGCTTACACTATCTAGCTCTGCATAGTAAAGACTATTTATCACATCTGCATATCTAGATTGCTAGCTCTTAAGACTACTGCTACTTATTCCTGCACTGGGTTGATCACTCTTGTATGTCCACCTGCTACTCTGTCATCTGCTACCATACATGATTGCTAAACCTACCTGCATCAATCTGCTACTGTCTTACCTTCAAGTGTCTGTCACCTACCACCTCCACTCAACCTGTCTCTTAAATCTTCATCACTGTGTTACTACATACATAAAGTCACTCTAGGAACCAGCTTGTTGAGTGTGTGTATTTACTAGCTGAATTAAGACCTTCCACACATGATGAGTCATTGAGGTTGGGAATGGTATCTCAGCATCTCTCTTACATGACTACTGAAGTGGAATATTTCTGCAGCTGAAAATCCACACCATACATGAAACGCAGGAGCGTTACACATAGATATTGAATAGGACCTCTGTTGTATCAGGGTGTCCATCATTGTATGTTGAAAACCCTCTGACAGGTTTGAAGCACATGAAGATATATTCGAAATTGCTTGGTAGTAGGCCAAAAAATGCGATTTAGGAAGATCATATTCTGCAGCAAGAGCCTGAAAAGGTTTAAATTTAAGTCTGGAGGTCCCACTTTCCATTTGTATCAAAGAGTATGCTTTCACCAGGCCCTTAGATTTCCAATATTCAAAGGCTAGGTGATCCCTTGCCTGAGGAAACATTGGATTTCCCCCCAACGGTAAGTACTTTGAAATACCTAGTGGTACATGTAATTTCTTACGAATTTCTCTCCAGGCTATAAAGGTGTCTCTTAGCAAAACGTGTTGTATAGTTTTTGGTAAAGATGAAAATTTACCATGCAGAATACCCTCCAAACTCATAGGATAAGCTATTTGTTCCTCCAAAGCGTTATTAGTATAGCAATTTCCCTCCGCAAGCCAGTCCAACCCATACCTTATCAAACATGCAAGATTATACAGTCTAATATCCGGAAGACAAGCCCCCCCTGTGTTCTTTGGGAGATGCAACCTGTCTAGCGAAATTCGCGAACGTTTACCTTGCCAAATAAGTTTTGAAAAAGCTCTGTTCAAAGTTTGAACGTCTTTATGCTTCAATAGAAGCGGTATAGTTTGTAACTGATATAATAAGCATGGGAAACGAATCATTTTAATTAGGTGGCATCTCCCAAAGAATGACAAGGGTAATTTTTGCCACATATGCAGTTCTTTCCTTATCTTTTCAAGCAATGGAGTAAAGTTTAATGCATACAATGAGGAGAAATCTCTGCCAATTTTAATTCCTAAATATGTAATATGTGATTGTACAAGAGGAAAAAGACAGGATGTATCCCAGTGAAGTATAGAAGGAGAAGTAAGCGGAAGAACCTCACTCTTATTGTAATTTACTTTAAGACCTGTGAGCTTCTCGAATTCATTTAAGATATATTGTATGGTTTTTAGGTCCTCCTGAGGATTAGACGTAAATATCAGCATATCGTCGGCAAATAATGCCGTTCTTATTTCTTTGTTCCTTATTTGGTCCAAGGCAAGGTTAAAAAGAATCGGGGAAAGCAGGCATCCCTGCCTTGTACCCTTATATAAGGGTATAGAGGCAGAAATCCCCGCTGAGGATACAATTTTGGCTGTTGGTTTAGCATACACGGCTTGCAAAAAATTTAAGACACGTCCCATGAAGCCCAATCTCTTCAAACTCAGAAATAGCCACTCTAGGTTAATGTTGCCAAATGCTTTTTCTGCATCAAGAGAAACTATGGCCATTGATTTCATCCGGTTTGCCTTTGCATGTTCCATAGCTGCGATAACCTTTCGAATTGCCTCCTGCCTCTTCTCCTCCTCCTCCATCCTCCCTCTCCTCCACGGCTGACTCCTCCTTTTCTGCTGCTACCATCTCTTCCGTTGCGCCGCCCAAGATCCCCAGAACCTATTCCACATGCCAGGTGAGACGTTGCCATGCTGTGCTGCGTCTGTTGTGCCTGGAAGCCAAGAGCCACACTGGTCCTGCACTCCTTTCAGCTTTGCGTTCACAGGCAGATCAGTGGCTGACACCGCTGAATTTGACAGTTGTTAAAGTGGTGTGCGACAACGGTGCCAATCTGCTGAGCGCACTGAAAAAGGGCAAAATAACACATGTGCCATGCATGGCACACGTCCTGAACTTGGTGGTGCAGAGATTCGTTGCCAAATACCCTGGGGTCCAGGACATCTTGCGGCAGGCCAGGAAACTCTCGGGCCATTTCAGAAGATCTTACACAGCCATGGCTCGCCTTGCTGACATTCAGCGGCAACACAACCTGCCCGTCAGGCGTCTTATTTGTGACTGCCCGACGCGATGGAACTCAACATTGCATATGCTTGATAGGCTGCTCCAGCAGAAATGTGCAGTTAACGACTACCTGTACGAACTCTGCGGCAGGACAGGTTCTGGGGAGCTTGGGTTTTTTTCACCTCGCCAGTGGCTGCTCATGCAGGACGCTTGTAGACTTCTGTGGCCATTCGATGAGATCACCAAACTGGTCAGTCACGGCCAGGGCGCCAGCAGTTACATCGTACCTTACGCCTTTTTCTGGAGAGTGCATTGCGTCGTGTCATTGATCAAGCCATCAAGGAGCAGGAGCAGGAAGATAAGGAAGTCACAATGTTGGATTAATTCCCAGTGGATGCTACTACATCTGAGACAAGTCAACAGCAGGAGTCTGAAGAGGAGTCAGAGGAGGATGGGGCTGGGGGGGGGTGAGGAGGAGCAAGAAGAGCATGCTTTAAACCTTTCTGGGATCCCTGGTGGTATCCGTGGTTGGGGGGAGGAGAACGAGGATGGCATTTTCCTGGATGATGAGCTGGAAGCAGGCCACTACACCACTTCCAGTTTAGTGCGAATGGGGGCATTCATGCTCCAGTGTTTTAAGGGGGACCCCCCTATAAAAAGCATAAAGGCCAAGGACCAGTACTGGGTGGCAACGTACTTAGACCCCCGGTACAAACAAAAAATGGCAGAAATGTTACCACGATCACAGAGGGCGGTCAGAATGCAGCACTTCCAGGCCTTGCTGAGGGAAATGCTGCATTCTACTTTTGCGTGCGCTGGCAGAGGAATTTCCAGTCACAGAGAGACAGTTGCGGGTAGCAATCCAACAGCGCCTGCAAGAAGAGGGCGGTTTGAAGATGTCTTGGTCACTTCAGATATGAGATCCTTCTTTCAGCCGAACCAGCGACAGCTGTACTCCGGATCCAGTATCAGGGTACGCCTAGACAAACAGGTGTCGGGTTAACGGCTGATGTGGATGCTCTGACGAGTGATGAACCCCTGGACTATTGGGTGGGCAGGCTTGACCTCTGGCCAGAGCTTGCACAATTTGCAATGGAGCTGTTGGCTTGCCCCTCGTCCAGTGTCCTGTCCGAAAGGAAGTGCAGTGCAGCAGGGGGGATCGTGACCGATAAGAGCAATCTCATGACAGTGTAGACTACCTCACATTTATAAAAATGAATGAGGCATGGATCTCTGAGGAATTCAACACATGTGACCAGTAGACCATGTTTCATTGAAATTCCTCATGCCAGGCTACAAATATCCGCCAGACCGCCATCCACTCACAGCAATTCCTGGTCCTTGGCTTCGCTACATACAGCGGCATAAAAGGCATTTCATGTCCATTGAATGGCAAATGTTTGGGGCCTTTCAGGGCCGACAATTATTTTTTCTGTGAATGTCTAATGTACCTCCAGCCACAGAATACAATTTTCTTAGCTGTCAGTTAAACCCATGTGGGCTAATTTTTGGGGCCTATACAGGCTGACACTTAGTTCTGTATCCTGTGAATGCCTAATGTACCTCCAGCCACCAAATACTACGTTCTTAGCTATCAGTTAAACCCATGTGGGCTAATTTTTGGGGCCTATACAGGCTGACACTTACTTCTGTATCCTGTAAATGCCTAATGTACCTCCAGCCACCAAATACTACGTTCTTAGCTGTCAGGTAAACCCATGTGGGCTAATTTATGGGGCCTATACTGGCCGACACTTACTTCTGTATCCTGTAAATGTCTAATGTACCTTCAGCTACAGAATACTACAATCTTAGCTGTCAGGTAAACCCATGTGGGCTAATTTTTGGGGCCTGGAATGGCTTCACACTTACGTCTGTTACCTGTGAATGCCTACTGTACCTCCAGCCATCAAATACTACATTCTTAGCTGTCAGGTAAACCCATGTGGGCTAATTTTTGGGGCCAATACTCGCTGACACTTACTTCTGTATCCTGTGAATGCCTAATGTACCTTCAGCCACAGAATACAACGTTCTTAGCTGTCAGGTAAACCCGTGTGGAATAATTTTTGGGGCCTGGAATGGCTGACACTTACTTCTGTTACCTGTGAATGCCTAATGTACCTCCAGCCATCAAATACTACGTTCTTAGCTGTCAGGTAAACCCATGTGGGCTAATTTTTGGGGCCAATACTGACCAACACTTACTTTCTTTATCCTGTGAATGCCTAATGTACCTTCAGCCACAGAATACTACGTTCTTAGCTGTCAGGTAAATGCATGTGGGCAAATTTTTTGGGCCTGGAATGGCCGACACTTACTTCTTTATCCTGTGAATGCTTAATTTTTCAGCCTGGAATTGAAAATCAATGGATCTGTAAAGGTTCCGCCAAATTGTGGAATGGATGTGGACCCATTTTACAGATGTGTGAATGGACCCTATATGTATTAGACATGTATTTACCGACTGTTGTCAGTTCTGGCTGATATATGAAAAAAAAAATTTTTTTTGCTGTAAAAAAAATAAAAATTAGGGCAACTTTTCCAATTGAAATACTTCTGTTATGACATTGTCCATGTGCTGGGACTATTTGTGCACAGCTAGTATGTCTTTTGTGGCTGCAAATATGACCTAAAGGTTTTTAAAGTTTGCCTCCCATTAAAGTCAATGGAATCCGCCACGAACTTGCGGTTCGCAGACTTTTGAGAAGATTTGCGGCTAACATTCGCGAACCGCCCTGGCCGATGTTCGTCTATCTCTAATTATAATGGTCTGTCTGGAGTTCCTGACAGAAAAGATACCAAGAAAATACTTTTTGGATACAGCTTAAAGAACAGAGATTTCTGTTCTTCACATTTCGCTAAAGCTTTGTGTATCAGTACTTCTTGGCCCATAAGCTTGTACTGGAAAAAGCACAGACTGTACTCAACTGTGTTGTTACATTGCAAGCACACTTATACAGCTACAATCCCCTTAATATTTATTCTGTCATTAAAAATTAATTTCAGTGTTGGCATATTTTTGTGGTAAATCTGATTTTATTAATAACTTGATTTACTACATTTAGAATTTAGAAAGTATATAAAGTAAAATAAAGTAATTACATTAGTGGACTGTAATTTCAGGCTTTCGATTTCCCAGTTGCACCTCTGAGTGCTGCAGTTTACCTAAAAAATAAGAGTATAGAACTAAATATCATCTAGTATATAGATTACTGTCACATAATGCAGATTTCAAAATAGAGACATGGCTTATTTCTGGACTCCCTTACAAATAAAACTACATTACCATCTCTTCTTCTAAGTTACCTGGATTGCTAACTAAGGTGCTCCAATACCAGTTTTTTAAGACCGAGTATGAGTACTGATACATTTTCTCAAGTACTCGCCAATGCAAATTACGATACCTATTTTTAGTGTCATGTGAAAGGTTTTTTAGGGCTCGTTCACACCATACATGCATAAAAAGTGATGGGAAAAGATTTCTTTTGCAGGGACATCAGTTTCACATCAGTTTCAGTGAGTTTTTACAGCCTGTTCCCATATGTGCGGGCTGATAACAGTGCGATTTGAAAAAGAGTCCTATGCAATTTCAGTCCAGTTCAGGTGCAATTTCTAATCCCATACACTACAATTTGCATTTTAATCTCACCTTAACTGGGCTTTGAAATCGCACTGCAAACTGTCCTGCACATATGTGAACCAAGTCTGAAGGTATCAGTTTTAGTATCAGAGCATTTGCATGAGTACAGGTACTTGGCAAATGCTTAGTATCAGTACTGCTAACACTAAATGTACCTAAAAATATGGCTCCTGGTGGACATTTTTTATACTGAAACTGGATGAGAAGAAACATGATAACAAGACAAACAAAGGGATCAGCTGACAAGCCATTTTCCTGGCTCAGTCATTCACCTATAGTCAGATTTATTATTCCATTGCAGAGGAAATGATTCTGTTATTGAAAATATTGCAAACATTCTGGGATTAGATATTCATCAGTTTTCTTCACAAAAACAAATTATATAATTTGTTACAGTGAAATATTTTATGTAAATCTAGAGGATGGAAATCTATATGTGAAGGACAGGATAGAGAACAATGTGTGGCAGCAGCTACCTGCTTTTGAACCTTTGATACTGTGATTAAAACGGCTTGCTAATTTAAAATAGAAATCAAATATGTATGTAATATATATATATATATATACATACAGTATCTCACAAAAGTGAGTACACCCCTCACATTTTGTAAATATTTTATTATATTTTTTCATGTGACAATACTGAAGAAATTACACTTTGCTGCAATGTAATAGTAGTGTACAGCTTGTATAATAGTGTAAATTTGCTGTCCACTCAAAATAACTCAACACACAGCCATCAGTGTCTAAACCACTGGCAACAAAAGTGAGTACACCCCTGAGTGCAAATGTCCAAATTGGGCCCAAAGTGTCAATATTTTGTGTGGCCACCATTATTTTCCAGCACTGCCCTAACCCTCTTGGGCATGGAGTTCACCAGAGCTTTACAGGTTGCCACTGGAGTCCTCTTCCACTTCTCCATGACAACATCACGGAGCTGGTGGATGTTAGAGACCTTGCGCTCCTCCACCTTCCATTTGAGAATGCCCCACAGATGCTCAATAGGGTTTAGGTCTGGAGACATGCTTGGCCAGTCCATCACCTTTATCCTCAGCTACTTTAGCAAGGCAATGGTCATCTTGGAGGTATGTTTGGGGTCGTTATCATGTTGTAATACTGCCCTGCGGCCCAGTCTCTGAAGGGAGGGCATCGTGCTCTGCTTCAGTATGTCACAGTACATGTTGGTATTCATGGTTCCTTCCATGAACTATAGCTCCCCAGTGCTAGCAGCACTCATGCAGCCCCAGACCATGACACTTCCAGCACCATGCTTGACTTGTAGGCAAAACACACTTGTCTTTGTACTCCTCACCTGGTTGCCACTACACATGCTTGACACCATCTGAACCAAATAAGTTTATCTTGGTCTCATCAGACCACAGGACATGGTTCCAGTAATCCATGTCCTTAGTCTGCTTGTCTTCAGCAAACTGTTTGTGGGATTTCTTGTGCATCATCTTTAGAAGAGGCTTCCTTCTGGGACGACAGCCATGCAGACCAATTTGATGCAGTGTGCAGCATATCGTCTGAGCACTGACTGGCTGACCCCCCACCCCTTCAACCTCTGCAGCAATGCTGGCAGCACTCATACATCTATTTCCCAAAGACAACGTCTGGATATAATGCTAAGGATGTGCACTCAACTTCTTTGGTCGACCATGGCAAGGCCTGTTCTGAGTGAAAGCTGTCCTGTTAAACCACTGTATGGTCTTGGCCACCATGCTGCAGCTCAGTTTCAGGGTCTTGGCAATCTTCTTATAGCCTAGGCCATCTTTATGTAGAACAACAATTCTTTTTTTCAGATCCTCAGAGAGTTCTTTGCCATGTGGAGCCATGTTGAACTTCAAGTGACCAGTATGAGAGAGTGAGAGTGATAACACTAAATGTAACACACCTGCTCCCTATTCACACTTGAGACTTTGCAGCACTAAAGAGTCACATGACACCAGAGAGGGAAAATGACTAATTGGGCCCAGTTTGGATATTTTCACTTAGGGGTGTACTTACTTTTGTTTCCAGCGGCTTAGACATTATTGGCTGTGTGTTGAGTTATTTTGAGGGGACAGCACGTTTACATTGTTATACAAGCTGTACACTCACTACTTTACATTGTAGCAAAGTGTCATTTCTTCAGTGTTGTCACATGAAAAGATATAATAAAATATTTACAAAAATGTGAGGGGTGTACTCACTTTTGTGAGATACTGTATATATACAGTATCTTTTTTCCCCCCAGAAATGTATTAAAACTGTTCTTTAGTCAATAATTAAAGCTACTCCCAGTTTGTTTTGCACCCTGCAGAGGATCCAGGTATCAATACTACTTTAGTACAAACACAAACTCAGCGACAATCAATATTTTACAAAGGAATATAAAAACTAATCTGGATGGAAGTATATTTCCAGGGATTGCATTAGAGAAAGCTTTCAATAGCCAATAAATATTCATGCATTCATTTTAACAGCAGTGGAATGGAGAAATTCCCCCAAAACTGGCATAATAAATATTGTTGTCACTGATGTAAATTATAATTTCCCTGTATTGTAAAGTACCCTTACCAACACCACAATTATGTGTATTACTGCAACAGAAAAAGACGAGGGTATTAATGCACATATCACATAGCAAATTAAGTAAAAACTTCTGCAAACATTTATCAATTAGGACTATTTAGCATAGACCCAATAAATGTAACGGAGGTTTTATTTCCCATTCCATAGTTTTAATGAAAGCACTGATTAGAATGACAATGCTCTAGAGATACCCATGACACAATTAACTATTCCTATTTATCAAGGTCATGGTCAAAGGTCAAGGTCAGGGTCAAAGAATTTTGGGCAGGTTTTTTTTTTTTTTTTAATTAGTATCAGGGTCAGTGTGTTTTAGGTAGGATAAACAAAGCAAAATGTGCTCTATTGTTTCTAGGCTGTACTACGGATACAAACAACTAACATACACATATGTGCTATCACTGCAATCATCAGGAACATGAGAATTTATTTTGGGTTATTCTTTAGTAAAAGCTAAATTTAAAAAAATATATATTTTTTCTTACAATTTTGGGCCAGTTTGGTAATAAAAAATTGGGAAATATCTATTACCATTTACCCCCAAATGAAAGCCCAATTTGTCCTAAAAAATATGAAGTTTAATCTACCTGGATGCACAAAGTAGTTGTGATGATTCTGTATGTATGGCCTACTAATACATGTCAAAGTTGCAAAATTGTGCTTAGACATGGAGGTGTTACTAAACTCAGGAACCCGCACTTACTATATCTGGTCTCCCACAGTACAAAAAACATGGAAATGCAATTATTTTAGAACATATAAACTGCTAAATACCTTTTCTTATAAGGAGTATATGAAGATGTCAGTGTGTGGTTAAAGCTTGTAGGAGGAGTTTTCATTCTCTTCTGACTGTCCTAGGAGGCTGCATGACCCCTGACCATCAGTCTGGACAGTGCTGATTGGCCCTGTGGAGCAACATTTAGAGGGGTGCCTTCCTGAGTGTGCTGCCTCTATTCCAGTCAATATTTTGCAGCCTAAAGCAGCTGTCCCTTGTCAGGTTCAGTGGCAGTGGGAGCCCCTCCTATCTCTCTCTCAGCCACTCTCTCTGTCAACCCCCCTTTCTCTCTTAACCTCCACTCTCTGTCAGCCCCCCTCTCTCTTTCTCAGACCCCTTCTCTCTCAGCTCCCCACTCTCTTGCAGCCACCCTCTCTTTAAGCCCACCTCAGCCCCCTCTCTCTCTCTGCCCCCTCTCTCTCACCCACCTTTCTCTCACCCCCAGTCTCTCTCAGCCCCCCTCTCTCAGTCTCCCCTTTTTTCTCACCCCCCTCTCTCTCAGCTGTTCTATCTCCCACCCCCCTCTTTTTCTCAACCCCCCTCTCTTTCTCAGCCCCCTCCCTATTTCAGCCCCCCTCTCTCAGCCCCCATTTTTCTCTCATCCCCCTCTTCCTCATCCCCTCTCTCTCACTCAACATATCTCGCCCTCCTCTCTTTCAGCCCCCTCTCTCTCTCTCTCACTCCCCTCCTTCTCTTCCCTCTCTTTTCCCCTCTACCGCCCCCTCCTTCTTTCTCTCTCACCTCCCCAGGTCTCTCTTTCCTGTGAACTGGACTGGTTAACTCCTGGAAGGGACAAAGGGGTATTTCATTAGCAATGTCATTAGTAAAGTGCAGCAAGAAGGGGTTAATGTTCTGCCACTGGTCACTGATGCATTAGTGACCATTGACATTTATTTAATCCCTTTGTGCTGCATCAGTGGCACCAGTGTAAGTGCAAATTAACCCTTTTATGAAAATACTGCCAGTGGCCACTAATGCAACACAAAGGGTTTAAATAACTTAACCAATGCCTACCAATGGGGAAGGATTAAAGCAGTTTAAAACCTGCCTAGCCTTAAACATTCTCCCATCCTCCCGCCTAATGCCTATGCTGGATAACCTGTGTAGAAAATATGTATACATCTGCCCCAATCCTGTCAAGTTATCCCCTGTGTTAGCCAGTGGTGCATACAGAGGAGAGGTGGAGCACCAACAACAGATATAACAGAGGAACCTATAGGTGATGTCACTGCTCCAGGCTTTACTGGCCATTGTCAAGTGCTCTCTCCTCTCCCCTGCAGCCACCGCTGACTAACACAGGGGATCATGTGACCAGACCTGAGCGAGCTGAGAATAAGTAAGTGTAAAGGGGCGCAAATTATCTGGATTGCCCCAGAGCGATGACAACCCATGCTGCGCCACTGGCTTTGCTGTATATACAGACTGATTTTACTGTTGTGGGTTTAGTAACACTTTAACAGTTGTGGAAAAAAATGCAGCGCTAATAAATACTAGCAATATAAACGTGTATATATATAAACCAAGAAAGGTAAATACAAATAAATTGCAAAATAAATAAAAGTGAACATCAAATCAACAGTCCCATATGTGAAGTGAAAAAAAACAGTCCACAATGGTGATAATTGAAGTGCTCACTGGATCCCAACAGCAACAAGATATAGAGATATAATGTGCTCACCAGAACGATAGGACTCAAAATGCCATATAACATATGAGTCAAATCAGCTTGTTGTACAATGGATGGATAATCCGAAGGGATGACCGAGGTCCCTGATGTTGAGGTGAAGAGGTGATAGCAGATATGAACCGTCACACCAGAGAGGCTCTCACTCCGTCAAATGGCCAGAAATGAACCAAAAAACAAGGGAGCACAAACTAGTGTAACACTTTAACAGTTGTTTTACCCTTAGGTGTAAAGGGGTTAAAATAGAAATGCAAGACAATACATTTGCGTATAGATATAAAAACATTATAAATACTTTTTTTCTTTCATTATAATCTCTGATTTTAGCTGGGTGAGAAAGTTAGGCTGGACAATTTTCTTATTCAATTTCCTTTGGATTTACCTTCAACTATCTAATGCAAAGGCCTGTCTGATTACGTACAAATTAGAAGTGTTTGGGTTTGACCTCATATTTTATGGTTTTATGCAAATCCAAAGGAAATTTGTACAAGAAAATTGTATAGTGCATGGCCAGCCTTAGAGAGCTAGGGGTTCAGAAGCGTCAGTACATTGATCTTCCCAGTAAACGGCTCTGCAGGGAATGGGGGGGATGTTCTCCCACAACAGCCAGAAAATGGATCATGCTGGGATTTATGTTCTCTCATGCCTAGCATAGTCAGTTTGAAACAGGAGAGCGGGGGGATAGGTAAGGACACAAGGTATTTCCGATTAAGCAGGAGTGTCCAAGCTTTTTTCAAAAAGGGCCAGATTTGATGAAGTGAGGGTGAGGGCCGAACATTTTGCCTGACATTCTTTGGACCATTAAAATTAAATGCAAATTAACTATTTTATGCAAAGTTTGTTGCAAATGGCATACTTTTCATTTTGTCACATGGATGACAAATCTAAACAGTTGTTAAATCACTCTGCCTTTCATATCTGAAGGCCCGATGAAAACAAAATCCAGGAAGCTAAAAATACATGTCAGGAACATTGTAAAGTACATTATATATTATTGGTTTTAAAGGTTGTCTGTCAACTTTTAAGTTAAAAAAATATGAACAGGAACATAACACCAAGTATACATGTTGTGTCCAAATATATTTATAACTGATTTAGACCAACTGACATTAACTGAGATTTTACAATGTATTCATCTCAATTCAGAGCATGCGTGCTCCCTAATTAGTCACACAAGGGTTAACCACATATAAGCGCTATATGAACGCACCGATGATGATTAATGATGGCAGCAATAATAATCATGAATTATGCCAATGTATTTTTCCAAATTATCTGTGGGGTCGTACTAAAGCGGCCCACGGGCCAGACTTTGGACATTATGACATAGTAAACAGTGACAAGTGGATTAAAAACAAAGAGAAACCTCAATCATAGTTTACGAATGCTATTGCACTCATGGTTCTGCTGTTCTTAAAGAAGCCAAAATAAACAGCATTTGGAAGTAGCTTCCAATTTACTATCACAGTAGGGAAACATTCTTTCCTGACCATAGGAATGACAGATTTATTCTCTGGATTTACTAAATATTTTAACTCTTTAAGTGAATTTTAACTCTTTAAAGGATCTTATCATATCTTGTGAATGCTGTGCTGCATTCAATCACTCATTCATATAGAAGAAAAATTCATGGTATTTTTGCAAAATCAACTTTCACCACTTTCATTAAGCCAAGTTAAAACTTTCATTTAAAGTGAAAATTCCCTTGCAAGAGGAACATACTTTACTTCAGTAAGTTAGTTCCATTAAGTATGCTTTAGTTTCTTCAATAAGTTATTTAACCTTTTTCTGGTCATACTATTGCTACACTTCCGGTGAATAATTGTATAGTCTGATTGTATTTTTTGCAAATAACAAATACTGATGAAATGGAGGACTTACATTTAAAATAAATGCCATAGTGAACTCTGGAATTATAATACAACCAGGTAATTAAATACTGACATCTTTTGAGGCTTACCTTTGGTGCTGATTGCTGATATTATTTGTCCTGGTGCACTGTTTTAAAAAATATGGGTGCCACTCATTTGTTTTGTAATATATGGGCAAACTTATTTAGGTAATTCTAGAACTCCTGAAAAGGCTTAAACAATCCTGGACCAAATGTTTTGTTAGCCTTTGTAGCAGCTGGCTAACTTCAAACATGCTATTTAGCCTAAAATGAACCTATCATTTAAAAATCATCAAACTGGATTCCCCTTGATTATTTGCAACTTCTGTGCTGAAGCTACAAGATGTTTAATGGAAAGTGACGGAACTTGTGGTTATGACTACAGGAAACTTCCAACATATGCTAGCATTATTATCTTGAATATGGCATGCATCTAAGCACTGGTGATGCCCCTTTATTGTTTAGTAAAGAAGGCTAAAAGCCTATAGGTGGCTAAGCTTTTTTGTTTTCTGCAGTGAGGAATAGAAAGGTCACTGATATGAATTTGCTGTGTTGCAGGAGTGCCTGAATCACAGGACTGGCTGAGCAGAATCTCAGAAGAATTTTGAAAAGTAAGACAATTTAAATGTTTATACAGTCTAGGTGTCTAGAGTTCCACTTTGAATGCTTCTCAAAATTCAACTGCACAATGGTGTACAGTATTTTTATTTTTTTTTAGGGTATCCTGATAACTTTTTTTGTCCTCTTTCAATTGCTACACATTTGCAACGTTGACCAGATAAATAAAATGATCTAGAGCTTTTAAATATATCATTAGTTTGCAATTCTGTAACTGATAGTCTGTTACTTAATTACATTGTACTTGATTCTTTTAGTGCCGGTTCACACTGAAGCGGCAGGACTTCGGCGCGACTTGCACGGACTTCATAAAATTAATGTCTATGAAAGTCGCTCCAGGCCGCCCCGAAGTAGTACTGGACCCTTTTTCTAAGTTGGAGTGACTTGTGTCGCTCCTATTAGAACCGTTCCTGTACCACACAATGGACTGCGACGGTGCACGACTTGAGAAGTCGTACTAGTGTGAACCGGCACTTATTATAACACTTATTGTTATGAAACAATTTTACATTAGGACTAGACATCTATTTAAAAGAATATATATTTCTATGGTTCTACACTGCAAATATGTCTTGGAAAGAAAATATTTTTCAAAGTTTGCAGTTCCTCACTTTAGCCTCAGAGCGCCACTGTATGACAAGTAAGCAGTATTAGGCAGGGCAATCCAATGGTACATTTATCCTTTACTCATACTGTAGATCAGCAAGAAGAGACATTTTCTGGATTCTGTCTGAAAATCATTCTTATTTTAACCAAAGGAAAATGTTTTGTTTTAGAATCCTACCTTTGCAATGGATTAAAGAAGAATATGTAATTTTATAGCTCACAAACAGACTTAAAAGGGATTCAGATGGCAAGTAATATTTTCCTTCTTATTTTTCTGGCTTTGTCATTCAGTCTCTGGTCATATTCATTATTCTAATGTAGAAGAAATTGGACTCTATTAAAGCAAATATTGCAAATGATCTTAGATTAAATATAAACAAGCTCTCATATAGAAAGCTGTAAATGTCTACAGAAGTATTTTGAAGTACTGTAAATTTAGATACTATAAACATCTATATAAAGGACAGGGTAGACAAAGAGATATTTTTTTAGGTGGCAACTACCTATTTGTTAAACCTTGATGTTAAAGCTAGAAAACTTTTTCATGTTTTTACTGTTAATATGGCAGCACAGTATAGTCGTAACAGCTGTATGCAGTTTGGAATAAACAACACTATAATATTAGACTATCTGCACTATTCATCAGCAGCTCTGGATGAACATCTAGGAAATAGGGTGTAAAGCAATCATTTGCATGGCTCCGCCCTCTGTCCTAAAATGGGGAATAATCCTCTTATTTTTGGTATATTTGGAATAAAACATGTGAATACCCTGTATTTCAAGAAGGTTTTACGGTTCTATGCACTGATTAGAGTTAGGACTTTGATTAGTCCATTTTCACCATATTTTATAATGTCACTGTCAATGCAGATATTTAAGATTCAAATTATAATTTCTCAAGATTTTTTTCAAGAGATCATCAAAATGGAAGTGATAGAATCTATATCATCAGGAGCTAGACTTTCTTTAGTGCTGAGGATTCTGATATCTGAGTTAATTCAGTACAGACATACAAGCTAAATGGCAGTAGGAATTTTAAATTGACCAAGAAAACAAGAACAGATGGAGTACAAAGAACAAAGTAAGAAACAGTTTTAGAGAAATAGTCACACACACAATATCTCTTGCGCTTAGGAAAATGGCCTCTCCGAATGAATGTGCTTAAATCTTCATTGCCTTTAGAAACGGGTAACCACAGTCTTGCTGCCCTCAAAGACTTAGGGCGGTCTAACACTGCAACTATACAAAACACACATAGAGCGCACCGACCTAGTGCATTAACCCGAGACAAATAATTTATTGAATAAAAACACGGTAAGTATTGTATTCACAAAGGCAACAGAAAATTGTGCATCACAGATCTTAGTAAATTCCAATGTATCAACACGTTTGGATATAACAGTCACTGAAGACCCCATGGGCTGACGCGTTTTGAGAAATTCCTCTTCTTCAGAGCCGTGGCTCTAGACTGTTATATCCATACGTGTTGATACATTGAATGTCATTTACTGAGATCTGTGATGCAGAATTTTCTGTTGCCTTTGTGAGTACAATACTTACCGTATTTTTATGCAATAAATTATTTGTCTCGGGTTATTGCACTAGGTTGGTGTGCCCTCTGTGTGTTTTGTATAGTTGCAGTTTTAGGGGAATCTTTAGATATAGAAAAACTGATTCTTCCTGAGTTAATCTTGAAAGCTCTGGACTGAAGGGAACCAGTTAGAACTGGTACGGCCTTATTTAATACAATTATACTGGATGCCAATAATAAGATATCAGCATTTATTCAAGATTTGTACAAAGTTGGTACAGGTGTAAATATTGAAACACAACAGTTTTTACAGTGAAAGCAACTAACAAAGATAAAGGATCCAATGCTCAGATTACATCTTTTTTTTTTTTTTTGGTAAAACCACACATAATACACATTATACAGGCTAAATCATTATTAGCCCTATGAATGGCAATGTTCCTGATGTATTCATCACCTAATTTTATTCTTCTCATTATAAACATTCTACACCTTGAACAATTGTAACTTTGAATAGATTCCATAATCAAGGTTTCAGAGAAAATTGAGAAGTTGGCCCTTATTTCATGGAAAGTTTCAGTTGTCTTCATACATGTAACAGAAGCACCTTATTTTCTAATTATTGAATACACTGGGGAAATCAGGACATTATAGATATTTTAGGAAAAGGCTATTTTGAATCATGGTATTCCTTGATCTGTTGTACTGCTCCCTCAATCTATTTCCAGCAGAATTATCTATCTGATGTATTCCATAAGGCTGCATAAGCAGGGCATATCTTTCCCCCCTAGGCAAGAACGGCAGCATCAGAATATGTAGCTAGCTATGAGTTCCTTTAGGTATTGATGGTTCACTTTAAGTCTTGCCGTTGCAAACAATTTTTTACAGGAAGTTCCCAAAATTAACTATTAATTTGATAATGAAAATCCTCAGTCAAATTTTCACATTTATCTAGTAATCTCTTTAAAATTGATTTCCTTGTTATTTAAGAAATACTCTGAAATGTGTGACTGGGGACTAAGAGAAGGCACATTTATTAAATACCTTCTTCAGTTCCTTTCGGATATTCCATACTTCCTCCTTTCTTGTGGCTTATAGGGTATCTACCTCTCTCAGGACCTATATCTTCAGAGGGTGATTATATGCAACCCCAGTTCATAAGATTCAGAGGGGGGGGTTCCCCTTCCTGGTTTACAGAGGGCGTTTGTAACTTACATGGAGGTCCACGGTTATATTTTTCTGTGCTTTGCTTGCGGCTGGGATTCTGTTCTGGTCCTCAGACGTTTTAATAATACTGTTTTAGTAACCATGCCTATCTCGTATTGCATTGTTGCCATTGTTATCATTACAAAGTCCCTTCCCGAGTGGGCTCTGTATATGACACATTGTATACCTTTCTTATGCAATATTTCCTGAGATTGTATGTTATTAATCTACATATGTCTTACAAAATAAAAAACTTTTGCAAGTAAATACCTTCTTCAGCTCTGTGTATACAAAGGAGCATGGGGGAGCTCATGTCCATAATGGGGTTGGTAGTGACACAGCCCCAAATGAACCACTATGGCTCAAAATTGATATGGTCCAGAAATATTAAGACAGAATAAAGGTGAATGAAGCACCTGGATCGGAAAGCATACACCCATGAATCCTAAAATAATTATATATAATTATCTAAAATTATATAAAAAAAAAAGAGAGTGACATTATAAATACTTTAAGAGTTTGAGAGATTAAACAACCATGACCAAAATAAGGTTTTGCAAGTGTTACATACATTTGCAGAAGATGCTAAGGTTTTTCATGGGAAAGTTTGTTTAAATACAGTCTTAAAGTGACTACCATTTTGGATAGTTGACTTTTTTCAAATGTTATATTGCTTAGATTCATTACTGTTTACATTTGCTTATGATAGTCTGAAATAAATGTGAGGTGGTTTTGTATCTCCCCTATTTATTATAAACATGTATTATCTTGTCTATTCCTATGATAGTCTATCAAAGCTCTAATAAGGTAATGGAGGGTACAATCCCAATATTGCGCTCAGCAAATATTATGCACAAGAAAAGTGCACTAGTGCAAACAGATAAATAAATAAATAAAGTCCTTGGTGCTTAAAAACATCAGAGGTAGTTAAATGGTTAACTGCAGCAGTTGATAAAAGCACAGACTTGATAGAAGTGGGATCTAAAACCTTCACCTCCACACCTTCACCCAGTGTTCTTAATAAATACTCCTTACCAGAAGGATATGACCCCTTGATTATAGGGGGTCACAAAAAGCATTGGTATCCACACAGAATCCAGACCATCCACATCACATTCTCTCACCAGCGAGGATGTATGATCAGGTAAATATGGAACAATGATCCCCTGATGATGTCAGCACGGCCTGACGAAACGTACATCGGGAGCGTGAGACCGTAGACTTCCGGGTTGGCGGAACGCAAGCGTGGATCGGCGTTCATCACTCCAACAACCGAGAATTGTGATTATATTCAAGGCGGAATATCTTATGAATTGTAGTAAGTGCAACATGTACTAATAAAATGTTCTATTTTGCTGACATACTGCACCATGAGAGCTTTTTTGTTACCCCTTATATGTCCTGAAATTTGGAGTTCCATATTTACCTGATCATACATCCTTGCTGGTGAGAGAATGCGATGTGGATGGTCTGGATTCTGTGTGGATATCAATGCTTTTTTGTGACCCCCTAAAATCAAGGGGTCATATCCTTCTGGTAAGGAGTATTTATTAAGAACACTGGGTGAAGGTGTGGAGGTGAAGGTTTTAGATCCCACTTCTATCAAGTCTGTGCTTTTATCAACTACTGCGGTTAACCATTTAACTACCTCTGATGTTTTTAAGCACCAAGGACTTTATTTATTTATTTATTTATTTATTTATCCATCTATTTGCACTAGTGCACTTTTCTTGTGAATAATATTTGCTGAAAGGATACTACAGAGCATATTAGACAAAACAAGCACAGATAATACTTAACATATGGGCGTCCTTGGAATTCGGTATTTTTCAGCTGGGCTCAAGCGCAAAAAAGCAGCAAAAGAGCAGAATTCTAGCTGGCGATCGCTTTTAAAGTCCACTAAGACACCACCCACATAAACACCCACTGTCTGTTTGTCCAATGACAATTCATAAGAGGCCACCCTTCCTAATCAACAGGAAGTATCTCATCTTTCCAGGAAGCCTGTTATTTTCCCCCACTAGAGACACCATCTGTCCAAGAATCACTGTTTTTGACCCGGGTCATCTTTCAGTAACAGCTGGCCTTTGATGTTGGTATAACCTCCCCAGGAGGTGTTATCTGAGGCTCCTCTATCCCTATACCTCACAACAAAAGGCCTAAGTGAGAACATGCTGTGAGGATATGAATTTCTATTTATGCCTCCTTGTCACGAACACCCTGCTGGGTAAACTTGCTCTGCTGGCATTCCAGACTAGGTGTAATCAGGTTTCAATCATCCAGAAACATCCAGAGTACATGTTGCCTTCCAACATAGTCATACATTACAAAGTTGGTAAATTAGGTTCAGAATATGTGCTGAAGTTTGCTATTCTGTTCTGGGACCCTCTGTTCCACTTAGGTCCAGAAGCTGCTATATTGGGTTTGAGAAAGATGTTCAGTTGAATATATATATTGAATTGATGTACTGTATGTCTATAAATGAAAACTGCTACTAGGAAACATTTTATTTCCGCATGCCTAATTGAATTATGGACTTACATTTGAATGTTTAAAATGGCAGAACATTGTTTTTAACACCTCCAAGAGGTTAAGAAAGGCTTTATCTCATAGTTTAGGTGATTCTGTGATTCTTCATGATGACTGAAGAATATCTATCCCCCCATGAATGCCTCTATCTGAATGCTCTACTTGAAGAAATGACTACATCTTTTACATAGAAATCCTTGTTGTTTTAAAGTCACACAGGAGGTCCTGAAATGATTCCAGAAGCTTTGCCAAGCCATCATTTCAGTATGACCTTTCTCTACCTTTTGCTGAAGGTTAAAGGAGAACTCCTGGTCCTGGGAATGCCTAGAGTAAGAGCCATGATGCCAACCCAAGGCCTGAAAGTTCCAGTGAATACCACGAGAGAGAGATCTAAGGTTCCAGGCTCAAGACCCTAAGGATGACTTCTTTTTTTCTTTCCTACAGTTTTTTTTCCTACAGTCAAGCATGGTGGTGGGAGTGTCATGGTCTGAGGCTGCATGAGTGCTGCTGGCACTGGGGAGCTACAGTTCATTGAGGGAACCATGAAGTACAAACATGTACTGTGACATACTGAAGAGGAGCATGATCTCCTTACTTCAGAGACTGGGCATCCTCAAATGGAAGGTGGAGGAGTGCAAGGTCTCTAGCATCCACCAGCTCTGTGATGTCATCATGGAGGAGTGGAAGAGGACTCCAGGGGCAACCTGTGAAGCTCTGGTGAACTCCATGCCCAAGAGGGTTAAGCCAGTGCTGGAAAATAATGGTGGCCACACAAAATATTGACACTTTGGGCCCAGTTTGGACATTTTGACTTAGGGGTGTACTCACTGTTGTTGCCAGCGATTTAGACATTAACAACTGTGTGTTGAGTTATTTTGAAGGGACTGTACACTGTTAAACAAGCTGTACACTCACTACTTTACATTGTAGCAAAGTGTCATTTCTTCAGTGTTGTCACATGAAAATGTATAATAAACTATTTACAAAAATGTGAGGGGTGTACTCACTTTTGTGAGATACTTTATCTAAAACTATTTCTTAATTATGAAGAATTTGAAGCCTGCAGAACAATTTGCTGAAACAGAGGGCCCTAATTATGGCACTGATCTTGCAGAATATGCTAATGGAATGCATAACAGTGTAAATTTGCTGTCCCCTCAAAATAACTCAACACACAACCATTAATGTCTAAGCCGCTGGCAACAAAAGTGAGTACACCCCTAAGTGAACATGTCCAAATTGGGCCCAAAGTGTCAATATTTTGTATGGCCACCATTTTTTCCAGTACTGCCTTAACCCTCTTGGGCATGGAGTTCACCTAGACAATACTGTGTAAGGGTCACACAAGCTTAGTCCAGTAAGGAATCCATGCAGTATCCTCTAGACTGGTCGGAGCCACAAAGGGACTTCCAATGAGTAAACTCAGCAGGATATAGGGACCATATAAGGAAGGAAAGGCTCACAATAGTGTAATACTGATATGATGAACGTTTTATTCAGAAGAACATAAAATGGGTCACTCACATTTGATATGAGAATAAGCAGGCTGGTACAGTCATTCAGCTGGTATATCAGATCATTCAGATCACGGTGTGCTCGGGGCTCCCCTGATCCCGGCGTGCATTCCACCGCTACCAGAAATGACGTCACAGCAAGCGTAGGACTGGAAATTGCGTCGACGCATTTCGCCCTCCTCCAGGGCGTTATCACAGACGTATATACGTATATATTTTCTCATATCAAATGTGAGTGACCCATTTTATGTTCTTATGAATAAAACGTTTATCATATCAGTATTACACTATTGTGAGCCTTTCCTTCCTTATATGGTCCCTATATCCTGCTGAGTTTACTCATTGGAAGTCCCTTTGTGGCTCCGACCAGTCTAGAGGATACTGCATGGATTCCTTACTGGACTAAGCTTGTGTGACCCTTATACAGTATTGTCTAGGGGTCCATTTTGTCCGGTAAGTGTAACATCCTGGGTGAGAGGAAAGTCACCGTTTTTTCACAACACAGTGTCAGCATGATTTTGCACAGATTTTCCAGCACTTAAGCACTTTTCATGAACTATCCTTCACTGGCTACTTGCTGAAGCACCTTGGAATCTATATGCTATGTTTTGATGGACTTTTTTTCACAATTACATGGACTCCTATTTATTAATATCTATTGCACAGGATATTGATTCCTAATTATTGATATTTATTGCACAGGGTGTAAAGTATATCTGTCTCATATTTGTATATTTTTACATTTATTTATTGATGGTGATATATTTCACATCTGTTTTTTATGCTAATCACAACCATTTTGCGCTGTTTTTTTGCACTGTCACTTTGAAGAATCTATTTGATTTTTGCACAGCAGCACTTTGAGTTGCATTCAAGCACCACCATAGCGCAGCATTAATTCACCTAATTTTCATCTATAATATATACTGATTTACACAGAGCACTTTATAGATACACTTATATCACCTTGATTTATTGATAATATATGGAGTAATCATTTTAATTATATTTATTGTCACAGAGCACTTTATTGGCACATTCATATTTTTTATAACTTGTATATAGCACCACCATAAGCACCTTCATTATTTAATATTTATTCATTATTCATTATTTTGTATATTGTTTAATACATTGTACTTATATACGGTGATTTATAACTATTTATTTAGGAAAATAATCTTTTCATCATCACACATTAATGAGTTTGTTTATTTGTTTTATATTTTGACACAACACATTGAACATCTATACTATTTATTATCTATTGCACAATACGTTATTTAATATAATTTTATTATTTTACACTATTTATTATCACTGAGATATATGTACACC
The DNA here is from genome assembly GCF_965119305.1 of Pelophylax lessonae. Classification (NCBI taxonomy): domain Eukaryota; kingdom Metazoa; phylum Chordata; class Amphibia; order Anura; family Ranidae; genus Pelophylax; species Pelophylax lessonae. The sequence goes on from NC_138771.1 coordinate 428,213,584, forward strand.
TTATAGATATCCCTTGATGCGCGGTACTTCCCCCCATTTTTTATGTCTTCTAACTGTGTGGTTAACAGTAACAAGTACAAGCGGCATTAAGGGTATTCACACCTAGTGAAGTGAATTCAGAAAACTGCGCTATACCTTTCATATATGTCAACCAATATTATAGGTATAAAGGTATCATATATAGTGTGGAAATTGCTTAAAACACTATATCATATTTTGCCAAAATAAGGTGTAAAAGTTGCCCAAACACTATCACCATATATTAAAATCTTCTGGCAATGAATAATAAACAATTACGGGTCCAATACCAATTCTATAAATATTCAAATGATTAAAATGTTATTAAAAGGAAGAGGAAAAAACTTCTTGTGCAATAGTGCGGGAAGAGTCTCTAAGCAAAGTGCAATGGTGCAATACAATAGTGCAAAAAAGAGTCTCTGTATATAGGTGACTGTACAGTGCTCCCTCGCTGTTCACCACTGATGCTCAGGTGGTAAGAAGACTCACTTACCAGATGAAGTGGATTCCTGATGGCATACGCCAATAAGGAATCAAACAGACTTGGTTATAGTGTCTCCCGGCTTGCTCTCACAGGTGGGTGGTAGACACAAAGGACTCCTTTCCCCCGGATGGTTGTATGGCTCACAATATGGGAATATAAAACAGAAGGACTTCCCCTCGTGCAGAGTGTTAAAAACTCCTTTATTATATCCACATCAAATTAAAGCCATAAACAAGTCCTTTAAAAGCATTCCGGAATGTGTGAGCACTCAGTATAAAAAAACTCCACTTCAATGTGCAATAAAATCAAAATCCATTTCAGTGCAACAAACTCTCAAATAAAATCCATAGGAACAGTCTATAGAGACAAACGCAAGAATATATAATGCCCCTGTCCTCACCGGTGTAGCTCCAGCCTCGCGGTTGGACTTTTTCCGTGTGTATTCACACCTAGGTCTCTCTAGTATTTAATCATAAAAATGGTAAAAATGGTTAAAATTACACTGACAAATTGCAGTATAAAACCAATAGAAAGAGGTCCAAACAAATGGAAAAGGCAAAGATGTATCTATACACTTACATCAGGACCCACCACCCCAGATATTAAAGTGGTGGCTGGACCTTAGGCATGTCTCAATAGCTCTATGGCCGTTTTGCGTCACGCGCATCAACGGGAGCATTACAGACACTGCCTGTGGTTAACATTTATATAAGGCTCTCAATCAACATAATGCTACTAACAAAAAGCTGTGAACGCTGGAAATGTCACTTCCGGTATTAGCTGCCATTTTGATGAAGTTCAAATAGTGTCAAAATTATTATTAACATTAAAAACATGTGACAAATATTCCAAAGTAGCCTAAGAACCTTTTTGGTCATGCAGCCTTGCACATTTTTTTAATGTGCATTTTGACAAATGTGCCAAAAAACACGTGTCTACTAACCGTGATTGGGCAGTCATTAGGAATTAGGCTGCATTCACATCTATATGTTTCTGAATGCGCAGCAATCCGCACAAAAAATATGAATTGTTGAGTGTCTCAGAAATACGCGGCAAATGGGCATCATGCTTGCATTGCCATGCATTCACATCTGCATGTTTCCAAACATGCATAATTTTGTAAGCACACATTTCACTTGCATCGTATAATGGTATGCTATCCGCGATTGGGGTGTCATTAACAATTAGGCTGCATGTGCATCTACATGTTTCTGAATGCATGGCAACCTGCACAGAAAATGCACGGTTTTCTGCACATCGGAAATGGTCAAATGTGAATGCAACCTAATTGTTAATGACACCCCAACAGTGGTTAGCAAGCCATTATTGTGATGCAAGCCCTAAGCACATTTGCAGCATGTTTCCAAAATGAATGGCAAAGCTTGTGTTTTCTGTGTGGATTGCCATACAAACAGAAATGCATGGATGTGACTGCCTGGCAACAAAAGCACAATGCATGTTTGCAGTGCATTTCCAAAATGCACTGCAAAGTGTGCAGGTGCATTCGGCGCAAATGTGAATGGCATGTTTTGCAGCTTGCCATGTATTTGGAAACTAACAGATGTGAATTCTGTCTAATTGATTTTGACACCCCAATTGAGGTTTGCATGCAATTATGGCAACACAAGTGCTATTTGCAGTACATTTCCAAAATGCAGAGCGAAGAGTGCCGCGGGCACATTCTGTGCAGATAAGAATGTAGCCTAATTAGTAACGGCACCCCATTCGTGGTTAGCTTGTCATTATGGCAACGTAAGAGCCATTTTCCGTGCAGGTTGCTGTACATTTGAAAACACACAGTGAATGCACAATGTCCATTTTCAGCACTAAAAACATGCAGCTAAGACCATGCTTTCTGTGTGGGTTGCATTGCATTTTTAAACACACAGGTGTGAATGCAGCCTAATTGGTAATGACACCCTGAATATCATTCCATTATGGCGAATGTACTACATTGTTGCTCATTGGTCCTATAATCCTACAATTTCCAACCCTCCTAATAAATACTACTGCATTTACAAAACCAAGTATTCTGACTTTGAAACTCAGAATTCCAACTTTGAAACTCAGAACTGTGTTTAATAAATTTTAAGATGGCCTCAAGGCAGTTTCATAGTTATGCAACTTTGACATGTGTTAGTAAAACCGTACATAACATCACACCTGCTTAGTGTATCAAGATTATACCTTGTTTTTTCAGGACAAATTAGAATTTCATTTCATGATAAATGGTAAGGGAAGTCTCTAGATGTTTTCAATTATTAAAGGAAATCTGGCACAAAATAATAAAAAATAATAATTTTTAAATATTTTGCATAATCGTCCTTGCTATTACTATATTCTACTATCAAAGAACAATCCAAAATAAATTCTCCTGCTCCTGACAATTGCAGTGATACTACATATCTGTACTTTATTTGTTGTTTGTACCCATAGAAGGGCCTAGAAATAATAGTGTGCATTTTGATTTTTTTAATCCTACCTAAAACTGACCCTGACATTTGATCTAGACCCTGGACTCTGACCTTTGACCCCCACCTTTTTTTTTTTTATTCCTTGGATCTGTGGAGGGGGGAGGAGGTGGAATGTTCGCTGTTCGACAGAACAGCTTTAGAATTTTTGTTTTATTTTTTTTATATGATTTGCAAAAAAATCTTGAGAAAAACAAGAACTCCTTTGTATTATGTTGCTGTACAATAGAAAACATCTCATCCAATTATTTTTCAAGCTTAGGTTTGCATAACGTCAGTTTCCAAAGAAGCAAGCAGATTCCATAGAAAGATTATTGCACAGCGTTCCACCATCAGCCAAGTTAGGGTCCATGTACACGGGACGTTGTTAAAAGTCCCTTTGAATGCTGGAATTTTTAGAATGTTTGAAACGTCCGTTCGGTCGCGTTTGTACCCGCGTTTAGCGGGCGTTTAGCGGGCGTTTGCGGGCGTTTGCGGGCGTTTGCGTTTAGAACCGTTCCTAGAGGTCAAAAAAATGATTCCCCTTTAAAATGGAAAAACGCGAACGCCAAACGTGGGTCATCGCGTTCGGTCGCGTTCGGACGCGTTAGGTTGCGTTTTTGCGTTTGAAACGCCAGGAAACACACGTTCGAACGCAAATAATTGCGTTCTAAAAAAAGTCCCTGAACGCAACTGCCCGCAAACGACAGCAAACGACCTGGTGTACATGGACAGATAAGATAAAATGTAGATGGGTTCAGGGGCTTCTAAAAAAAAACGCCCAACTGCTCCTAAACGACCATTTCCAGCGTCCCGTATACATGGAGCCTTAGATTATTGCCTCGTGCTAATCGATGGTGCGGTAGCGGACTCCCCTCCTGGAGTTGCAAAATCGGCACCCAAAGTACGCTACTGCCAGGATGCTCAGCCTCAACACAATCCCACCAATAAAACTACCCAAGTCAAATCCTGATATCTTCTGTGTTCCCGAGGACATGGTACTGGTCACAGGGGTGCCGGTGGTAAGGGATCCTTTGGTAGAAGTTACTGCTGTGGGTTTTGGCGTTCCTTTACTGGTCACAGTCGTAGAAGTGGTGGTACTTGCTGGAGTTGTACCTTTTGTGGTGGGTGAAGTCGACGGAGGAGGAGGCGCAGTTGAGGGTTTTACAGGTGTGCTGGTCGGAGAGGTTTTTGGCGCAACAGTTGTTGGGACATTAGGAGTGGTGCCTGCTTTCGTTGTAGCTGTAGCCAGGGTTGCATTCGGACCAGTCGCTATGTCAGACTCATTTGTAGAAGCCTTTGTAGACAAGGGAGGCGTTACAGTAGAGGAGCAGAGCGGCCGCCAATAGCCATCCCCGGGATCCGTCCATCATCCTCATCCCGCCCTGACACTGTAACGAGGAACACAACAATCACAGCCTCACCGCCTACACCACACTTCCCGGAGGGCCACGGGAGCGCGCACCAGCTCGGGTTGTCAAGCTTCTGTCATGTGACCTCCTGCTGCGGGAGCTCCACCTTTTCTTTTGACTCTAACCCTGAACTAGCTCAAACCCTGATCTATATTTTTTATTACATTTTTTTTTGTACACATTTGGTTTTCTTTACATTTTTCTTCTCTAGCAAGGAGAAAATATACATTTGGTTGTGTCTCTTTCTCCATTAAGGAGATGAAAAAAAAAAACACGGGGGTGGGCTACACAGTGTCTAATCACTGTCACAAGCTATCTTAGTGATCAGGTGATCAGGAACTGGTTCACAGTGAAAGTGCCCAGATCCCAACCCCTCTCTATGTAAATGAGTAATGGATTGATATATTTTCCCTACTCGAAGACAAAAAATGTAAATGGTAGACACCCAAGCTTTTTGACAAGTCCTTTAATATAAAAATAAAACCTCCAGAAGAAGTCCCAAGATGCATGTATACTGTAAATACATCACATTGTCCAGTAATGCAGTTTGCCCCCTGACCAGGTACAAGTCCATATTTGGTCAACGAGATCACCCAGGATACCCTGGTTCTTTGTTTACATTCCATGGCAGGGACTGAGAGCTGTTATTAATGATGAGCAAACATAGAACAGAAGTCATGGGACTTTAAATAAGGCAGGTCACTAACTAAAATACACATAGATAAAATCAGAATGGTAACCTTTTGCACATTCGGTAAATAATACAAATAAATAACATCAGTTTCCAGATATGATATAGCCATATATAAAAAGAGCTGACACAGAAAAATCATATAGTAATACAATTTATATTAAAATAGTTAAATAATATTTCGCAGAAAGGTACATGATCGATCTCTATGCATCTCTGCGTTTCGTGGATCCCTGTCCACTCATCAGGGACTTGATGCAAAAATATGCCTGTAAGTATAGGTTTGTATAAAACTGCAAAAAATTTCATACATGTATTAAAAAAGAATATAACAAATTGTGTGTATATATATAAAAGGATTGCCTTATTGCTTACATGTCAGCATCAAAAATACATCCAGCATCTCGGAGGGAAGTGGGTCACTCAGTACCTTCTGGTGCCCATCCCATGAACTTTCTATAATACCCTGGATTTTTCCTTAGTTCTGGTGGACACATCACTAGACACAATTCAAATATTTTATATATATATATATATATATATATATATATATATATATATATATATATATATATATATTAATATAGATATAAATATATAAATTGGGCCCAATTTTTGACATTTTCACTTAGGGGTGTACTCACTTTTGTTGCCAGTGGTTTAAACAGTAATGGCTGTGTGTTAAGTTATTTTGAGGAGACAGAAAATTTACACTGTTATACAAGCTGTACACTCACCACTTTATATTGTAGCAAAGTGTAATTTCTTCAGTGTTGTCTTGAAAAGATATAATAAAATATTTACAAAAATGTGAGGGATGTACTCACTTTTGTGAGATACTGTATGTGGGATTTTTTAAATTTTTATACAGATCTATATTTACAGGTATCTTTTTGCATCATGCTCCTGATGAGTGGACAGGGATCCGCGGAATGTGGATGCATAGATATACTGTGGGATCGTAGACAGTACCAATTTTAACCATAATACCACACTTCAATAATAATAAATACTGAAAATTTAAACACTATACAACTATTTAAATGGAGTGAAATTGGCCACAGCCCTTTATTATTGGCAATAAAATGAATTATTTGATCTTATAATCCAATTTATTACACGTATAACTATTTTGTTTTTCTTCTTTACCCAATATTTCACACACACCAAATATTATTATATTTTTACACACATATAACTGAACTATATATCTATAACTTAGCCATTAAAGCTTGAGTTATAAACATTAAACCAGAACTGTCCCATATGCCAGGCTCAAACTAAATGAGCCTGGCACCCCACCTGCACCACGGCCAATGTCCAAAGCAATATCAGAAAAGTGTGCATTATCCTTCCTGTAAAAACCCTTCAAGCCCCCTTCCAGGTCAACATGGCGAAAAGACACGCCATTGATGGAAGGCATAAACTTTGCAATAGCTCATTTTATATGCTTTCTAATTTTTTTCAAAATGTTTAAATTCCGGGACTAATAACCATTGATGTCTTGAAATTATTTCAGAGAAAACCAGTATGGTATAGGGCAAAACTAAATGAATATGGAACAAATCAATTTTAATTTGATATATAATATTCAATGTTTTGGGGTAACCTATAGCATTGCTGGATAAATGAAAAATTATGATACCAGGGAGAGGACAAGTTAAATACAAGGAGGACAATGCTTTGCGCAATTCTAGCAACTTTATTCCCCTTTTACCAAACCAACATAGTTGAAATTGATCAGTCCGATGGCCTAAATTAGAAACCATAAACTCTCTCCAAAGCATGCTGCTGGGCCCAATAAATGTAGGAGTGACCTACAATTCAAACTTGACACTTGGAATCTGTAACCTTATTAAACACAGAAATTAGGTCTAATATATGAACGATAACAAGAAGACCACCAAACCCCTATACCTTTAATAACAGCCTGAATGGCTGCAGGCTGAGGAGCCATGGCCAGACAGCTGCGCATCCAGTCATCTCCATCGGCTGCTCCAGCCCATTCTAGCAATTGATGCAGCAATATTTTCATGGTGAGTGGCAGGGAAGCATCTTGTTGCTCACCGCAGACTGACAGCTATTGTGCAGATTTTTTATTTGAATAGCGCCAGTAGCTCCTGCCAGGTCAGTTATAACCATGTGACTTCTTGTTAAACCAAATACATGTACATATTTCAAACTGTTGTTGCTATGGACTTCATCTGTCTAAAGTCTGTCATGCTCCCATAGGTAAGTGAGGCAAATTAATTGCTCCCCCATTTTCTATTCAGAGATCGATCATGTACCTTTCTAAGAAATATTATTTACCTATTATAATATGAATTGTATTTCTATATGAATTTTTCTGTGTCAGCTCTTTTTACATATGTCTATATCATATCTGGAAACTGATGTCATTTATTTGTATTAATTACTGAATGTGCAATAAATTACCATTTTGATTTTTTTCTCTGTGTATTTCAGTTAGTGACCTGCCTCATTTAAAGTCCCATGACATACAATTAGGGATAGAGGCACATCACTGTGTGCTTCAGATCGTATCCTTTCTCTGTATTCTTGGTGAGCAGTCTTTGGAAGTGTGGGGGTGACCCCCCTGGTAAGGTACCCTCTTAATGTTAGGAACATGTGAACTGGTACTGTTCAGGAGAGGGGGCACATGCTCGTCCTTTGCATTTTCTGGTCTATGGGGACCCCACTTTTTCCTTGGCTTTTACATGGAATACCCCTTAAAATCCATATCAGGCCTGTTGGACCTGGTGTAAATTTTTTGGGGCCCAAAGCCTCTTTGTTTACATTCACCTGTCAGCAGGAATAGGTCACTGGTTGTTAGTCCACTGGTCGCCACTGGCCACCTAATAACTAGGAGCCCTGAGCAGTAAGTTGTCACATTTAACAAATAGAGAGAGAGTTCCCCCTGGGGTGGGACTTTAACGGCAATCACACTTCCACAATGCATTGAGAAGGCCTTTTTTGCCCATATTAAGGTATTATTAGATGCCACTGATAAGAATGACAATTCTCTGGATATATCCATCATCTGGGTATCATCATTTTTTTTTTTTTTTTTTGAGGATTCTGATTTTGGAAAAGTAGTAGCACTAGAGTCAGTGATACAGATTCTGGGTATTTTAAATAGCTGTAAATTTGAATGGAAAGTATATTACAATTTTGTATATCGTAAATGTGTAAATATTAGATAACACATAAATATATAAATGATACATGAATACATATTAATAATTGTAAAATAAATGTATAAATACATATTAAATAATATTAAATAATGTAAATATTTGCATAGTAAATACATTGAATTTATATATTGCAATTATTTGATATATTTAATATTTTGACCCAGTCCATTAAACTAACTCAATCCTTATTGTACATATTGCATGGGTGGAGTAAAAGGAAGAAAAACATATTTAGGACTTGAATGTCCTAGACAAATAGAATTTTAGTCGAAAGATAATATTTTACTGCTCGGGTATCAACAAATGTGTAACCCTGTTTGACTCTGTTGCATAACATTATTAAAGTGTTACTAAGCCCACAACAGTAAAATCAATTTGTATTTGCAGTAAAGCATGCTTGCTATTCTCACTGTAAAACCTAAAGGGGTTAATCCTCTGCATTGTAGAAAAAGGCTGTTTGATCCTGTCTTCACATGCTCAGTTTTGTGTGTATTGTTAGAGAGATTTTTTTTTTTTTTTTTTTTTAGAGGGTGCATGTGATCAGCACAGGGCCAATCAGCACTGTCCAGGCAGAGTCAAAGGTCAAGCAGCCTCATAGAACAGAGCAGAATCAAAATTTCTCATACAGGCTTTACCAGTGCTCAACCGGACATTGATAGAAGTCACAATACTGATATATACTGCTAATGAGTAAAGGTATTTAGCAGTTTATATTTACTTAATTAATTGCATTTGCATTTCCTGTGTACAGTGGGAGACCAAATATAGTGAATGCAGGGTCCTGGGTTTAGTAACAATTTAAGCAGGGTTCAACTAAATACAAACAGTTAAACCTTAGTAGCTTCTTACCTGAGAGCCTAATACAAATTAAAGCTTTATAATCATGGTATTGACAAATACTTACATTTTAGTTTAATTCATTTTGATAAAATACTGATAATATGGAAAGTGTATGCATTTTAATGTTAGCATATATATTGCTGATAAGTTAAATCATTCAACTAGCCTGTTTTAAAAATCAGAGCTAAATATTAAAACAACACACATGTGTTATACTTAAAAAATGTAAATTGACTATTACAATGCCTTGGGTAATACCAGAATATAAAAAGAAGAGTGCTTAGACAAAGGAGACTTTTCCTTTCTGTTCATGGCTTTAGCAATGGCATGTCTTGCTTATCTCTACACCAAAAAGTGTAAAGCTAAGCAAACCTATCTCTTTCCACTCAGTCAACAACAAATATGATGACTAGGTTATCATTAAGTACATTAAGCATTTTAAAATACAAATTTAAATATAAAACATTTAATGATTAAGGAACAGAAGATATAAATGGGTATGCTCCCCCAAATTTTTTGCCTGTTTATTATGTATTCGGTCTAACCAGACTATCGAGGTTGAGCAGCCCTCCCCACCCCCCACACACACCTGTACTCAATCAGTGTCCACCATCAAGTGGATATAGGAAGAGTCCCCTGTAGTGCATTTGCACATTTTTCCCAGCAAGGAGTATTATCTCCAAGGGTTAAAAAGGCTGGATTCATCTCTTTTTCATGGATAGTGTAGGACCCACTGATAATGGGGTACTTTGACGCAGTAGTGGGCTTGAGCACGATATGGCCATATGGTGGGACCAAACCCCCATTTTTATTTATGGACTCTCTTCAGATTTGGTAATAATTTCCTTTGCATTTGCACGCTATTCTTTTTTAATATACATGTCTTTTGGTTCATAGCTGCAGCAGCTTTGGAAATACATGGGTATGCTCCCCCAAATTTTTTGCCTGTTTATTATGTATTCGGTCTAACCAGACTATCGAGGTTGAGCAGCCCTCCCCACCCCCCACACACACCTGTACTCAATCAGTGTCCACCATCAAGTGGATATAGGAAGAGTCCCCTGTAGTGCATTTGCACATTTTTCCCAGCAAGGAGTATTATCTCCAAGGGTTAAAAAGGCTGGATTCATCTCTTTTTCATGGATAGTGTAGGACCCACTGATAATGGGGTACTTTGACGCAGTAGTGGGCTTGAGCACGATATGGCCATATGGTGGGACCAAACCCCCATTTTTATTTATGGACTCTCTTCAGATTTGGTAATAATTTCCTTTGCATTTGCGCGCTATTCTTTTTTAATATACATGTCTTTTGGTTCATAGCTGCAGCAGCTTTGGAAATACATGGGTATGCTCCCCCAAATTTTTTGCCTGTTTATTATGTATTCGGTCTAACCAGACTATCGAGGTTGAGCAGCCCTCCCCACCCCCCACACACACCTGTACTCAATCAGTGTCCACCATCAAGTGGATATAGGAAGAGTCCCCTGTAGTGCATTTGCACATTTTTCCCAGCAAGGAGTATTATCTCCAAGGGTTAAAAAGGCTGGATTCATCTCTTTTTCATGGATAGTGTAGGACCCACTGATAATGGGGTACTTTGACGCAGTAGTGGGCTTGAGCACGATATGGCCATATGGTGGGACCAAACCCCCATTTTTATTTATGGACTCTCTTCAGATTTGGTAATAATTTCCTTTGCATTTGCGCGCTATTCTTTTTTAATATACATGTCTTTTGGTTCATAGCTGCAGCAGCTTTGGAAATACATGGGTATGCTCCCCCAAATTTTTTGCCTGTTTATTATGTATTCGGTCTAACCAGACTATCGAGGTTGAGCAGCCCTCCCCACCCCCCACACACACCTGTACTCAATCAGTGTCCACCATCAAGTGGATATAGGAAGAGTCCCCTGTAGTGCATTTGCACATTTTTCCCAGCAAGGAGTATTATCTCCAAGGGTTAAAAAGGCTGGATTCATCTCTTTTTCATGGATAGTGTAGGACCCACTGATAATGGGGTACTTTGACGCAGTAGTGGGCTTGAGCACGATATGGCCATATGGTGGGACCAAACCCCCATTTTTATTTATGGACTCTCTTCAGATTTGGTAATAATTTCCTTTGCATTTGCGCGCTATTCTTTTTTAATATACATGTCTTTTGGTTCATAGCTGCAGCAGCTTTGGAAATACATGGGTATGCTCCCCCAAATTTTTTGCCTGTTTATTATGTATTCGGTCTAACCAGACTATCGAGGTTGAGCAGCCCTCCCCACCCCCCACACACACCTGTACTCAATCAGTGTCCACCATCAAGTGGATATAGGAAGAGTCCCCTGTAGTGCATTTGCACATTTTTCCCAGCAAGGAGTATTATCTCCAAGGGTTAAAAAGGCTGGATTCATCTCTTTTTCATGGATAGTGTAGGACCCACTGATAATGGGGTACTTTGACGCAGTAGTGGGCTTGAGCACGATATGGCCATATGGTGGGACCAAACCCCCATTTTTATTTATGGACTCTCTTCAGATTTGGTAATAATTTCCTTTGCATTTGCGCGCTATTCTTTTTTAATATACATGTCTTTTGGTTCATAGCTGCAGCAGCTTTGGAAATACATGGGTATGCTCCCCCAAATTTTTTGCCTGTTTATTATGTATTCGGTCTAACCAGACTATCGAGGTTGAGCAGCCCTCCCCACCCCCCACACACACCTGTACTCAATCAGTGTCCACCATCAAGTGGATATAGGAAGAGTCCCCTGTAGTGCATTTGCACATTTTTCCCAGCAAGGAGTATTATCTCCAAGGGTTAAAAAGGCTGGATTCATCTCTTTTTCATGGATAGTGTAGGACCCACTGATAATGGGGTACTTTGACGCAGTAGTGGGCTTGAGCACGATATGGCCATATGGTGGGACCAAACCCCCATTTTTATTTATGGACTCTCTTCAGATTTGGTAATAATTTCCTTTGCATTTGCGCGCTATTCTTTTTTAATATACATGTCTTTTGGTTCATAGCTGCAGCAGCTTTGGAAATACATGGGTATGCTCCCCCAAATTTTTTGCCTGTTTATTATGTATTCGGTCTAACCAGACTATCGAGGTTGAGCAGCCCTCCCCACCCCCCACACACACCTGTACTCAATCAGTGTCCACCATCAAGTGGATATAGGAAGAGTCCCCTGTAGTGCATTTGCACATTTTTCCCAGCAAGGAGTATTATCTCCAAGGGTTAAAAAGGCTGGTTTCATCTCTTTTTCATGGATAGTGTAGGACCCACTGATAATGGGGTACTTTGACGCAGTAGTGGGCTTGAGCACGATATGGCCATATGGTGGGACCAAACCCCCATTTTTATTTATGGACTCTCTTCAGATTTGGTAATAATTTCCTTTGCATTTGCGCGCTATTCTTTTTTAATATACATGTCTTTTGGTTCATAGCTGCAGCAGCTTTGGAAATACATGGGTATGCTCCCCCAAATTTTTTGCCTGTTTAACAGAAGATATTGTTTAGATAAAAATCATGTTTTTTTTTTTTTTTTAATAACAAAATTCATATTTACCTAGTTAAACCTGAAGACCAATGCAGTGAAAAACAGGGGTCCAAAGTAATTAACTTAGCCAGTATATCTCTATTCTGTGAAATATTAAGAGAGCACTATGTTTCCTTAGATTTCTGTGTATTGCCATTTTAACAGATGTCACAAGGGACTCACAACACATAATATGTTTAGGTATAATGAAAATAAACACACTTTCATGACTTCAATTGTTTCTAGTAAATAATTCAATCTTTACTGAGCTATTGGTACTGATTATTATGTGAACTCTGATTTTATTTAATAATCTTTTTTTAACTCATCATTTTTTAATTATCGCGCATCTAAAACTAAAGACAAGCATACACTGCATAAGTATTTGAATGAGAAAACGTGTTTCTCAGAGTGCAATTCCTAAATTTGGCCTCAGAGTGCTGCTGTTAGACCAATAAGCAAAAGAATACAGCACAGGAGATCTGTTGGTATTTTATTCACTTGCACATATTGTATACTGCATAGCTGAGAAAGGAGTACATTCATTGTCTATATTCTCTCTGCACAGAAGCCTTTTGTTTGCAATCACAACATTTAAATTGTTGTAGGACGATTTCAACTGCAGAGCAAAAAATGGATAATATGAAGGAAGCCCCAGATGAAGATTCACAAAGAAATCAAATGGCAAGTAATATTCTTCTTCCTATTTTCCTGGCTGTGTCATTTAGTCTCTGGTCCGAATTATTATTTTATTGCAGAAGAATTGAGAAAGGACTTGTTGTGGATGATCTTGAGTTAAATATTAAATATTAGAAATTTGCAGACTGTATCTGATATTTCAGAGAAATAGTTGTATATAGATAAAAAAAACAATGTAAAAGGAAAGGATAGAGAGAGAGATACACTGTGTGGGGCAGCAAGCGCCTGCTACCTCACATTTTATTTATGGTTTAAAATAATATTATTAATAATAGTATTATTATTTGTTAATTATATTTACTTTATATTACTTTATTGAATTTCCTTTATTGAATGTCATTTTTTTTTTTTTTTTTGTGACAGCATGACTGCAAATAAAAATAGATTTTGAGAAAATACGGATTCAGGAAATAACTGAATAAGCCACAGCTAGGGTAGGTATTCTTCAAAGTACTACAATGTAGGTACTAGTAGAGGTAACATATGACAATGATAATGCTCCTGAGATATCTTTCACTTTTTTATCATCTCCTAATTGCTCGATAGTGATTGCTGTCATAAGAGTCCAAGATCAAGATTCTGGAGAAAATTAGTATATTGACTGTTAGATTACAAAACAAATTAGTCTATCATTTAATGCTTTCTACAAAATGGTTAACACAAATGCAATGGACAGAGAAACAGTATCCAGATATAATATCACTACTATAGCTACTGACAGAGAATCTCCTTAACCCTCCTCTTGTGTTAGGGTCAAAACTGACCCGTTTTCAGGTTTTGAATGTCTATAAGTATCACATAAATTTGTTTATTGCATCAAGATTTTTTTACTTTGTCAGGAACCTCTATTTAAACAATGTAATAGAAAAATAATCCTTTTCACTAAATTATAAAATACTGTGGTGAAAATTAAGACGTTCATGGTGTTAGGGTCAATTCTGACCCAGTTATAATATAGGATTTTAGGACACTAATAAGTTCCAAAACTGAAATCATAAACACTCTCTCTGCTTAGTAACAGTGACAGCCAATCCCCTCTCAACCCTGTGAGCTGTAGTTAGGGAGGGGCCTATCTCTTTTCCTGCTTGTCTGCTTCTCTAAATAAAGCGAAGAAACATAAGACAAATTCATTTCAGAGTTGCTGACTTTATTTTACCATTTTTTAAATTTGACAATGAGAGGTATGCTATCAAAAGAAAGGTCTAGGGGTCACACCAAAAATATTAAAACCAATCTTTTCAAGGATAAAGAAGCCTAACAAGGTAACCAAGAGGTAAGAAACAAATTTGATGATAAATAATTATTCAGAGGGTATTTTATGGCTGATTTAAAACACGGGTCAAAACTGACCCTAACATCATGGATAGTAACGGAATTCTAACATAAGAGGAGGGTTAACCTTCTTGTAGTAGAACCATCATGATGGAGATCTCAGTTTTTTTGGACAATCCTCCAACATTAATAAGATCTACTTGTGTTGCTTTAAAATCAGAAAATGACATACACTTCAGATTCTAATGATGGGGACAATGCTAAAATTGTCTATTCAATTTAAAATATTAACACAAAAGATTGATAAGGGTCTACTTACCTATCAATCAATAGAGAAACTGAAGTTCTCTATGCGCAGAGGTATTTTGATTATGGGAGGCACAAAGACTTTCTTTCCCTGAATCCTCACCCCCCATATAGCAATGCTACTTTGTTTGTCATAATAGTAGACCTAAACAACAATGCTTAAAAAACTGTTGTACCCATTATCAAAAAATATCTTAGATGTCTTTTCACATCTGAGTAAGGGCTTTTAATAACAGAAATGTTTGCAATGGACAATGATTGTGGACATATTGCTTAGTCTTATCGTTTTTTGCAAGTACCAGACTATTTTATTTTAACCATCATGAACCCACTGGAGAAATCAAGACCTCACTGATTTTCCAGGAAAAGGATGCTTTGAATTACAAGGTTGTTCTCATGCAAAGGACAATAAAAACCCATCACTCTTAGTACTACCACCTTATTTCTAGTTAATGTTGTCAATCTTCAGCAAGTTGTTCCCAGGATTAGGAATCAAATAAAGGATGGATGTTCCAGTTCCAATTTCCACTTACACTTTATTTTTGGCTTAGCTCCAATTTCTTGGTTATCAATTTTAACCATAATTGTGTTTCTCATATCAAAGTGCAAGCATTCGAAATTCCTACCAACCTTGGGATTTGTAAACACCAGCATGTATCCTCCTGTTGATCCCAGAGCATTGTTTATGCATTGCAATGAAAGATTATCAATTCCCTATCCATACAACTTCTGCGTGGGGTGGATTTAGTAGACAATGATATTATATATTTGCTACCAAATTAAAAAATGTCCTTGTGGAAAATTTTTTTTGCCATAAAATAAAAAATTGTCCTTGTGGAAAATATAATTATTACCTCTGGTTTACACAGATTTATGCCAGTTTGCATTGTCCGAATATTTGCAATATTATTGGTATGTGAGGGAATTTGTGAGATATACTGTATACTACCTCCCTTACATTATCACTATGTTAGTTTCTACTTTATTGGATTGAACCTATTTGGGAAAACAACTTAAGCCACAGCCTTGTGGAGGCCATGTCAGTGTGCCTTTATGCACGCAACATCATATTTTAAGATCTAAAGGGATTTAACATATTTACCATAGTCCTCATTTACAGATCATCTCTAGGCAAAGCAATCACAGTGCAATTTAAAAAAAGAGATCTTTGCTCATTCTTTCTTTTGTTTTCTAAATATAGCTGGACTTCATGCATACATCCTCTTTAAAGATGTAGTTCAAAGAGATACAGGGCACACATTTCATGTGTAAATGACTAGCCATCACTGCTATCTCTTGTCCAGCAGGTTCCTCCCCATAATTTAAGAAAGGAAGCATGTCCTTTAATCGAGAAAACCTCATTCAGAACATCAGTAAGTAAAAATTCCAAAATGTTTTGATATTTGAGATTGAAAATTCAAAGTTATTTGTGGGGTTTAAGCCTGCTAATTTTTTCATAGTGTTTAGAGATGGTCTAAAAAGAGCAGACAATCTGTAACTGGTTGATAGATCTGAGCACTGGATGAGTATAGGGCTTATGCAGTCCATGTTTCTGTGATCTCGTTTGACCTTTATACTTTGAACTAATAAAAACATACTCATTGAAAAGTGCTCTGTGATGAAAATTTAATCCACTGAAGTAAATGTACAAATATGAGGGATTAGACATTTAACATAGAGTTTAAATTGTTTCATGAAACCTTTCTTGATGTTTCTACAGATTTCAGATTTTGCTTCCAAGTTTTTGTGTTTCTCTGCCCACATATTGTAATATACAGTATATGGGCATTCCAAAAGTTATATTACAAACTATATTTACAATTAGTTACAGTTTTGATGTTAAATGTTTTCTATTTTATATAGTTCAATTTAGAATTACCAATCGTATAATAACAGGTAAGTGGACTTGTATTTGTTAAGAGGTAAGTGGACTTGTATTTGTATCAGACATGAGGAATTAGTCATTTAACATAGAGTTTAAACATTTTTATGAAAACTTTCTTGATGTTCCTACAGATTTCAGATTTTGCTTCTAAGTTTTTTGTTGCTCTGCCCACATATTGTAATCTACAGGATATGGGCTTTCCAAAAGTTATATTACATACTATATTTACAATTGATTATAGTTTTGATGCTAGATGTTTCCTATTTTATATGGTTCCATTTTGAATTACTAATATTATAATACAAGGTAAGTGGGATTGTATTTGTTTATGCAAATAAAAGTAATTTACTGCATTTAGGGAAAATGACTAAACTACTAAATTGTTTTCCCTGATCTCAAAATACTCCAAAAGAGCAATTTTCAAACTCAAGTTTAAAATTATAATAAAAATACAAAATAAAAACCAGCACTTCCCAAACTGCCAGAATAGTAGCTAATTTATTTTTAATAAACCTCTTCACTAACCAAACGAGCCTCTGTAGTGTCTTTATTTCTCAAATTAGGATTATCCCATGATTGCATCACTCTCCCTCTATCCACTATAAAAATAGACAGAGTGCAAATATAGTATCACACTGCCTTTTCAACTATGCAGCTTCATGACGTAATTCCAAAACAACTGTTCTCTTAATAGTAAACATACATACAGATCTCAATACATATATATCTACACACCCACATATACAGTACTTACATACCCATAGACAATATTGTATATGTAAGTGCACTTTCCAATTTTGAGGATTCAGCTGATTGCAGTGCTCACTGCAATGGCTCACATACACCAGTGCTCTCAATTCTTTGCTAACAAACTAGGTACAACTTAAAACAAAAAACCTGATAGATATTTCTATGGAGATATATACTGAACAAAATTATAAACGCAACACTTGTTTTGCCCCCATTTTTCATGAGCTGAACTCAAAGATCTAAGAAAACTGTGATTCATCCGTGAAGAGAACACCTCTCCAAAGTGCCAGACACCATCGAATGTGAGCATTTGCCCACTCAAGTCGGTTATGATGACGAACTGCAGTCAGGTCGCGACCCTGATGAGGATGACGAGCATGCAGATGAGCTTCCCTGGGACAGTTTCTGACAGTTTGTGCAGAAATTCTTTGGTTATGCAAACCGATTGTTGCAGCAGCTGTCCAGGTGGCTGGTCTCAGACGATCTTGGAGATAAAGAAGCTGGATGCGAAGGTTCTGGGCTGTTGTGGTTACACATGGTCTGTGGTTGTGAGGTCGGATGTATTGCCAAATTCTCTGAAACGGCTTTTTGGCAGAGAAATGAAGATTCAATTCACAGGCAACAGCTCTGGTGGACATTCCTGCAGTCAGCATGTCATTTGCACGTTCCCTCAAAACTTGCGACATCTGTGGCATTGTGCTGTGTGATAAAACTGCACATTTTAGAGTAGCCTTTTATTGTGGCCATCCTAAGGCACATCTGTGCAATAATCATGCTGTCTAATCAGCATCTTAATATGACACACCTGTGAGGTGGATGGATTATCTTGCCAAATGGGGGCAAAAACAAAAGTGTTGCGTTTATAATTGTATTCAGTGTATAATTTTAGGGACTGTAACAGGTAGCATATCTCACAGTCTAGATGCAGGGAAGACCAAGAATGTAGCTCATTTTTTTGTAGTAAAAGCAGGAAACTTTGTATCTCAGAAAACAGGCTGAATGTATGCTGTGTCTTGGTGCTAAACACTATGTAGTGTTGCCTGTGTAGATGTGTGTGTAGTGGGTATATATATATATATATATATATATTTATATAGATGCGTATGTATGTGTACTACTAGGAGGATGGTTGTTTTTGGATTACATCTTGGAGCTGCATAGTTGAAAAAGCAGTGTTATACTGTATTTGCACTCTGTTATTATAGCGGGTAGTGGGAGAGTGCTGCAATCATAAAATACTCCTCCCATGAAAAGTAAAGACATTACAGAGGCTAGATTGGATTGTTAAGAGGCTTACTAAATTGTTACTAGGCAAGGGAAGCACTGGCTTTTATTTTGTTTTTTTTGATTGTAACACTTGGGATTGTTTATTTGCTGCCTGCATCCCAAAGGGAGAGCGCAAATTACCATAATTTTATAATAATAAATATATGTTGTATATGCATGCACAGGTACATGTTTAAAATCGAATTTATATTATTTTTTATTTATTTACATGTTCTGATAAAACAAACAATATATCTAAAGTGTACTGTCTTATTGAAACTATTGCTTTAATGGGTGTTGTGGTATTTTTCAGGTAATTTTTGCCTAAAGAACAATGTACTTCTTTATCTATATAACACTTTTAAAAAGTTTATTTGGAGGATTAGCCTTTTCTTAATTTGTTGGTGGTACTTAAGTGGTATTTTCTATATGTCTGTATTTTTCATGTCTAAAAGTATATCTGAGTTTCCAATGTTTCAAAAATTCTGGCCAGACCAATAGACTTGGTTTGTTTTTGCCATCAGTCTTTTATGTTTTTATGTTTCTTGCCACTAACACTACAATGACTGACAATTCTTTTTGAAATTGTGACACCACTCTAACTCAGCCCAAAAACTCTCTTTCAGGCCATTTTTATTTTCATCTTCCATCACTCTAAACAATTCGTCAACTCTACCGCTCTTTAAGAATCACTGCACTGGTTTTCAAAACTGTATGAAATAAAATACAAAACCATTCCTTAGAGTGCATCATTATACATCTTCTCTTTCATGAGCTGAACTCAAAGATCTAAGAAAACTGTGTTTCATCCGTGAAGAGAACACCTCTCCAAAGTGCCAGACACCATCGAATGTGAGCATTTGCCCACTCAAGTCGGTTATGATGACGAACTGCAGTCAGGTCGCGACCCTGATGAGGATGACGAGCATGCAGATGAGCTTCCCTGGGACAGTTTCTGACAGTTTGTGCAGAAATTCTTTGGTTATGCAAACCGATTGTTGCAGCAGCTGTCCAGGTGGCTGGTCTCAGACGATCTTGGAGATAAAGAAGCTGGATGCGAAGGTTCTGGGCTGTTGTGGTTACACATGGTCTGTGGTCGTGAGGTCGGATGTATTGCCAAATTCTCTGAAACGGCTTTTTGGCAGAGAAATGAAGATTCAATTCACAGGCAACAGCTCTGGTGGACATTCCTGCAGTCAGCATGCCATTTGCACGTTCCCTCAAAACTTGCGACATCTGTGGCATTGTGCTGTGTGATAAAACTGCACATTTTAGAGTAGCCTTTTATTGTGGCCATCCTAAGGCACATCTGTGCAATAATCATGCTGTCTAATCAGCATCTTGATATGACACACCTGTGAGGTGGATGGATTATCTTGCCAAATGGGGGAAAAAACAAAAGTGTTGCGTTTATAATTGTATTCAGTGTATAATTTTAGGGACTGTAACAGGTAGCATATCTCACAGTCTAGATGCAGGGAAGACCAAGAATGTAGCTCATTTTTTTGTAGTAAAAGCAGGAAACTTTGTATCTCAGAAAACAGGCTGAATGTATGCTGTGTCTTGGTGCTAAACACTATGTAGTGTTGCCTGTGTAGATGTGTGTGTAGTGGGTATATATATATATATATTTATATAGATGCGTATGTATGTGTACTACTAGGAGGATGGTTGTTTTTGGATTACATCTTGGAGCTGCATAGTTGAAAAAGCAGTGTTATACTGTATTTGCACTCTGTTATTATAGCGAGTAGTGGGAGAGTGCTGCAATCATAAAATGCTCCTCCCATGAAAAGTAAAGACATTACAGAGGCTAGATTGGATTGTTAAGAGGCTTACTAAATTGTTACTAGGCAAGGGAAGCACTGGCTTTTATTTTGTTTTTTTGATTGTAACACTTGGGATTGTTTATTTGCTGCCTGCATCCCAAAGGGAGAGCGCAAATTACCATAATTTTATAATAATAAATATATGTTGTATATGCATGCACAGGTACATGTTTAAAATCGAATTTATATTATTTTTTATTTATTTACATGTTCTGATAAAACAAACAATATATCTAAAGTGTACTGTCTTATTGAAACTATTGCTTTAATGGGTGTTGTGGTATTTTTCAGGTAATTTTTGCCTAAAGAACAATGTACTTCTTTATCTATATAACACTTTTAAAAAGTTTATTTGGAGGATTAGCCTTTTCTTAATTTGTTGGTGGTACTTAAGTGGTATTTTCTATATGTCTGTATTTTTTATGTCTAAAAGTATATCTGAGTTTCCAATGTTTCAAAAATTCTGGCCAGACCAATAGACTTGGTTTGTTTTTGCCATCAGTCTTTTATGTTTTTATGTTTCTTGCCACTAACACTACAATGACTGACAATTCTTTTTGAAATTGTGACACCACTCTAACTCAGCCCAAAAACTCTCTTTCAGGCCATTTTTATTTTCATCTTCCATCACTCTAAACAATTCGTCAACTCTACCGCTCTTTAAGAATCACTGCACTGGTTTTCAAAACTGTATGAAATAAAATACAAAACCATTCCTTAGAGTGCATCATTATACATCTTCTCTTAAGGTATACAGTCAGGTCCATAAATATTGGGACATCGACACAATTCTAGTCTTTTCAACTCTATACACCACCACAATGGATTTGAAATGAAACAAACAAGATGTGCTTTAACTGCAGACTTTCAGCTTTAATTTGAGGGTATTTACATCCAAATCAGGTGAACGGTGTAGGAATAACAACAGTTTATATATGTGCCTCCCACTTTTTAAGGGACCAAAAGTAATGGGACAGATTAACAATCATAAATCAGACTTTCACTTTGTAATACTTGGTTGCAAATCCTTTGCGGTCAATTGCAGCCTGAAGTCTGGAACGCATAGACATCACCAGACGCTGGGTTTCATCCCTGGTGATGCTCTGCCAGGCCTCTACTGCAACTGTCTTCAGTTCCTGCTTGTTCTTGGGGCATTTTCCCTTCAGTTTTGTCTTCAGCAAGTGAAATGCATGCTCAATCAGATTCAGGTCATGTGATTGACTTGGCCATTGCATAACATTCCACTTCTTTGCCTTAAAAATTCTTTGGTTACTTTCACAGTAGGCTTCAGGTCATTGTCCATCTGCACTGTGAAGCGCCATCCAATGAGTTCTGAAGCATTTGGCTGAATATGAGCAGATAATATTGCCCGAAACACTTCAGAATTCATCCTGCTGCTTTTGTCAGCAGTCACATCATCAATAAACACAAAAGAACCAGTTCCATTGGCAGCCATACATGCCCACGCCATGACACTACCACCACCATACTTCACTGATAAGGTGGTATGCTTTGGATCATGAGCAGTTCCTTTTCTTCTCCATACTCTTCTCTTCCCATCACTCTGGTGCAAGTTAATCTCGGTCTCATCTGCCAATAGGATGTTGTTCCAGAACTGTGAAGGCTTTTTTAGGTGTTGTTTGGCAAACTCTAATCTGGCCTTCCTGTTTTTGAGGCTCACCAATGGTTTACATCTTGTGGTGAACCCTCTGTATTCACTCTTGTGAAGTCTTCTCTTGATTGTTGACTTTGACACACATACACCTACCTCCTAGAGAGTGTTCTTGATCTGGCCAACTGTTGTGAAGGGTGTTTTCTTCACCAAGCAAATAATTATTTGGTCATCCACCACAGTTGTTTTCTGGGTCTTTTGGTGTTGCTGAGCTTACCGGTGCGTTCTTTCTTTATAAGGATGTTCCAAACAGTTGATTTGGCCAAACCTAATGTGTTTGCTATCTATTTGTTTTGTTTTTTCAGCCTAATGATGGCTTGCTTCACTGATAGTGACAGCTCTTTGGATCTCATATTGAGAGTTGACAGCAACAGATTCCAAATGCAAATAGCACACTTGAAATGAACGCTGGACCTTTTATCTGCTCCTTGTAAATGGGATAATGCGGGAATAGCACACACCTGGCCATGGAACAGCTGAGCGGCCAATTGTCCCATTACTTGGTCCCTTAAAAAGTGGGAGACACATATACAAACTGTTGTCATTCCTACACCTTTCACCTGATTTGGATGTAAATACCCTCAAATTAAAGCTGAAAGTCTGCAGTTAAAGCACATCTTGTTTCTTTCATTTCAAATCCATTGTGGTGGTGTATAGAGCCAAAAAGATTAGAATTGTGTTAATGTCCCAATATTTATGGACCTGACTGTATGTACAGTAATCCTTTATCTTGTAAAACAACCCAATCTGTTTAAAATGTATTGCAATTTCAGTATATATACAATGTATATATAAATATATATATATATATTTATATATAAATGCATATATATATGTATATATACATATTAAGAGGATGCTTATACAGTGCCTTGCGAAAGTATTCGGCCCCCTTGAACTTTGTGACCTTTTGCCACATTTCAGGCTTCCAACATAAAGATATAAAACTGTAATTTTTTGTGAAGAATCAACAACAAGTGGGACACAATCATGAAGTGGAACGACATTTATTGGATATTTCAAACTTTGTTAACAAATAAAAAACTGAAAAATTGGGCATGCTAAATTATTCAGCCCCTTTACTTTCAGTGCAGCAAACTCTCTCCAGAAGTTCAGTGAGGATCTCTTAATGATCCAATGTTGACCTAAATGACTAATGATGATAAATAGAATCCACCTGTGTGTAATCAAGTCTCTGTATAAATGCACCTGCACTGTGATAATCTCAGAGGTCCGTTTAAAGCGCAGAGAGCATCATGAAGAACAAGGAACACACAAGGCAGGTCCGAGATACTGTTGTGGAGAAGTTTAAAACCGGATTTGGATACAAAAAGATTTCCCAAGCTTTAAACATCCCAAGGAGCACTGTGCAAGCGATAATATTGAAATGGAAGGAGTATCAGACCACTGCAAATCTACGAAGACCTGGCCGTCCCTCTAAACTTTCAGCTCATACAAGGAGAAGACTGATCAGAGATGCAGCCAAGAGGCCCATGATCACGCTGGATGAACTGCAGAGATCTACAGCTGAGGTGGGAGACTCTGTCCATAGGACAACAATCAGTTGTATACTGCACAAATCTGGCCTTTATGGAAGAGTGGCAAGAAGAAAGCCATTTCTTAAAGATATCCATACAAAGTGTTGTTTAAAGTTTGCCACAAGCCACCTGGGAGACACACCAAACATGTGGAAGAAGGTGCTCTGGTCAGATGAAACCAAAATCGAACTTTTTGGCAACAATGCAAAACGTTATGTTTGGCGTAAAAGCAACACAGCTCATCACCCTGAACACACCATCCCCAATATCAAACATGGTGGTGGCAGCATCATGGTTTGGGCCTGCTTTTCTTCAGCAGGGACAGGGAAGATGGTTAAAATTGATGGGAAGATGGATGGAACCAAATACAGGACCATTCTGGAAGAAAACCTGATGGAGTCTGCAAAAGACCTGAGACTGGGACGGTTCACAAATAAACATATCCAGGTGTTACAATGGCCAAGTCAAAGCTCAGACCTGAATCCAATCGAGAATCTGTGGAAAGAACTGAAAACTGCTGTTCACAAACGCTCTCCATCCAACCTCACTGAGCTCGAGCTGTTTTGCAAGGAGGAATGGGCAAAAATTTCAGTCTCTCGATGTGCAAAACTGATAGAGACATACCCCAAGTGACTTATAGCTGTAATCGCAGCAAAAGGTGGTGCTACAAAGTATTAACTTAAGGGGGCTGAATAATTTTGCACGCCCAATTTTTCAGTTTTTTATTTGTTAACAAAGTTTGAAATATCCAATAAATTTTGTTCCACTTCATGATTGTGTCCCACTTGTTGTTGATTCTTCACAAAAAATTACAGTTTTATATCTTTATGTTTGAAGCCTGAAATGTGGAAAAAGGTTGCAAAGTTCAAGGGGGCCGAATACTTTCGCAAGGCACTGTATATATATATATATATATATATATATATATATATATATATATATATATATATATATATATATATATATATATACCTTTCAGCTGCATATGAAGCTTGGAGAGGTGGAGATGGAGATTGCAGAAGGGCATGTCAGGGGGCAAAGGGGCAGAAAATGCAGCAGTACACTGATCTTCTCAGTGATTAGCTTCTGTGAGTGGGGAGGGGGGGACAAATCTGACCACTGCAGTACAGGCTGACTGTTGTCCCAAGTAGAATGCTAAGAAGAAAACTAACCCCACTGGTGTGGTTATGCAGGGAACTAGCAAGATCACCAGACATTCCACATAAAGGAAGCATTGCAAAGAGAGCAGGATACTTTTTAATGCAAATACATGGTAAAAAAGACACATATCAGAAATATGAAATGTTGGGGTATATACATCAGTAGAAAATCATACAAACATTTTCATTTTTGGAATGACCGTTTGATTTGCTATACAATTTTATACTTCCATCAACAACCAGTTTTGATGACTTGAATCAAATTTTTCAAAAGTACAGGATGGAAAATGTTTATAATTTCTTGTAAAAGCAAATGTTTTACTATCGGATGGTGTGGTGCTAACCTCATGACAGTTTGTTACCATCAGTAACCACGCTCACCCTTGTTAAGGCAATCTAATTTGATGAACATCTTCCCCAAAATGTTGGTTGTCCATGGAGCCCTAATATAAATTGACAATGTTTATCAAATTGTATATGGTTATCATGTCATCATTTGCCCAGTTTATTTTGGTTTGTAGGCACTTTCAGGCAGAAGTCAAACATTTTGCTTCGTAGTCTGTTATTTAAACATTGCATTCTTAATTTGGGTTTCACTCCAAAAAATAATTATTATATACAGTGTAGTAGTAATATTACCGGTAATAACAATATAAGTAATAATGTTCTCCATATATTCCTTGAATATATAACATATTTCCCATATATCTGTAAGTTCTATGATATAATCCTAGCTAAAATGTTTATACTCATCTTTCCTCACCAGTTTCTGTATTGAGAAGATTCGGAGACTGCAAGTTAGCCTTAGTACGGCAAGTATTATTGCAAGTGGTAGTATTTTTACTGTGTCACAAACACAGCACTTGAAAAGTCTGTAGCATTTTATTAATACCTACACTGGTACAAATACTTGACAAATGGCTCAGTTCACCCAACTACTGTATGATGCTACTATTTGGAATGACAACCACTATTTTCAGCAATAAGAGAAGCCAATATTTGAAATAACAATAACATGTATAAAAAGTTAACTTAGAATACACCATTGTTTTTTTATTATTATAATAATAATAATAATAATAATAATAATAATAATTATTATTATTATTATTATTATTATTTGTGTTTGTTTAAAATGTGTACCATGTTATAATAAAGTCCAAAACTGGATTAGGATGATTTATACTGATGTTTTCAAGTTTTAAGTCGAGCTTAAAATATGTAAATAAAATATGTTGTCAGGTAACCTAAGTATATCTAAATGTATCTACATTAACTGTTACCAATGGAATGTAGTGCCAGTTTTAATTAGTAGTTTTTTTATTATAATGTTAGAAATGTATGTTATATGTTTTCTGTTAGTTTGAGCCAAATTAAATTCATACTACTACTACATTTACTTTTAAGAATAGGATATTTTTTTCTCATCATCAATGTAAAACATATTTAACTATGAGAATATTTTGAGCAAGCCCTATACCCCTATCGTGTAGTTATTGAAACATTTTTTTTTTATAATTTACACAATTACAATGACACAAAACATAAAATATTTAATATGTATTCACCATCTACAACTAACTAACATAGATACAGTATACTGTATTGCTCATAAATACTTGCAACATGTTCATAACATTAAAAAACATTAATACTTTAATATGGCACATATTTATGTGATTTACATAATAAATTAAAACAAAATGCACTAAATCAGTACTTGTATAAAAGGAGTTATTTCCTCCGTGCAATTCCACAGTTTTGCCTCAGAGCGCCGCTGTTTAACCAAGAAATGTACAAAACTGCAGATCTGTTACACATTTCATGTCTGCAAGAAAGGATACAGTCATTTTCTGGATCCCATCTAGACAAAATACAAAGCATTTGTTCTTTTTACATACTATACCTCATTTCTTTACTGGATTGCTTTTTCCAAATCGAAGTAGAAGAGGATTTAGATACTGAAAATGCCTGAGATGAAAGAACATTTACAGATACACAAAGGAATCAAATGGCAAGTAACATTTTTCTTCCTGTTTTCCTGGCTGTGGTATTCAGTCTTTGGTCAGATTCATTACTCTATTCTAGAAGAAATGAGAAAGGATTCTGTTACAGCAAATATTGCAAAAGATCTTGGATTAGAAATTAATAATCTCTCATCGAGAAAACTGCAGATTTTGTCCCATGTTTCAGAAAAATATTTGTATGTGGATCTAGGTAATGGTAATCTAGTTGTAAAGGACAGAATAGACAGAGAGATGCTGTGTGGGAAAGCAACTATCTGCTCCCTAACATTTGATGTAATGGTGGAAAATCCCCTGTATTTCTTCAATGTTATTATAGAAATTCAGGACATAAATGATAACGATCCAATGTTTTTTCATGATATTATTACCGTAGAAATTATTGAATTTACATTACCAGGTACTAGATTTGCTTTGCAAAATGCAGAAGATCCTGATATTGGTATTAATTCAGTACAAGCATACAAGCTCAGTACTAACCAATATTTTACACTGTCTGAAAAAACCAGACCAGATGGAAGTAAATTTCCAGAACTTGTATTAGAGAAATCTTTAGATCGAGAGACACAAAATATTCATGAATTAATTCTTACAGCTTTAGATGGGGGAAATCCACTTAGATCTGGTACATCCCTAATTAAAATATTTATTACTGATGCAAATGATAATGTTCCAATATTTTCTCAAGAATTGTATAAAGTCAGTGTCAATGAAAATGCTTCTATGAATTCAACTATAATTAAGGTGGAGGCAACAGATAAAGATGAAGGCACCAATGCACAGATCACATATTCATTTAGTAAAAGCTCAGAAAGCATTCATCATACAGGTATGTTTAGCATTAATGCTGCAAATGGAGAAATTAGAACAAACAGAGTTTTTGATTTTGAGAAGATAAAGAATTATGAATTATCCATACAAGCCAAAGATGGTGGAGGCCTTGTCGCCTATGCCAAGGTATTAATAGAAGTTATAGATAATAATGATAATGCTCCAGAGATTATCATTACCTCATTATCTTCTTCTATACCTGAGGATTCTGAGCCTGGAACAGTGATTGCTGTAATAAGGGTCCATGATCAAGATTCTGGGAAAAATGGGGAAGTTGACTGTCAGATTACAGAGAAGGTACCTTTTGAGTTAATTCTAACATCTAACAGATTCTATAAGATTGTTACTACAAAAACCCTGGATAGAGAAAAAGTATCTAACTACAACATAACTATTGTTGCTACTGACAGAGGATCTCCCCCACTATCAAATAGAAGAGCCATCATATTAGAGATATCAGATACTAATGACAATCCACCAGTGTTTTTGAAAAACACTTATGTTGCCTATGTATCAGAAAACAACTTACCTGGTGCCTCAATATACAGTGTAAAGGCTTTAGATCCTGATTCTGGTGACAATGCTAAAATTCTGTATTCAATTTTTAATACAAATACAGAAGGTCTCCCAGTTACCGCCTATTTGTCCATTAATATAGAGACTGGAGTTCTTTATGCTCAGAGGTCATTTAATTATGAACAAAACAAACAGTTTCTATTACACGTAACTGCTAGAGACAATGGATCACCTTCTCTAAGCAGCAATACCACATTGCTTATAAAAATAGTAGATCAAAATGACAATGCACCAAAAATCTTATACCCTTCACCAGAAAATGGCTTAGTTATGTTTGAGATGGTCCCTTTGTCCTCTGAACCCGGAACTTTAATAACAAAAGTAGTTGCAGTGGATGAAGACTCTGGACATAATGCTTGGCTGTCTTATCATTTTATGCAAGTCTCAGAACCATTTTACTTTATCATTAATGAACATACTGGAGAAATCAGGACATCACGGCTGTATCAAGGAAAGGATATAATGGATCATAAAGCTGTGGTTATGGTGAAGGACAATGGAGTACCCTCTCTTTCAGCGACTACCACCTTAAGTTTTGTTATTGCAGACAGTTTTCAGCAGGGGGTTCCTAAACTTAACAGCCATACTAATGATGGAAACTCTGATTCAAATCTGCAGTTATACTTAGTGGTTGCATTAGCAATAATTTCCTTGTTATTTATCATAACTATTATGGTCTTTATAGTAGCAAAGTGCCGAGCTTCGAAATCCCCATCAACTTCTTTTAGTACAAATTTGTATCCTCCCATGGATCCCAGAGTGCTCTCCATGTATAGTGATGGAACATTATCACTCCCTTACCCATATAACTTCTGTGTGACTTTGGATTCAGCAGACAACTTTACCTATGTTCCACCAAATCAAAATGTCCCTGTGGAAAATTTAATTGACACTGATGACTCAGGACTTGGAAATGAAAATGGAAAGGAACCATTGACTGTCAACAGTGATAACCTTACTATTATGACACTGTAAGTTGGCTTTTGCCTTTAAAAATTGAATGTTGGTGACAATATCACAGGATTATGAATCAGGTTTTGGCGTGTTATAACATACATTATGGTACCACCACATGAAGTATCATTTGATACATTATATCTTACATGATTCTTTCAACTCATTTATGATTTATCATTATTTTCAAATGAATATATCATTTACTGTCAACCTTTAAAGTAATTAAAGAAAGCAGCTGTATGGAGACAAACTGTACATGCAGAATCCACAGACTTGCTAGCATTGGATCCTCATACAATGTAGTTGATATTCTCAAACAGTTCTTATTTAAACCTCCTGAAATACTATAAAAACAAATGACCATTTAAATTAAAATTAAGCTAATAATTCAAATGTACATTTGTCATAGGCAAACAGAATGACATATAGCAACTTTGTAACCTTCAAGTGGGTGATATGTTCACAGCAATCACAGCGAGTAGCTTGCTCTGCAGTTCCTCCATTCATAAAAACATCTTGTATTCATTTTAAAGAAAATGGAAATTTCTTTTGGAAAATGGGAGCTGTATGCTCCTCTTGTCCAATCACACTTACAAATACAAATTCAGCTACACCCTGACGCAGCATTTCAGCCACTGATTTTTTCAAACTGGTAAAGGACTGTTTTGCATTGCTTATGAATATCTTTAACTCTGTTTGCCTAAATAATACAATGTATTACAATACCTTTCTAAAGGTATGTCTGTCATTTTTTTACTGGGCTAGACTCTTTTTCCCTTTTTTGTATTGTACTTGAGGGGTTTATTCTTGTGCCTATGTTGTTTTCACTCAATACTTCTTCTCTAGGTAATGTAATCTGCAAACATGGTTTTAAGTCCAAAGAAACCTGTCTTGAACTTCTAATTCAACAGACTGCTTCTCCTTCTTCTTATCTAAAAATACATTAAAAACTGGGCTTATGATAGATTAACTCCTTTGACTAAAACATTTTTACTGCTGAAATCACAATAACTCTCCATATAAATGTTGCCCTTTATGACCATTCTTTCAACCTATTTCCTTAAAGCGTATTGCCATGTTTGCTGTCAAATTTGGGAAAACCACACTATATGTTTGCTATGTGTTCCTATTCACATAGCATACTTACATTTGTTTAAATATGCCTTATATTTTTAGAAGGTGTCCTTGCTGATTCCAAGAACTTCTCTAGAAGCTAACACTGTATGTTAACATACAGAGGCTGGGGACTGGCTGAATCCAGTACTCATTACCATACAATGCAAAAGCCTAGCTCTAAATGTTCAACCCTTTGTTAGAACTGACAGTGTTCAATTCTAGTTAACAACTGATGAAATGTTATCTTCCAGTACAGTACAGAAATAGTTAATGATGGAAAACCCAGCTTCTTAGATCCTTCATAAAAAATAAAAACTTTGTAGAGGTTTTTTTTTTTTCTGGAATATTGCTATGTACATAAGAACTTGTAACAAATATAAAGTAGAAGTGGAAAAACACTTTAAGATTGCAAATCCAATATTTATCAAAGTATTTTTATGATCAACTCATTACACTTTCCTAACGAATTCCTCATTATCATTCACTGCTTTTAATTATTTCTTTTCAGACATAACATTCCTTCTTTTTTTCCCCCTAAATGTGTATTACTGTAGGTGTTAAACAGAATGTGTGTTTAGGTAAATCCCTAAAACAAAATCATGTGGATAATGATTACTTTTAATGTTCTTTGGGTTTTTTGTACTTTATTGCAATTGTTTATTTCTTTGTAAACATTTAATACATAAAAAAGGTTTTCTAGACAGAATGGCTGACTATGTGCGTTAAGGTTCCATTTGAAAAAAAATTATATTATATTATGTTATAATTTTGGATTTACCTGTCTTATATGGAACGAGTCACTGTTCGGAAAACAAATTGACTTTGAATTTCATCAGCACAGATGAGAATGATAGTTTGCAAATGATGTGACAAGAAAGCCAGAGTTCCATAAGCTAGCAGGATAAAAGACTACATTATAGTAAAATGAAATATTATTTGGAATTGTTAGTCCTAAACATAAAAATCACAAAGATAATAGGTAAAGAAATATGTGTACAACCAATATACATTCCATTTAATTATTTGAACCATTCTATAAACTAATTTCTATAAACTTCTATAAGTTTTCTATAATCTAATTGTTATCAATGCTTATTTATGATTAGAGTAACTCATTACAACTTTTTATCTAATTCCTAATTATCATTCCCAAATGTTTTTTTACTTTTTCTTATTCTCATTCTTAGTTTAAATTGATGCTGTCCCCTTTCACAAATGTTGTACTTGATATGTTCTTTATTTTAGGTGTTAGAAAGAATGCAGATGTCTTATTAGGTAGATGCCTAAAACATAACTATAATTTATGAAGATCAATTTTAATGTATTTTTTTTTCTTTACAAACATTTAATACATTACAATGGATTTCTAGACAGAACAACAGACTTCATGCCTTAAGGTTCAATTTGTCTATATAACCTTGGACTAAACTGTCTTACTAGGGATATGTCACTGTTCGGAAAACACATTGACGTCTGACAGCATAGCTGAGAATGATGCATTGCTAATGATGTTACAGCAAGACTAGAATGATAGCCTACTAGCACAGCAAAGACTACGAGATATTAAAATGCAATATTTGATATTTACCTGACAAATATAGGAACATTTAATTTAGTCCTGGACACACAAAATATGTACATAATAAATAATATGTATTCAACTTTTATACAATCATTTTAACATAGACTTACATAGTCTTAGGATTGCTTATGGCTGGACCTTTCTACAAATAGCATCTTGTCTCCTATCCCTGTAAGGCCCTCTGTTCTAATATTACAACATCAATTTTAACTCTACTAAAATTAACCAGCATTTTTTTTTCACCTAAAGACCAAATTTACATAATTAGTAGGCCCTATTGTTCAGCCTAGCACTGATATTGGATGGTAAAATGTGTAAATAGGCCTGTTTACCTGGACATGAAGTCAGTCAACCTGTGAGCTTGCCTTGAAGCACACA
Source organism: Pelophylax lessonae (assembly GCF_965119305.1). Classification (NCBI taxonomy): domain Eukaryota; kingdom Metazoa; phylum Chordata; class Amphibia; order Anura; family Ranidae; genus Pelophylax; species Pelophylax lessonae. The sequence goes on from NC_138771.1 coordinate 428,246,056, forward strand.
ACTGGACTTGATAAAGGAAGATTAAAATAAATAAGCTGCCTGAAATATTTTTTCTGTGATTATTAACATGTCTAGATCCTGCATATATCAAAGTACTGTTAAATGCATTAATAATAATAGATTTTGAGCCTATGTCTGTGTTGTAATTTTACAACATTGGGATAAAGGAGTAGCAGAATTTGCTTGTGCGCCTTGCAGTTTTTGCCTGTTCCACGGGGTAGAAAAAAAGCCATAGAAATACTGTTTTTGATCATCCACAATACCATTGTCATTGATGCCATTCAAAATGGGGACAGTGACTTTGAGATGGACTCAGAGAACACTGATATTAGTGATGAAGAAGAATGTGAAATTTCCTGTGAACTGCAAAAGGAAAATACAATACCAAATGATTGCCCATCTGATAATTTTGTGGACATCAGACCAACAAAACCAAGCCACTCCAGAACACAGACCATGCCTCGTGACAGGTATCACTGGATAAAAAAGGATTTTTATCAGTCCCAACACTGATTTTTCTGGTCAAGATGTCACTAATGATGCTATCTCCCTCAATATACACTATTGGAGTACTTCCGAAGGTTTGTGTCAAAAGACATGATCCAGGCTCTGACAGATCACTCCAATGAGCACAGCATTCCTAAAAAGAAGCATCAATAAATACCAACACAAAGGAAATAGAACAATTGATTTGCATGTATCTGAAGCTGGGCCTAGTTCAAATGGCTGGAGTTCGTATGTATTGGGAAACAGACACGCAATACACCCCTGTTTCAGATGTAATGTCACGGAACAGATTCCAGTCTCTCTTGCGATCATTACATTTTGTAAACAATTTGACAGTGTCTGAGATGGAAAAACAAGACAAACTTTGGAAACTCAGACCATGGCTTGATGCATTCAGGGAGAGATGGCTGCAAGTGGTACCAGAAGAACACAATTCTGTGGATGAAATGATGATTCCCTTTAGGGGGAAATTTAGCAGCATCAAGCAATACATATATGGCAAGCCACATCCATGGAGGCTCAAGGTGTGGGTAAGGACAGACATCTCTGGCATTCTGTGTGCCTTTGATGTGTACCAAGGAAATGTGAACAGAATACACGCTAGATCTGAGCTTGGGTTGTCAGGGGATGTTGTGATGAAGTTGGCCTCCACACTTCCACAAGGTCACAACTACAAAATCTATGCAGACAACTATTTCCCCTGCGTCCCCCTGATTTTTCAGCTGCTTGACCAGGGAATTCATTACACTGGAACAGCCAGGCAGGTACCCCTTACCAACTGTAACCTTGATGTGAGAAAAGCCTAAAGAAAAAGGCAGAGTAAATTTTGATGTCAGAGGGGAGGTAAGCCACAACATCGATGCAGTAAAATGGTATGACAACAGGGAGGTCACACTTGTGTCATCCTTTGTTGGCCCAGAACCGGCGGAGAAGATTCATCACTGGGACAAAACCACCAAACGTTATGTTTACATTGAGAGGCATGTAACATGGTACTTACTTTTAGTATATCTGAGTAGACGTTAAAGTGGAGTTCCACCCATTTATTCAAGTTCCTTGAAGCACAATACCCACCCATAGAACAGTCTGTAAAGGCAATTATTTTTATTTTTTTTCTAAATACCTTTTTTCTTTATATTGTCTGCACTTTTTTCTTTATATAGGTGGCCCAGCCACCTAGGCTGTTTCATCACTAGGCGATTTGCTACTACTCCTGGGATGTCTGCATCATCTATCCCAGGAGTCTTTGAACCGCACTTCCTTCCAGGTTCTGTCTTGATTGACAGGTTGCCATAGCAACAGGGCGGGAACTTCCGCCGCCATTGTTATGGCAACCTGTAAACAACACAGTGTGCCGCACTGCATTTTTACTGCACAGGCACAAGTTCAGGACATGCATGCTGAGTAGCCAGCTGCATGCAGTCCCGAAAGTAGGTGGGAACGGGCTTCAGATGCCCATACTTATAATTACGGCTGCCTGTCTGTCGGGATCCAGTGATAAACATCATAATTGTAAGTAAGAAGAAGAAATACACTTATACCAGTATCCTTTTATATTATTAAAATAAAGAGAGTCACTGGGGTGCTTTTTGGAGAAAACTGACAAGGAGACTGGTGCTCCGCTTTAAGGGTCCTGAACGATGTATATGATTTATCTGAGATAAAAGATATGAAAGAGTTTAAAATAATTTCAGATAACAGAATGAACAATATCTACTCATGTAGGAATATTATGCTGATATGAAACTTATATACAGACATACAACTGAAGGACATTGACTTGTGGGTATGTTTACTGTGTAAGCCAACATACCTGTCCTGGAAAGTACATATATTGAAAAGTAACATGAGAGGACAAACTCTCTGTGTGCTCCTCTATTTGCAATCATTATTGTGTAAATATTATGATTAGTAAGTTTAATTTATGTGTATATACATGCATTGGTTCTCTAGTTTACAAGATGAGCGATTGGTTGCAGCTGGACCTAACAGTCTGCTTCCACCACTTTGCCCTTAAAGGCTCCCTTAAAAGCCTCTTTCCAAGATGGCACTGACACAGCCTGAAGAAAGAGTGCATGCTCAGCAAACGTGTCCCCTATGTCCATGCACCACATCCAGGAAGTGATGTCACGGCCACTCTGCTGTGTGCTCCACGTATTTAGGAAGCATCGGTATGCACCGGTGAAGCCTACAGGGGGAACCCAGTTCCATACACCTGATGGACACCCTCCGAGATTGTGTTGCCCAGGACCCTCACCCACAGCTCTATGCGCCTATGTTTTTTTTGTATTTTGTGAGTAACACTTTTTTTAAACCTTATTAAATACAGCACATACTACACTTGTGTTCTTTTCCCAGTTGTCCCACAGAGCTGCTTCTTGCTCCAACACTGAGCTGCCACTACAGAGAGCCTTTCTTTGGGCATTGTACTAAGGACTTTCCATTCATAATCATTATTGGGAACTCTTGTCTCTGTAAAGCACCTAAATCTTGCGCCAATATTTTTTTCATTGTTATCTATGAAGCCAGCCTCATCTTCCCTACTTTTAAATATTATATCCTAATTCTGCAGAATGGAGTACCTCATTGCCTCTGCCAATAACACTTTACCACAATTCAATAACATTTGGGAAGCGTTGGACCAGTTTGAACAGGGGACTCCTTCATCTACGCTCTGATGTCTATTTTTCTTTATTTTTATTTGCTTACGCCCTCTATTAAATCTGTTCTCCTACCCCCCTAAATTTTTCAGTCCTCCCCTCACCCCTCACCCCCTCCTTAAGGTTTTTTATATAGATTTTGCCACATCCCCTTTGTCCCAATTCTCTTACTTTGCTGAGTATATATATATTACATAGTTACATAGTAGGTGAGGTTGAATAAAGACAATAGTCCATCCAGTTCAACCTGTGTAGGTGTGTGTGACTGTAATCATCTAACATAGCCCTTTATCTCCTGATCCTTGAGATGTAAGTCTAAGAGTCTTTTGAAAGTCACCATACTACCCGCAGAAACCACCTCTTGTGGTAGACAATTCCACAATCTTGTAGCCCTAACAGTAAAGAACCCCCCACGTTGCCTGAGGTTAAAACGCTTCTCCTCTAATCGCATTGTATGTCCTCGAGTCCTCATGCAATTCCTTCGAATGAACAGCTTTTTTTCTAAGCTGAGATCCCCATTAAGATATTTATAAATTGCTATCATGTCCCCTCTCAGACGTCTCTTCTCCAGGGAAAATAAATCGAGCGATTGCAGCCGCTCTTCATAGGTAAGGTCCTCCAATCCCCTAATTAGTTTAGTTGCCCTTCTCTGGACTCTCTCCAGCTCCAACACATCCCTCCTGAGGACTGGCGACCAGAACTGGACAGAATACTCCAGATGCGGTCGGACCAGAGTTTTATAAAGTGGAAGGATTATAGTCTTATCTCTGGAATACATCCCTTTCTTTATGCATGCTAATATTCTGTTGGCTTTGGAAGCTGCCGCTTGGCATTGCATGCTGTTGCCTAATCTATCATCAACCAAGACTCCCAGATCTTTCTCCATTTTTGAGTCCCCCAAGGGTTCCCCTCCTAACATGTATTGTGTTTTTATGTTTTTGGTCCCCAAGTGCAAAACCTTACACTTCTCCACATTAAACCTCATTTGCCATGTCGTTGCCCACTCCGTAATTTTGTCCAGGTCATTCTGTAGGATATCTGCTTCATGCTGTGCAGTTATTGCCCTGGCCAATTTTGTGTCATCTGCAAAAACTGATATCGAACTACAGATCCCGTCCTCAATGCTGTTTATGAATAAATTGAACAAGGTTGGTCCCAGGACTGAGCCCTGGGGCACCCCGCTTACTACCTCAGCCCAGTCTGAGTATGCGCTGTTTATTACCACCCTTTGGACACGGCCTTTTAGCCAGTTCCGTATCCAAGAGCAAACCCTGCTGTCGATACCTGCAGACCTTATTTTATAAATTAAGCGCTTGTGGGAAACTGTATCAAACGCCTTAGCGAAATCCAAGTACACCACATCCACTGGTCTGCCCCTATCTAGCTCACAGCTCACTTCCTCGTAGAATGCTAAGAGATTGGTTTGACAAGAACGCCCATTTGTAAACCCGTGTTGGTTACTACTGATGATGTTGTTGTCTTTAGCATACTCTACGATATAGTCCCTTATCATCCCCTCCAGAAGTTTACATACTATTGATGTCAAACTGACAGGCCTATAATTTCCCGGGATATGTCTCTGGCCCTTTTTGAATATCGGAATCACGTTAGCCTTCCTCCAATCCCCTGGTACATCTCCTGTCCTAATACTGTCAGCAAAGATTAGGAACAGTGGTCTAGATATAACCATACTGAGTTCCTTGAGCACTCTCGGATGTACGCCATCCGGGCCTGGTGATTTGTTTGTGTTAAGTTTATCCAGTCTTTCCCTGATTTCCCCCTCTGTTAGCCATAGTGGCAAGTCCTGTGTATTACTACTAACCATACAGTCATGGTCAGTGTACCCCTCCTTTTCCTGCGTAAAGACTGACGAGAAAAAAGCATTCAGCACGGTTGCTTTTTCAGTGTCCTCTGTAACCATCCTCCCATCATCGTTAATTATGTGTGCAATATGCTCTGCCCTAGTTTTTTTGCTGTTGATATATTTAAAGAATTTCTTTGGGTTTTTTTTACTATCCTCCGCTATTTGTCTCTCAAAGTTGATTTTAGCCATCTTGATTTCGTGTTTACACTTCTTATTTTCCTCCTTGTATTGCTGGAAGGCCGATACTGTGCCCTCTGATTTATATTTCTTGAAGGCCAATTTTTTTCCCCTAATAAGTTTTTTAACGCTACGGTTTAGCCAGCCAGGTTTGGCTTTGTCTCTTCTAAATTTATTCCCCATAGGAATGCACTGCGAGATGCCTTTGCTTAATATGTTCCTAAAGCATTCCCATTTTTCCTCAGTGGTCAGGGATCCCAGGGTTTGGTCCCAGTTTACCCTTTCCATCATTGAGTACAATTTTGGAAAGTCTGCCCTTCTGAAGTTTAGGGTTCTTATGTTCCCCACTTGCCTTTTTATATTGTTATTTATACTAAATGTGATCATCCTGTGATCGCTAGAGCCCAGATTGTCCTGGACTCCTACCTCCGAGATTAGGTCTGGGTCATTAGTGATCAATAGATCCAGGACTGCATTCTCTCTAGTAGGGGAATCCACCAACTGTGACATGTAGTTATCCTGTAAGGTTTCCGTGAATAGACGGGCCTTATGCGAGTGTGCAGTCCCCTCTTCCCAGTCAATGTCGGGATAATTGAAGTCCCCCAATATGATGACTGATCCCAGTTTTGCCGCTTTACCTATTAGTGCTAAAAATTCCAGCTCTACCTCCTCCCCTTGGTTAGGTGGCCTATAGCAAACCCCCACAACTACTTTTCCCTTATCTTCATCCCTATCGAGTTCAACCCACACAGATTCTAAATCCATGCTCATCCCATCCGTAATGTCACTCCTTTCTAGCACCTTTATATTGTTCTTGACATAGAGACATACCCCTCCCCCTCTTTTTCCTACCCTGTCCTTCCGGTACACAGAATACCCTTGGATATTTGCCAGCCAGTCATGTGAGGGGTCGAACCAAGTTTCTGTTATTCCCACAAGGTCTATGTCCTCCTCATGTACTAACATTTCCAACTCATCCATCTTATTAGCTAGGCTCCTGGCATTAGCATATACCCCTCTTAGTTTTACGGAAGTTAAACGTGATTGGCGGTTATGTTTATTTTTGTTTGGTCTGCTGTTTTCCCGCACAGACCCGCCAATTGATGTTGTTGACCTAATGTCGCTGCTGACCCTACAACTGCCTTCAGTCCTCTGCTCCCTCCTGACTGATTCTACTTCTGAGCCCTCCCCCCCGTCTCCTAGTTTAAAAGCCCCTCCAACTCGGTGGCCATCTTTCTCCCCAAAATATTACTTTTCTTGTTTATCATGCTACTGCTGTATATGGCCTGATCCTATTTATCAATTTCCTTTGGAATGTTTACCTTGCTTTGTTTTATTTGTTGCTACCACAATGGTATGGTTGTCCTGTATAACTGTTATAATGTAACCTGTGTCTTTTAAAAACTTTAATAAATATGAAACTACTTAAAAAAAGAGCACTGGTAGAATATAAGCAAACATTACTGTTTGCATTACTTTATATTTTATTAAGTACCATGGTCAGTATACTTACTGTCTATATCGACATTCACTTTCATGTATTTATTTATTTGTTAATTAAATAGAAATGTGTATCGCTAAAACTCCTTCAATGTGGATGCCAAATAAATCCATAATATTACAAGCAGTTCATTACAAAATCAAAACATTTTTTATTTTTAAAATTTAAAAACAGAGGTCAATACACTTGCATGGAATGGAAAAGCAACATTTATGTTATTATAGCTTTAAAATGAATTTGCTGGAATTGCTATAACATTCAAATGAATAAAATGTTTGTATTTTAATGATTAAAGCCCCACATTGGGTTAGTTGGAAGGGTGCAGATATATCCCAGATGTAGTATAAACTTCACTACCTTTAGTTAAATATCTTTAGAAATTTACCTTACAGTGCATTCATAACACATATCATTACTTATGTATTATAAAATGTCTTTATGCAATATGTGTAATACCGTTCTATACATACAATATGAAAAAGATTAAAACATCTTGTCTAAAAGAAAATATTTCTTCGGTGTTGCAATTTCTCCGTTAGGCCTCAGAGTGCCGCTGTTTAACCAAGAAATGTATAGAACTTGGGTACCAGTAGTGTTTTATAGACATTTACACACTTTAGCTCTGCAAGAAAGGATGCACTTTCTGGATCCCTGCTTAACAAAATACAAAACATTGGCTGTTATGTTCTTGGAATTAGCTATACTATAACTTCGAGGAAGATTTGAATGCTGAAATGTCTGAGCTGGAAGATCATTTACAGCTAAACAAAAGGATCAGATGGCAAGTAATATTTTCCATCTTATTTTCTTGGCTGTATCATTCAATCTCTGGTCAGATTCATCACTCTATTTTAGAAGAAATAAAAAAAAAAAAAAAAGACACTGTTATAGCAAATATTGCAAAGGACCTTAGATTGGACAGTAAAATGCTCTCATTTAGAAAACTGCAGATTGTGTCCCATGTTTCAGATACAATATTTTTATGTAATTCTAGATAATAGAAATCTGATTGTGAAGACTAGGATAGACAGAGAGACACTGTGTAGAGCAGTATCTACCTGCTCCTTTTTATTTGATGCAATGGTTGAAAATCCCTCTGATGTTTTAAAGATCAACATAGAAATTCATGACATAAATGATAACGCTCCAGTGTTTTTCCCTGACACCAATACTGTAGAAAATATTGAATTTACATTACCAGAATCTAGATTTCCTTTGCAAAGTGCAGACGATCCTGATATTGGTATTAATTCAGTACATGCATGCAAACTCAGTGATAACCAGTATTTTACATATTTTGTCTGAAAAAAACAAGACCAAATGGAAGTACATTTCCAGAACTTGTATTGGAGAAACCTTTAGATAGACAGATGCAAGGTATTCATGAATCAATTATTACTGCTTTGGATGGAGGAAATCCAGTTAGATCTGGTACAGCCCTAATTTAAGTTAATATTATTGATGGCAATGATAATGCCCCAGTTTTTACTCAAGAATTGTATGAAGTCAGTGTCAATGAATATGCTCATATTAATTCAACTGTAAAAAAATGCACACATCACATAATAATTTACTAATATCTCAGAAAACATTCACCATACAGGTATGTTTAGCATCAACTGCAGAAGGAAAAATTACAACAAATAGCAATTTTGATCTTGAGACAATAGGTACTTATGAACTGTCTTTACAAGCAAAAGATGGAGGAGGTCTTCTAGCCTGTGCCTAATACAAGCTGTAGACGACAATGATAATGCTCCTGCAATGACCATTACCTCATTATCGTATTCTATTTCTGAGGACTCTGAACCTGCAACAGTTATTGCTATAATTAGAGTTCATGATCAAGATTCTGCGTAAAATGGTTAAATAGAATGTAAGATTGCAGAGAAGGTACCCTTTGAGTTATTACTGTAATCTAACAAATTCTAAGATCATTTCTAAAAAAAAAAAAAAAATTGAAAAGAGAGAAATCATCTAACTATATAACTATTTTAGCTATCAATCAAATTTGAGATATCAGACACAAATGACAATCCACCAGTCTTTATGAAATTCAATTATGTTGTGTATGTAGCAGAAAATACCGTACCAGGTGCCTCAATATACAGTGTAAAAGCTTTAGATCCTGATGCTGGAGACAATGCTAAAATAATGTATCCTATTTCTAATAAACATTTAAATATTTCAGTATCCATATATTTGTCTACTAATATAGAGACGGGAGTTCTCTCTGTTCAAAGGCCATTTGACTATGAACAAAGCAAAGAGTTTGTATTGCAAGTATCTACTAAAGACAATGGGTCCACTTCTCTAAGCAGCAATGCCACACTGCTTATCCGAATAGTAGATCAAAATGACAATGCACTGAAAAGCCTATACCCTTTACCAGAAAATGGCTTAGTTTTGTTTGAGATGGTCCCTTTGTCATCTAAACCTGGATCTTTAATAACAAAAGTGGTTGCAATGGATGAAGACTCTTGACATAATGCTTAGCCGTCTTATCATCTCATGCAAGTCTCAGAACTATGTTGATTTATCATTAATAATCATAATGGAGAAAACAGGACATCACAAGTCTTTCAAGGAAAGGATATACTGAACCATAAAGCTGTGAAGGACAATGGAGTACTTTCAGCTACTACCACCTTAAATCTTGTTATTGGAGACAGTTTTCAACAGGAGGTTCCTAAGAATAACAGTCACAGTAATAATGAAAACCCTGATTCAAATCTGCAACTAAGTTTTATGGTTGTCTTAGCACATTTCCATGTTATTTATTTTAACTATTATGGTGTTTATCGAATTAAAGTGTGTAGCTTTAAAATCCCCATCAACCTGTTTTCGTACAAGTCTGTATCCTCCCATGAATCCCAGAGTGCTCTCCGTGTATGGTGATTGAACATATAACTTCTGTGTGATTTTGGATTCAGCAGACAATGACTATACTTATGTTCCATCAAATCAAAATATTGCTGTGGAAAATTTAATTGACACAGATGATTCAGGGCTCTGGAAATAACATTGGAATAAACCATTGGTCACTAATTGTGTTGACCATGTAAGTCTCTCTCTAGGAAACAAGTAATTTAAACTAACTTATGCCAAAAAATGTTGTCTGCATAATCTGGGTAATATTTCTATGTGGGAAACGGCACATACTATGTGTCCCACTGATTACATTATCAAAGGATGCTTATCTAGTTCAGTTGGTCTGTTTTTGGGCTGTGTCTCATAAGGTCTAACTTTTGAATTGCATTGTCATTTTATTTTTTTATTATCATATTCATGGAGTCCAATTTAATGTGAAAAAGTTGAACTTTGTCAAATTAGTAACTTCAATATACAGTACAGACTTAAATGAAAACCCATTAGGCAACCTAATACACAAACATATGGATGCAGACTCAGCGTGCTTTACACACTAAGTTTAAATTCATAACTGCAGGAATTTAAACTATATACACTAATATAAGAACAAATGCGCTGCCACTAAAAATGAAATAATAAGAACTGCTGCTGCCAACGCCTCAATGTGTCCCCACATTCAGAAAACTAAATTCAGAAGAAAGTGGAGTAGCTCTGAACTGACACAAAGCCTAAATCTATAAACAATAAATCCTAAAGTTACCCCCAAAATTGTTATTGTGATTATCCATTGTGTCAGCTTTGAGAGTCACTTTAGGATTTCTTGTTTTTAGATTTAGGTTTTGTATCAGTCACTTTCTTCTGAAACTATATATAATAAAGACCTGGTTTGGTTGAATTGGCCTATTCATGTATGCATTATTTAAAATGGATGTTACAAAATTCTAAGACACATTTCTTTTCAAAATGGTGTATATTGTAATATACATTTTATTTATATTTAGTAATTTCATGCATATTAAAATAATATTTTTTTAGAAAATATTATTTGAAGCTAAGAAAAAAACATAAACACATATTTCATTTACTCCTTCTCATATAGATAGATAGATAGATAGATAGATAGATAGATAGATAGATAGATAGATAGATAGATAGATAGATAGATAGATAGATAGATAGATAGATAGATAGATAGATAGATATAGTATATTTATATATGAAAGATATCACTGTATTCTCTAGTGTGTTTGGCTTTCAATAGGAGCAAATCTTTTTGACACATGATGTACATTTACAGGGCAAAGTTGTAATCACTACAAGTTATATACTTACCAGCCACTTTATTCGGTACACCTGTTCAATTGTTTGGTAACACAAATTGCTAATCAGCCAATTACATGGCAGCAACTCAATGCATTTAGGCATCTAGATGTGTTGAAGACAACTTGCTGAAGTTCAAATCAAGCATCAAAATGGGGAAGAAAGGGAATTTAAGTTACTTTGAATGTGGCATGGTTGTTGGTGCCAAATGGGCTGGTTTTATTATTTCAAAAACTGCAGATCTACTCAGATTTTCATGCACAACCATCTCTAGGGTTTACAAAGAATGGTCTAAAAAAGAGAAAATATCCAGTGAGTGGTAGTTGATGTCAGAGGTCAGTTGATAATGGGCTGACTGGTTTTGAGATAATATGTAGGCAACAGTAACTCAAATAACCACTCATTACAACCAAGTTATGCAGAATACCATCTCTGAATGCACAACATATCAAAACTTGAAGCAGATAGGCTGCAGCACCAGAAGACCACACCAGGTGCCACTCCTGTCAGCTAAGAACTGGAAACGGAGGCTACAAATCGCACAGGCTCACCAAAATTGGACAATAGAATATTGGAAAACATTGCCTGGTCTAATGAGTCTCGATTTCAGCTGAGACATTAAGATGGTAGGGTCAGAATTTAGCATAAACAACATGAAAGCATGGAACCATCCTGCCTTGAATAAACAATTCAGGCTGGTGGTACTGGTGTAATGGTGTGGGGGATATTTTCTTGACACACTTTGGGCCAATTACTACCAACTGAGCATCATTTAAATGCCATGACTTACCTGAGTATTGATGCTGACCATGTCCATCCCTTTGACTAAAGTGTACCCATCTTCTGATGGCTACTTCCAGAAGGATAATGCACCATGTCACAAAGCTCAAATAATTTCAAATGGGTTTCTTGAACATGACAATGTTCACTGTACTCCAATGGCCTCCACAGTCACCAGATCCCAATCCAATAGACCACCTTTGGGATGTGGTGGAATGGGAGATATGCATCATGGATGTGCAGCCAACAAATCTGCAGCAACTACGTGATGCTATCATGTCAATATGGACCAAAATGTCTGAGGAATGTTTCCAGCACCTTGTTGAATCTAGGCCATGAAGAATTAAGGCAGTTATGAAGGCAAAAGGGGGTCCAGCCCAGTATTAGCAAGGTGTACCTAATACATTAGCCGGTGAGTGCATGTGCTTATAATGATTAATGCTACTACTAATGATACTTATAAATATGCTAGGTATACCTACTCCTGATGGCAATTATTTTAGTCCTTTCCGTATGCATTTGAAATGATACAAAAACCATGAAGAAGGCTTAGAACCCTTTTACCATATAATAGCAAATAATTATCAAAAGTAAATGTAACACTTAGTTCATACCTGTACATTGTGCCATTTAACGTTGTGGTATAATTCAGGGCTTTTTACTTTTTATTATGCTGTACAATAATATAATAATGCAAAGTATTGTGAGGGTGGTCCTGGTTTGAAAACCTTATTATACTGTTTATTTCAAAAAGTGTTTTAGGTTCCTATACTTGTGTGCTTCTAGTTACAAAAATAAATAAATTATTATGGTAGATTTCAAATGCATTTTTTTGTCAGTTTTGGAAGAATTTGTGAACCATTAGAGAAGTTTTGTCTCCCTTTAAACTAAGCAGAAAGTAAAGGATACTGTTCAACATCAACACAAACAAAAGCAATTTTTGTTACAATTTGTCGGGGGAATCATGGAATATCTATCCAATTTTTGTTGCTGGCTGCTTTCCATTTACAGTGTTTCCTCACTTCCTAGCTGATAAAAACATGGTTACCATAAAAGTATTACCAGAAAAAATGAGAGGGGGAAATCCTAATATTGGAGCTGCAATATGTTTGGCCTCACCTTTAGATGTTACTGCATGCCTTCTCAATTCCCACTGTTGCCTGGTTTAAAATACTAGTACTTCCATGTTTTGGTAAATACAAACTTACCATAGAGATTGGTGTACAGTATGTGCTTCCTGCATTCGGAAATGTATACATTTTTACTTCACGCCACTGAAAAGGACAAAGGGGCTTAATTATTCTATATACTGTATCTAACCCCAGTACTAGTTACATGTATTTTTTAATTCACAAGGTATTGTAAATGGAGATCACTGTGGATGCACTCTGCTGTGATATTTGCATGCAACTGTGTTATGTACCCCTGATCCCAATCAGTAGACTCTCCAAAAAAGTCAAATTAATTGGAGGTCAATAAAACGATTAAGCTTTTGTTACCAATAATCAGATTAGTAAATGTGTAGTGTGCGTCCAGTGTAGGAGTAGAGGTAGTGTGCAGTACTTTCATACCATGCCAAATTTTTCAGTAGGTACAAATTCAGGTATGTACATTATGGGGAATGTCACTGAGTCAGCATCAACAGTAGGCATTCTGCTTATGTGTTTCACATTTAGGGACTTTGTTGGAGCAGCCTGAATGTTGTGCTCTGCAAACTGGTCTCAAAAACATGAATCGGCACAAACACTGTAAAAAGGCTCCACTGTGCACTCTGCTCCTCATGACATCATGCAGTAAGTTATCGCACGCATCTCGCATGAATGTCACATCCTGGCGAGAATCAGGGAATAAGATGTGTGTTGGTGCTTTGCTTTTGCACAGAATCCAATTAGAATTTGGGTGAGTAGAAGGAAAAAAGAGGACTGGGAAATTCCCACAATCTCACCTGCGACCATCTGGTATGACGGCTTTTCACAAAAATGTGAGGCTGACAGCAACTTGGTCATGGCTGGTATGGCATGACTTCTCTGTGTCTAAGGTACCCAATCAGTTGGATATTGAGCTCCATTATCAGTTGCTTGGATAACTTGAACTTCTGCAGAGTCTCAGCCTCAGATAATTGGTCCAGAAGTGTGCACTCCTTAAAGGTTCTTTCCTTCAAAATGACCACTTGACATTTCCTCCTCCTCCTCCTCTTCTGTATTTCCTTAAATTCCACGAGACTGCAAAATGCTCCATTTCAATAAGATATCATCGGGCAGCCTCTAGATAACACTTCTTAATCCTCTTACACTCCACACACCTCCAGCTTGCACTTTTCCAACTATGTTTCAAGCAATCACTGGGGGGGTCTGACATTTCTGTGGTTACCACATATTTATCGCAAGCTCGGAGCAGTACTTAATTTCCGCATGCAATTATTTATTTATTTCCTTTAGTGAATTGACTTTAATGACTTTTTATGCATTATTTACCAAACATTTTTGGTGTTTCCATTAAATACCGCATACGAGCGATAGTGGCATTTTCCTTATCGCATATGTTAAGTGATCACGTGACCCAACATAACTTATGTGATAAGCTTAAGTGAATTGTGCCCTTTGTTCCATGCAATGAGAGTTCTTAATTTAACTTAGGATACTGAGATATGGACATGAATTTGTATTTTACATGTTCATTTGGTTTCACCAGCACAAAACCTTCACACTTCACAATCCATAAGGTATGTAACTTCCTCCACATTGCAGTTCCCCATATGTAATGTTGCAATAAATTACCCATTGAGCAATTACTGCATAGACCCTAGGTGTATTTACTGGCATATGGAGCAGGACCCACAATTTTTTTTGCAAATATAATTTTTTAATGAGAACAACCAGGTACAGGCATAACCAGATACATAAACATGAGGGGGCAACACGAGCAAGGTATGATACAGCAACAGGTGCCAAGAAAAAGATCAGCGCAGTAAGTCCTTGAGAGATCAGCAGCAATGGCAGAGCTAACTTAAGTCCCCCCCCCTCCGAGGGACAAAAGACTAATGCATCCTCCGTCGCGGGCAGCCTATAAAAAGCCCTCCCCAGCATGCAACTTTTCCAGATATCCCACAATCGGTCCCATCCAGGTACCACAACGAGAGAAGGAAAAGAAAAAAGAAGGACGGAAGGAAGCAGAAAAAGGGGGGCAAGAAAAAAGAAGAGAGAAGGAGTGGAATAGGGGGTAAGGGAAGGAGAGGGTGGGGGAGGAGAATGGAAGGAAGGAAGAAGGGGGCCAAGGGTGATAGGAAAAAAGGAGGGGGAGGTCACTGCGGGCTACACTGGGCGCTTGGGGGGAGGTGCAAAAGTTAGGGGGAACCCCGACAGCTAAGAGAGAATTAACACTGGCGGCTTATCAGTTCCTACTGCCCTACCTGAGAATTCCGCGGACATCGTTCCCGGATACCTTCACATACTACGATGTTCATAAGCAGGTCGGAACCCCGTCCTCCTTCTTTCATGCACAACTACACCATTACCACATTAAGTATCCTAACCCAACTATTGAGGTGCCCTCTGAGATCTGGGACTATTTGCACAAAGAGTACCGTAAAACGAAGGGGTTGTCATGGTTTTACCACCGTCTGCACCTCCAGCGTGGCTGGGTTAAGTCGGCCAGCATGGTGGCCTGGGAGAGCGACCTCTCAGTGGCATTTTCGGAGCTGGAATGGCGGCTGGCTATTCGCTCCTTTTACACATTTATGCATTGTACTAACCACTGGGAGGTGGCTCTCAAAATCCTCCACCGTAGTTATCTGACACCAGCGAAGATGGCAAAGATGTTTAAAGATGCACCCATCTCATGCTGGAGGGGTTGCGGCAGGAAAGGTACCCTATTCCATCTATTGTGGCAGTGTAGGAGGCTGAGAGGGTATTGGGCAGCAGTGTTTGCACTAATTATTTCCGTAACTGGAGTATCGTTGTCCATGTCCCCAGCCCTAGCTCTATTGAACTTGGGTATTGATAAGGTTCCACGTCAGTTTCGTTGTGTAGCCTCACACATACTCACAGCTGCTAGGTTGTCTATCACCGCGGCATGGAGGTCTGCTGCTGCACCCACGGTAATGGATGTTACGAATAGGGTTAAAACCCACTACTCCTACGAACAGTTCTTTGCCAACTCCAACAATAGAAGCATGCTGTTTGATCGCGAATGGGATCCTTGGTTACTAAAGTACCCGAGCTGAGGGGTTTTCCTCTCGTTCGGACTTGATCTGTATTTGATTACATTGTTAATGATGACATATGCTTATATCTGATGGCTGTTGTTTAGACCGTCCGGTTGATGGTCCCCACGTCCAGTTGCGTGGTTAAAGTAAGCGTAATGAGCTGAGGTGTACTAGAGTTACGGCCCCTCATAGATGCATCCCTTGCTAACTTGAGGAAGGATTAGGGGTACGTTGGGGGCTGGTTCCCGGCTCCTGTGGAGAGGGGGAGGGAGGGTGCAGGACCACAGTATTGCTCCCCTTGGGGGTGGTCCTTCGGCTCGACGCAGGGAAATTTAGGCCGGGGTCTGGCCTCCGGGGGGCTCCGCTGTTGGGAACTTGGGGGCTCTAAGCCCTTTTCCATGCTGTTTTGCATGGTACACTCTTGTTATTTTATTGTTGCTGTTCCTTGCTATATAGCCATTACGTGTAAATGTACTGTATCATGTGTTTGATGTTTTGAAAATTCAATAAAAACTATTGAAAAGAAAGGAGGGGGAGGAGGGGGGAACCCTCTCCCCCCACGCTACAGGACATAAGGCCAAAAAAGCAGGTAGTGCGGAAAACAAAAGCACTCCAGCGGGGTCACTCCGCCAACAGACGAGCCTCCTCTCCAGACGCGACAAAAAGATCCCAGATCCTCCATTTGTCCGCATGTTTGTCTCCCCTGTGTTGGAAGGTCGTAATAAGGTTTTCAAATTTGTTAATTTCCTCAACCCTCCGGATCCAGTGAGCCACCCGCAGGGGGGTTGTCTGTTTCCAGAGAAGCGGTATACCTGCCCTGGTTGCATCCAGCAAGGGGCAGAGCAGCAACTTGTCTCTGGGATGTCCGAGACTTGAAGCAGGAAAAAAGACGAGGATTCTCCTGACCTCACCCCAAATATGGGACAACACGGGAAAGTTCCAAAAAATATGCAGGATCGTCCCCTGGCATCTCTGCACTGCCAACATCTGTCTGAGACATCAGGGAAGAAACCATGCAAGCGCACCGGTATATAGTACCACCGCGTGAGTATCTCAAAGTTAGTTTCCTGCGTGTTCGTGCTTTGGCGTGAAGACACAGGCGAGGTCGATCTCCCACTTCTCAAGCCAATGCAGGGAGACCTGGTCAGGAGGTAACTGTAAGAGTCCGTAGGACAGAGAGAGTGTGCGGGGCAACGCTCCCTCCTCCGTACACAAAGTAATTGTTGGACCAGACAACTCCCCTTTAGATATAAGAGTATCCTTTTATAGCCAGTGCCAATGTTTAGGCATAATTTCTCTTAAATGCTTGTTTTGCTCAGAAAAACTTGTAATAAACCTAATTGTGTTTTTATCTAGTCAGTCATTGCCTTTATTCATTTCTCTACCTGTGTGAGACAAGCACTTTGTATGCTTTTGTAAGATGTGTATTGTTGTAAATAATTTATCTAAGACATCATTACAAGTAACATATGCATTTTAGCCCAGTAAATTAAGCCTGTAGTTTATTGACAGTTTGTAAAATACATTTATTAGAATGGCTCTAAAGCTTCTGTTTCTAAAATGTGCACAATATGGTTAATTAAGCCCAAAACTGGATTGGATAAACACATGCCGACATATTCCAGACTGGAGATAAACTCTAAGTTGAGAAAAGAAGTTTATATATAGCATGCCCTCATGAAATATATATATATATATATATATATATATATATACAATATTAAATATATATTAAAATGCTTGAAATGTCTTATTTAAAAGGAATCATTTCCTAAGTGCTGCTATTCTCTAGTTTGGCCTCAGAGCGCCGCTGTTTAACCAAGAAATGTACAGGACTGAAGGATCACTAGTGTTTTCCACACTGTTACACACTGCAGGTCTGCAAGGAAGGACATGTTCATTTTTCTGCTTCTCTGCTTAACAAAATACAAAACATTTTGGTATTTTCTTGGTCTAAGAAATACAGTGCATCATTTCTCCATTGGATTATATTTCTCAAAAGAATGAAGGAGAAGATTTGGATATTAAAAATGCCTGTATTTAAAGAACAGTTGCAGACATACAAAGGAATCAATTGGCAAGTAATACCTTCCTTCTTATTTTCCTTGCTGTGTCATTCAGTTTTTGGTCAGATGCATTATTCCATTGTAGAAGAAATGAGAAAAGACTCTGTTATAGCAAATATTGCAGATGATCTTGGATTGAAAATGAACAAACTGGCATCTAGAAAACTGCAGATCGTGTCCCATGTTTCAGATAAATATTTTTATGTTAATCTAGCTAATGGAAATCTGTATGTGAAGGACAGAATAGACAGGGAGACACTCTGCAGGACATCAACTACATGCTTCCTAAAATTTGATGCAATGGTTGAAAATCCTTTTTATTTTTTCAATATCAATATAGAAATTCAGGACATAAATGATAATGCTCCTGAATTTTATACTGACACTATTACTGTAGAAATTATTGAATTTACATTACCTGGAGCCAGATTTACTTTACAAAGTGCAGAAGATCCAGATATTGGTATTAATGCCATACAGACATACAAGCTCAGTGATAATCAATATTTTACACTATCTGAAACAACCAGAGATGATGGAAGTACATTTCCAGAACTTGTTTTAGAAAAACCTTTAGATAGGGAGACCCAAAATAATCATGAAATGATTCTAACAGCATTGGATGGAGGAAATCCTGTTAGATCTGGTACAGCCCTAATTAAAGTAATTATTACTGATGGAAATGACAATGTTCCTATATTTACACAAAATGTGTATAAGGTCAGTGTCAATGAAAATGTTCCTATTAACGCAACTGTAATTACAGTGGAGGCAACAGACAAAGATGAAGGCATTAATGCACAGATCACATACTCATTTAGCAAAATTTCAGAAAGCATTCATCATACAGGCATGTTTAGCATTAACTCTACAAATGGAGAAATTATAACAAACAGAAATTTTGATTTTGAGGATGTAAAGAATTATGAACTATCTGTACAAGCCAAAGATGGAGGAGGTCTTGTTACACATGCCAAGGTATTAATAGAAGTTGTAGATGAAAACGATAACGCTCCTGAAATAATCATTACCTCATTATCTTCTTCCATTCCTGAGAATTCTGAACCCGGAACAGTGGTTGCTGTAATTAGGGTTCATGATCAAGATTCTGGAGAAAATGGGAAGACTGACTCTCAAATTAAAGAGAAGGTACCATTTGAGTTAATTCTGTCATCTGACAGATTCTATAAAGTAGTTACAATGAAATCTTTAGATAGAGAAAACGTATCTAGCTACAATATAACTATTGTAGCTACTGACAGAGGATCTCCTCCACTTTCCAGCAGGATAACCATTGCGTTAGAGATATCAGATACTAATGACAATCCACCATTATTTTTGAAATACAGGTTTATTGCTTATGTAACAGAAAACAACTTGCCAGGAGCCTCAATATACAGTGTAAGAGCTTCAGACCCTGATGCTGGTGACAATGCTAAAATTACGTATTCTATTATAAATTCAAATACAGAAAATCTCCCAGTATCCACTTATATTTCTATTAATATAGAGACTGGGGTTCTGTATGCTCAGAGATCATTTGATTATGAACAAAACAAAGAATTTATATTACAAGTAACTGCCAGAGACAATGGATCTCCTTCTCTAAGCAGCAATACCACATTGCTTATCCGAATAGTGGATCAAAATGACAACGCACCAAAAATCCTATACCCAGTACCAGAAAATGGGCTAGCTATGTTTGAGGTGGTCCCTTTGTCCTCTGAACCTGGGTCTTTAATAACGAAAGTGATTGCTGTGGATGAAGACTCTGGACATAATGCTTGGCTATCCTATCATTTCATGCAAGTCTCAGAACCACTTTGCTTTATCATTAATGAACATACTGGAGAGATCAGGACATCACGAGTTTTTCAAGTAAAAGATATACTGAATCACAAAGCTGTGGTGATGGTGAAGGACAATGGAGTACCCTCTCTTTCAGCGACTACCACCTTAAGTTTTGTTATTGCAGACAGTTTTCAACAGATGGTTCCTAAAATGACCAGTCACACTAATGAGGGAAATTATGATTCAAATCTGCAGTTATACTTGGTGGTTACCTTAGCACTGATTTCCTTGTTATTTATCATAACTATGGTGGTGTTTATCATATCAAAGTGCAGAGCTTCAAAATCCCCAACAACTTCTTTTAGTACAAGTTTGTATCCTCCCATGGACCCGAGAGCACTCTCTATGTATAGTGATGGAACATTATCGCTCCCCTACCCTTACAACTTCTGTGTGACTTTGGATTCAGCAGACAATTACTTTACTTATCCACCAAACCAAAATGTCCCTGTGGACAATTTAATTGACACTGGTGATTCAGAACTTGGCAATGCAAACATAAAAAAATCATTGGCCATCGAAAGTATTGGGCAGGTGAGTTGTCTACTATAAAATATTTTATACTGAACTTTCCCTTTTCTGTTTAAAAATTAGTGCTGACCATATCACTACACTGTGCATACGATTTTGGTATGCTAAAACAAACACTTTTTTGCCACTACCACATCAAGCATCATTTGTTATGTTAGCATGTTTTTTGCTCTTCTATATTTTATAGTTAATGTGCCAATTATGTTAGTTGAAGTACCTTCAGTAACAGTGCATGTAAAAGTATAATCAAGCAAGACTATAGGGATTGCAAAGGCTACTTCCTGGACTCATCTGGAGAGGAAGCCAATCAACAGGCTTTCCAAACTTGCCAGTAATGGGTATACTCTGTGGGTATTATATTTGGAAGCCTGGAAAGACAAATGGCTCTTTATATGACTAAAATGAACATGTGTTTCTTGCTAGCTTGTGCAGCTCTCTCTCTCTCTCTTTGAACTTTAAAATGTCTGAGCTAGAACTGCCCCTTGGATTTATAATAGTGACTTGGGTGATTGTGTTTTTCTTTGGCATCTTGACACAGCCGTGGAAGCAGGTACTTTAATATTTAGGTTTGTGTTAAATAAAAATAGTGCAAAGAACTGGTAAAATACCTAGTAACATCTAGTTAAAATTGTCCATGTAATTTAACCCCTAGACCACAAAAAGTCCAGCTATTGCAGTAGTTTGATTTCAAGTTGAAATTGAGTGGAGTTGAGTTGAAATTATTTATTGGTGGTGTGGGAACACATGACAGTGCTAGTGGCACAGGATAAATGCTCTGTGCAATATTGAGGGTTGCACAGGAGTATACATTTTGCTTTTACATAGTTCAGTAGTATTTTCCAAGATTCACCTGGGCCCTTTATTATCAGCTCCTTCAAATTGTAAAGTCACATATTTAAGTTATTTTTTCCCTTTGCAGTTACGCTCTCTGGTTTTAAAGTGATACCATCAGAAAAAGTACAAATGCCTTTATATATGAAATTATATATATACAAACAATTATGCTGTTTTCTTTATACCATTATTTGGTTAATTTATATTATATAATACATATTAAGTTTACATTGCAGTTACATGTTCTTGGAAACACTCTCACAATGACATTTTTTACATTTCTGGATCTTATTTTTTTTCTGTATTTTGAAAAAAACAAAAACAAATATAACTTATTGATAACATTATTGCTGTAATGTTAGGAAGAACTGTGTCTTTCATTTTAGCATTTCTAGATGTGTTCATAAATGTTTATGTTTATGATATTATATCTTAAATATTATATTTTTGCATTGTTAGCGAGCTATATTTTTATAACTATTAGAAAAAAATAATCTGCATTTAGGACCCTTGCAGCAATAAAATACTGTTGTTTTTTTTTGTCTTTTTTAAGCAAATTGGGAATAACTTAATATGTTTTATCTGATGTTTTAAATAAACATTTGTAATTAGATATAACTGTTAGTAATCTGTATGCGAAGGAGAGAATATACAGAGACATACCACGTGAGGCTGCAAGTGCCTGAGTCCTTACATTTGGCATTATGTCTGCATATCCATTATATCTCATTAGTGTTAATAAAGAAATTAGGGATATAAATTATAATAGTCCAATGTTTCTTGTGACAATATAATTCTAGAGGTTATTGAACTTGCATTGCCCGGAGTAGGATTTGCTTTACAAAATGCAGATATTGGTATTAAATCAGGGCAAGCATACAGACTCAGTTATAATCAATATTTTTACCCTAACAGAAGACCAAACCAGGTGGGAGTAAATTTGCAGGGCTTGTATTAGAGAAGCCTTTAGATCATGAGATTAGTAAAAGTTCAAAGATCAATCATTATACAGGTATATTTAGCATCAGCTATACAAGTGAAGCCTTTACAACAAAGATGTTGATTTTGAGAAGATAAAGCCTTATGAACATATGGCCTGTACAAGCCAAAGATGGTAGAGGTCTTGTTGCTCACTCCAAAAAATGAATATATATATATATATATATATATATATATATATATATATATATATATATATATATATATATATATATATATAAATAATAGATGAGAATGACAATGTTTCTGAAATATATCTCGCTACATTATCATCTCTTATTCCCAAGGACGCTATACCTGGAACAATGATTGCTGTCATAGGAGTGTGTGACTGAGATTCTGGGGGAAATTAATTGTCAGATTACAGAGCAGATTCCATATATTAGATTATATAAAATAGTTACAGGAAATGCCATGGACAATGAAATAATATCATGATAAAATGCCATCATTGTAGCTACTGACAGAAGATTTCCTCTGCTTTCCAGTAGAAGAGCCATCAGATCCTAAATATCAAAAATGAATGAAAATCCACCACTGTTTATGAAATATGACTATATTGCTTAAATACTAGAAAACAACATACCTGGTGCCTTCATTTTCAGTGTTAGAGCTTCAGATGCTTATGCTGGAGACAATGCTAAAATAAGCAATGATGTTAGATAATGAGTTCATGTGATCTCTCCGTCAACTGATGTTAATAATATTATAATTAGAAATATGTTTCAGTTAGATGGAAATATATTTAAATTATTGAGTGTTGTGTTGGTGTTATTGTAATTATTTCCACTTCAAAGGTTGGCCTTTTGTTTTCCTTTGTCACATCTCACATCAGTAATAACCAGCAGCCTTCTTTGACTCATCCAATCAGACTGTGCCCAATATACATTTGCTAGGTACAGTGACCAATTAGGGGGCACAGTACAGAAAGGAGGGGGGAATATAATGCTTTGTCACCAAGCTATGGACTTCATTTGTGTTGGAACACACTGCAGTAACCATCCCCGGACCTGAAGTTGAGAGGTAAACTAACTCCATACTTGTACATTGTATTGTAAATAAGGGTTTTTGTGGGTAATTTGAAAATAGCATATATGCCAGGGACTTATATTGTACATTGTGTTGTAAAACAATGAATGGGGTGTATGCACACACAGTATACACACAAACGAGCCAACAATTGCATGCAAGGCAATCACAGAAGAATACCAAGTTTCTACTTTTCTGGCTTCTACACTCAGAATATTTGATTATGATCAGCACAAAGACTTTCTAATGCAGGTAACTGCTACAGATACTGGGTCCCCATCTCTGAGCAGCAAAGCTACTCTGATCTTACAAATCGTACTTTAAAATGATAATGCACAAAAAACCTATCATCAGAAAAGAATTTAAATATGTTTGAGATGGTCCATTTTCCCTAGGTTCTTTAATAACAAAGGTAGCTGCAGTAGATGCAGGCTCTGGGCATAATGCTTGGCTGTCCAATCCATTCATACAAGCCACAGAACCAATTTACCTTATTAATAATTAACATATTGGAGAAAAAAAGGCATTCCATGTCTTTCAGGTAAAGGATATACTCAATCACAAAGTTGTTGTCATAGTGAAAGACAATAGAATCCTAATTCTATCTTCTTTTACCCCCCCCCCCCCCATGTCTTGTTTTGTTGTTGCTGATGATTTTCAGCAAGTTGTTCCAAGATTTACTAATGAAACCAAAGATAATGTTTCCCATTCATATCTCCAGATATCACCTTTACTAGCCTGCAGTGAGCGGAACTTCATTTAAGTAGCTTTAATCCAATGATGCTTGTAAGATAATGAATTTACGCGAAATCTCCATGTAACAGATGTAAACATGTGTTTATGTGAAATCTCCATTAGCATATGTAAATAATATTGTATTTAGAAATATATTTTAGCTTGATGGAAATATATTTAAACCATGAGTGTGTTTCAGCTCCAAATCACTCTGAGCATCCCTGTTAGTGTTACTGTGACTCGTTTTCTGCTTCCATTGTTTTTTCTTATCACATATCACATGGGCTGTAAACAGAAGTCTTATTTGAATCCGCCAATCAGGCTGCACCTCACCCAATATACTGTACATTTGCTAGGTATAGTTACCAATTAAGTGGCATTGTATTAGCCACTATACAGAAAGGAGTGGGGGGGGATATAATGCATTGTGACCAAGCTGTGCACTCTCTTTGTCCTGGGGACACAAAAGCACTCAGTATGAACAGTCCTGAAGCTGAGAGTTAAACTAAGGTTTAATTTGTAAATACCATGCAACCCAATGCACTTGTACTGTGGATTGTTTTGTAAATACTGTTTAGTGTGTAATTTGTATATATTAGGCAACCCTATCATTAAATGTATATTGCATATCAAACTACTACTTTTATTCAAGAATTCTCAGAAGTGGCTGTGTATATGTAAATACTGCTATATACACCTAGTTAACATACTGCTACTACTAATTCTTCTTTAATACATTCTTATAAGTTATGTGGGTATATTTATTTGTATTATGGGTAATTTATTTAAAGAAAAAAGATAAGGATGTTTTTGTCAAATAATGGCAAGTAAATATCTAAGGAAAATGTAACACACAGTTTAAATCTATTATACATTTTAATACAAACTTTGTGATGTAAGTCACTGTACTTGGTTTATGTTATGTTTCTTTTTTTTAATTTAAAAAAATAGTAAAAACGTTTATGTTTTTGCATATATGTGTGTTTTATTCTACATGTAAATACACATGCATCTAGCAAATGTTTTAAAGTGGATTTTTTGATGCCTTAAAAAAAGGAAATTATTTATGTAACACTGACTACCTAATTTCATAGCTATGATATGTTACAAATATAGTATGTCTTGATATGTTTGCTGCACTTGACACTACTTAGAAATATATTCAGCAATTTCCCCCAAAGGACACTGCATTATTATATCTATCATACAGTATGACACTTTATAACTTTCTTTTGGTGGGTTAGTTGCTTTTTTGCTTCCTTGTAGTGATATTTTGGGGGCATTTTCTAGGGCCTGCAGAAGTTATTCTGAAAACTTGCATTTTTATTAACCTAGTAAGCCAATATATGGTATCACTTAAACTCCAAACTCTCTGCATTAATTGGATAGCTAACATGGTACAATACTCTACAACTTCCTCTTGAAAAACATGTATTCTATATGTTCTTTCCTCACTGCTGACATCACCTTGACCACAGTAGCAGCCTATTTCTGCTCAGGAAGAAGCTATATTTTATCACATATAGAAAATAGCTTGCTTTATTTCTAAATATTTCATTAACTCTGATGCTGTATACCAATCACTATACTGTGTGCAATACAATTTAAAATGATAATTCTTGTGTCCACCAATGTGTTACCCACATGTAAAGCTCAAACCAATCTTTTAACAGACAATCTATTCTACAGAATTTCTACCATGAGCCACCTCTAATAAAAATGTTTTTCAGTATTTTTGCCAATTAATTTTTCTTTTTACACCATAACTACAGTTTAAAATATAGAAGACCATTTTAGGTGTCACTATAAAACCAATAATTTCTATCACCTTTATTTTATGTTTTTCTATCTCTCAACAAACAGAACTCACTTTTAATTAGAACTTTTGATTACAAATGGCCACCCGGCAGACATCTTAATTTTTCTATATGCCTTTTTGCCTAAAACACAAGCCTAGGGAGGAAAGACAATTATGTGAAAGAGGATGTAACTTACTGCTTGGTCATGAAACTACAAGTACTTTCTTATTGGGCCTTACTACTAATCATTCTGCTTTATAGTGGGACATTAACAGTAGTTGAAGTATACAAGTAAACATTTTACTATGTGCATTTTACAAAGTACTTTTTAAAATATTTTATATCATTTTACTGGAAATGAAAAATCTCCTTATTATACATTAGAAATTAAAAACTATTAATTTATGAAAGGACTCATCTAAAGATGGTGGTTAGCTGGATTCTGATATTGTATTAATGTCTTACACTAGTAAAAATAATACACACAATGCTTAATTCAGTAAGCTATACTGATAGTTATTTGCCTTAACACATTTTGTCTGCAAAGAGATTAAGAAATAAGAGTCACACAGCTGAAAATAACAATTATTATGACAAACAGCACATGCATTGTAAAGTTTGTAAATTAAACCTGACAATGTTTAATGACAATTTGTAAAATAAAGTTGGAGTTGACTGGGGTTGCAGTAACATTTCTATAATTGTAAGGAATAAAATAAGATAATAATACCCAAACTATATGAGCTCAGTTTTGATCTAGGATAGACTCTGTTCAGCTCCCAAAAGAAATACATTTTTAGTTTTTAACCTAATATAAAATGTTGCCAAAAATAAAACGTATTTATCAATGTCAGTATGTTTTAAATAATTTGTGAATCTGCACTATTACTCTGCATTGTAGTAAATTACCTTTTTTCATAATTTACAACATGTTGATAAAATAATGAAATAATTAAAAATAAAATACCCCATCACATATTCAGTGTGGTATTTGTTTAGGCAATCTGCATAATACAGTACTTTACATACAGTTTATAAATTATATATTATAAAATATAGCTTGTATAAAATAAATTATTTCTTCAGTGTTGCAATCCCCTGTTTGGACCCAACTAGCTGTTCGTTTTTGTAATTAAATATCTTAATACTTAGAATATTAATATTACAGTATTCATTTTGCCAAAAATATAAATAAATCATATAATACACATTAAAAGTGTGAATATAAAAAGAGAATTTCCTTATACAAAACATGTATCTACAGTATGTCAATTCTTTTAAAATAATTTTTTAGTTTGCAATGCTGCTCTTTATTATATTTACAGAAACATTTTTTAAATTAATAAGATACAATATTAAATCAATACAGCATATGCTTATAGTGAGTTTATGTGGAATCCTATTTAACAGCTGTAAATAATAATGTAATTATGAATATATTTCCGTTAGAGTGTGATACATGTGAGTGGGTAATATGTCTTCTGATATGTCTATTTTCTGATGATGGAGGGTAATTGTTCACCCATGGGAATATCCTAATAATTACTACTGTATGTGAGAAGGCTTTTCACAGACGGTCCAGTGACTGAGTTTGTTTATTTAATGATGTGACCCAAACTTCTACTACTACTTCAAAGGATCCCTCATTTAGATATGCAATTAAGGTAGCCAACCTGTCATGAACACTTAATTTCTCTGAAAAAGATCATGAACTGGCATACTTTATTGTCCCTACCACACAAAATATTTTTTGTCAAGAATTTTCATTAAAAGGGGGTGACTTATGTGAAGTACAGGGGATTGGGAATTAGCCAATCTTAAAAAGGATGGGTAAGATTTTAAAAGAGGGAATAGAGATTCCAACCAATCAGAGCCACTCCATGCAAACCATTGAAGGAGAGGCCTATACAAATACACACATTAGATG
This sequence comes from Pelophylax lessonae, assembly GCF_965119305.1. Classification (NCBI taxonomy): domain Eukaryota; kingdom Metazoa; phylum Chordata; class Amphibia; order Anura; family Ranidae; genus Pelophylax; species Pelophylax lessonae. Next base: position 428,273,711 of record NC_138771.1, read on the forward strand.
GAGCAAATCTTTGAAACACCAAATACCAGAATGTGGCCCTCATGCACAGTTCCATGGTAATTATGGAATATATCCTTTACTTACATCTAAATGCTTATCTTATTATTTTACTTTCTCACTGTTTGTATTTAGTAATAAGCTAGAGCTCTCTTAATAATGTTTCTATTCTATAAGCCAATAGATTGTTTTTTTTTTTTTTAGTTTCAGAACTCATACTATTTACCAATACATTTCTGTTGTGTTGAAGCTTTAAATTTTTGGGTGAGAACTCTCATATCAGAGGAATATTAAATTGCATAATCTATATGAGATTTGGTCAACATATACATAAATGGTTCAAAGGTAATTTTTTAAAATACATAATTTCCTCAGTGCTGTAATTCCCTGCTTTGGCCTCAGAGAGCCATTGTAACCAAGAAATGCTCTGAACTGGAAATCCACTATTGTTTTCCATATTATTACTATACACTTCCCAGGTCTGCAAGGAAGAACACGGACATGTTCTGGTTATTTAGTAGACACAAAACGTTGTCGGGTTTTTGCTTGGGCAAAGAAGTATAGTATAGTATAGTTTTCTTCATTAGATTATATTTTTCCAAAGGATGTTGAAGAAGATATAAATGCTTATGAATGCCAAAAAAAAATTAAATAATATGTACAGACAAACAAGGACTCTGATGGCAAGTAATATCTTACTTATTATTTTCTTGGCTGTAACATACTGTTTCTGGTCAGATTCATTACTACATTGCTGAAGACATGAGAAAAGACTCTATTATAGCAAATGTTGTAAATAATCTTAGCACTCTGTCATCTAGAAAACTGCAGATCGTTTCCCATGTTTCAGACATTTTTGTGAACCTAGATAATGGAAATCTCTATCTGAAAGACAGGATAGACAGAGAAACACTGTGTGGAACAGCTGCTACCTGCTTGCTTATATTTGATATAATGGTTGAAAATATCTTCTATGTTTTCAATATCAATAAAAAAAATCAGGATATAAATGATAATGCTCCTGTATTTTTCCATGACAGAATTACTGTAGAAATTATTATATTTACATTACTCTGAGTCATCTATGCTTTACAATGTGCAGAAGATCCAGATATTGGTACTAATTCCACACAGACAAGCTCAGTGATAATTGATATTTCCCACTTTCTGAAACAACCAGCGAAAATGGGATTACATTTTCACAACTTGTATTAGGAAAAGTTTTAGATAGGGAGATATAAAATAATCATGAACTGATTCTAACAGCATTGGATGGAGGAAATCCTGTTAGGTCTAGTACAGCCCTAATTAAAGTAATTACTGATGGAAATGACACTGTTCCTATATTTACACAAAATGTGTACAAGGTTAGTGTCAATGAAAATGCTCCTAATAACACAACTGTAGTTACATTTGAGGCAACTGACAAAGATGAAGGCACCAATGCATCAATCACATTTCCATTTACTAAAACATCAAAAAGCAATCATCACATGGGTATTTTTAGCATTAACTCAAACAATGGAGAAATGTAAACAAGTAGCAAGTTTGATTGTGAAAAGATAAATAATTATGAACTATCTGTACAAGCCAAAGATGGAGGAGACCTTGATGCACATGCCAAGGTATTAAAAGAAGTGGAACAGTGATAGCTATAATAAGGCTTCATGATGAAGATTCATTGGAAAATTAGAAAATTGACTGTCAGATTAAAGGGAAGGTGCCTTTTGAGTATTTTCTGTAATATAGCTGATTCGTCAAGATTGTCACTGCAAAAACCATAGCTAGAGAAAAAATATCTAAATACAACATAACTGTTGTAACTACTGACAGAGGATCTTCCCCACTTTCCAGCAGGAGAACCACCACATTGGAGATATCAGATACTAATGACAATCCACCATTATTTATAAAAATCCACTTATATTGTCTATGTGGAAGAAAACAACTTACCAGGATTCTCAATATATGCTGTAAAAGCTTCAGAAATAATGGCAAAACAAAGTATATCATTTTTAATTCTAAATCTGAAGATCTACCAGTATCAACTTATCCATCCATTAATGTAGAGACTGGATTTCCCTATGGTCACAAGTTATTTGAGAAAAACAAAGAGATTCTGCTACAAGCAACTTCTAGAGACAATGGATCGCTCTAAGACAATGGATTCTTGAAGCAGCAATGTCACATTGGTTATCTGAATAGTAGCTCAAAATGACAATGCACCAGAAAATGTCTTATCTATGCTTGAGATGGTTCCTTTCTTTCCTTTGAATCAGAATCTTTAATAACAAAAGTGGTTTCAATTGATAAAGACTCTGGGCAAAATGCTTGGCTGTCTTATCATTTAATGCAAGTCCCAAAACCATTTTACTTTATAATTAATGAACATAGTGGAGAAATCAGGACATCGCGGATCTTTCAAGCAAAGGATATACTGAAACATAAAGCTGTGGTGATGGTGAAGGGCAATGGAGTCCCCTCTCTTTCGGCTCCTACCACCTTAAGTCTTGTTATGGCATTATAATAAAAAAAACCTGATTCAAATCTGCAGTAATACTTAGTGGTTTAAATAAAATGTGATAGAGTAAACTACGGTGCTATATCACATAAATCAATTATTATCATACATTTATTATCATGCATAACTGTGTTCTAAGTTAATCCAAATAAACATTATTTTCAAAAACTTAATACATGATAAAAATGTAATAAAAAAAATGCACCCAGTGTAGTCTTAATGTGAAAAAAAAATAATAACCATGAAAGGCACTTATAAGTCCACTTTTAATTGTACTGATGAACCCTATGAAAATCTTCTTAAAACTGTGCAATCTTTTCACAACGCCACATGCTAAAGTTTCACCAGCTCCCAGGAGAACACTCATTCACCAGATTATGCTGCCTCACATTTTCATGTTCAGCAAAATGCACTTTATCTCTTTAATCAATGCACCACCATCGGAACTCCCCAGATTAAGTTTCTCATATGCATAACACTTATTGCATATAATAGGAAAAAGGCAAAGGAACTCCAATAGTGTAATATGTTAAAAACATCATATATTTCCCATCTGTTTTACATTACACTCACATGCCAACAAATCTTTATTTCGCCAGGCCGATACACTTAGTGTCTTATCCAACCGCTAATCTATCACACCACCATCACCCCTGGATCATTACTCCCGATATAACATGTTGCATCACTTCCAATTGCCATACAGCCACATCCCGACACATTTTGTCATCACGACTTTATCCAGGAATTGGCTGTACAGCACGGAAACCTCCATTAAATAGAATACTGATTATTATGTATCAACTATTTGGGCACCACTAAAAGCATACTTCAGGAGCATTCCACTGTTAACTGGGAACTCCGACAGTGAAAGCGCAAAGCACAGTGTAAACAGTAACAGCGCATCAGCGTCACCACTAGAAAAATGGAACACACATTTATATTACCAAATAATTAATCTCATCTTGTTCGCACTATTACAGTGCATGATATACTTAACCTAAGTTAGACCTCTGTTTAAGTCAGATAATCAAAAATGAGGCTATACATCCCAGCAAGTAAGAGATCTAAATTAACAAAAAAATTTCATATAAACATACAAATATTACATTCTAAAAAAAATCCCCAAAATGGGATAAAATGATATTATTATTTTAATAATTTTTATCCTTTATTCAGTTTTTGAAAATAATGTTTATTTGGATTACGTTAGAACACAGTTATGTATGATAATAATTGATTTATGTGGTATAGAGTCGCTATTTACTTTATCACAAGGGGGTGAATTTATTTTGATTATTTGTTATTACTTTAAGGGCAGCAGCATTCTGGATAAGGGCATATTTTGCGCTGGTTTTAAAATCTGTGGTACAAAGGTGAGACTGTTAGGCACTGGGTGGTGGGGTACAATAATTGTTAGGATCATATACTTAGTGGTTGTTTTAGCACTGATTTCCGTGGTATTTATTGTAACCGTTAAAATGTTTTTTATATCAAAGTGCAGAACTTCAAAATCCACATTACCTTTTTTTACTAAAGTATCATACCACTTGATATCTATTTCAAATAGAAGGAAGTAAGTTAATTGCTTTAGTTTATTTGCCTATTTATTTATTATGCATATGAAGTTGATGCTGCAGTCAGATATTCTTTGAAACATTGCTGGATTTGATCTGCTATACGTTTTGGTAGAACTACCTAAAAGTTATCATTTGTATTGTTGCTTTTATGCCAAAAATAACCATATTTTCATTTCTGTGCTTGTGATGCTAACATATACAGTAGATGTTATATATATGTATTTTTTTCAGGAACTTTTTATGTAATTTCACATTATTGCATGTAGTTAACCAAGCTTTTTTCAGTTGAAGCATTTTTACTTATTTGTTTTACTGTTTTTCATATTGGTTTGGGGTAAATAAGAGAATTATAGATAGATTTTTTAATTCCACAAAAGCAAAAGTGATTGTTTTGATTTGATAAAAGGCATCCACTCATTCACTTGTAAATTGTTTTTAAGCAAAAATGCACATTTACCCTTTGGATAGTTATTAAAGGATTGTTCAGACATATAACAGGAAGAATATTAATTGGTTGAATTATTAGACATCAGAAAGGCAGATAAGGTTGATTGTGATGGTGTTATAATTAAGGAGATGAGGATGATAGTGATCGATAATAGTGAGTGAGCAGTGACCGAAGCATATTTGTCAACATGTGAAAAATATATATATCTATTACAGGATGAGTTAATAGAAGTAGGTAGGTGATGTCGAATGTAAATTGAAACCTAAACATTTCTCTCTAATAAATGTGAATTCTTCAGATATTTGTGATCAGTGTGGTTCAGGATTTGGAGTTGATTTATTTCAACATTGGTGCATTGGGCAATCTGATCCAGTTAAAGTACATTAAAACAGCACTGAGCATCCAAGCAATTTCAACAAGATGATGATTTTATAATCAAATAAACTGATAAGCATGGAAATAATGTAGTATTAAACAAACAACATTATGAAAATATTTTTTCATTGCATCTTAACAGAGATATGTGTAAGAAAACCCAGATTCTCCTTCAAACAGGACAAAATACGTTGTTTCTACTCATTGATACAGGCATTGACAGAAGGTACTATTCATTAACCTACAGTAGACTTTTTAAAGGTTTTGAACCCTGATATTCCTATTTTCTATATATTGCCAAACATTCAGAAGTCAATAGATCCTACTGGGACCAATAGTTTTAAAGAAAGGTAGTTTGTCTAAAAAAATTGTGAAATAAATACTTATCTGTTGACATTTTTAAATGAGTATCTGGGGGTTCTTTGAGGGCAGCTCGGTAACTGGATCATTATACTTTAGTATACGCCACCAGAATGGCTTGGAGGCTGTACAATTGTTTTTGTAGAAAAAGAATGTAAGCAACAAACAAATGTGTGTTAAATATGTTGGAATTATTGCTTACTATTAGGCAATTTTATGTTTTCATGTTCCCATTTCCAGATACAGGGTCCTGCTATGGGCACAAGGTGTGCTCCAGCATTGTTTCACTGAATCAAATTTTTTAAGAAGATTATTTGGCAGAGTATCTGTGCATAAATACATTGATGATTTATAGATTTCTTTTGACAGGAACCAAAAGGAAATTGAAGGAATTCATTCAAAATCTTAATACCAACAATCATAATTTGAAAGTTACCTATACCATTATTGCTAGTAAGGTTGTTTTCCTAGATTTGGAAATTTAAATTATGCAGTGAGGATTAACACACAACTGTTTAGAAAATGTACTACACCGAATAATTTAATGGTTACTGTTTGAAAGAACACTGATTAGATAGTACCTGCAGGCTCAGAGGAACTTGTTACAGCAATAAGTAATTTGCTATGAAGTGTTCTCAGGACACAATTGCCATTCTTAAGACCCAATTTTCTAGTGAAAGTTCTTCTTAGTATAGAACCAATTTCAGAAAAAACTGACAGAACATGCACATTTCTACGGAAGTGAAGAAATGTGGTGTTTGGGACTATTGTTCTTTTATTTTGTTATTATTATTATTATTATTATTATTATTATTATTATTATTAATAATAATATTAATATTAGCTACTATATGTTATTACTTATATATTATAGGTTTCTATATGTGTTGGAAGGATACAACAATAGGAGATACAAATTAGATATATGTATTTCCTTTGCAGAGCTTTATATTGAACTGATGTCTAGTTTAATATGATCTAGTATATGTTGTAGATGTAAAATCCCACTTTGCTATGATATGTATATATATATATATATATGTGTGTGTGTGTGTGTGTGTGTGTAGGTGTGGATCATAGTATCTTTAATGTGATATTAAACCAAAAAGCAAACTTTTATTATATTGCAGTCTAACAATTATCTGTTATTTTGGGGCTGCATTACTTTTCTTTTTTAAGCTGTCCTTCTTTTTTTTTTTTCAGTTGATGATTTAGTCAGTAGAGGGTTAAAAGGTTGGGGCAAACCATTTGTCAGCTTTTATTTATTTATCCTAAACCTTGTTACGTGTGTATGTGCATACACTTCAATCATTGTAGGAGTTTTTACATATACACAGCTAGATCTGAGAGTTCTTACACAAAAGAGGTAGTTCCATCTGCATTACACATTTATTGATAGGGTTACATAATATATACTGTACAAAATACAAAAAACTTACCGAAAAAGTCTCCTGGCATATATGATATATGACATATATGACAAATATATATGACAAATATTAAAGGTAAATGTAATACCTACTTCGTATCTCTACAATGTGCCATAACAAATTGATTTGTTGTATAAATTGCTGCTTTTTACTTTTTATAGTGCCATATATTATTAATAAAAAACTGAATACAATACAAGGTTTAGTGAAGTTTTGGGTTTAGAGGTATGTTTATTGTGTAACATGCAAAACATTAAGGACAATTTTGACTTATTTCTACTAAAAGAATAGTTGATGCTTGGAACAGTCTTTCAACAGAGATCGTGTGAGTCAGTAAGGAGTTAGTGAATTTAAATATGCTTGGGGAAAAATGTATTTATACTCAACAAAAGGGTTAAAAAAAACATAAACTACATGAAATTAAAGGTGCAGACCACTGTTTTTTTTTTTTTTATTCCTGCAGCCACTGTTCTCTGTTTCTAACAATAATCAGTAAATATATATATTTGCTCTTTTAATTAAAATAGAAATGTGCCTTTGAACTCTTTGAATGTTGGTGCCAAGTAAATTCATAATTCCCCAGGTATAGCATTACAACTGTGAGAAGACATTTATTTTCAAGTTGAAAACATAGATTCCTATATAATATTCCTAATGTACACATTTTTGGCTTATTATGACAAATGACAGTTGCACTATAGCTGTAAAATTATTTGGGCTGAAATTGTTGTGAAGCTTCAATTTTTCTAATGAGTACCATAAGATAATACAGCTCCAAACTAGATTAGTTAGATTGATACCGATGTGTTCCAGATCAAAGTTAAATGTTACTACTTTAAACTTAAAAAACAGTTTACTACCTTTTGTTAAATATCTTCAGAAATACATCCTTCTTTTATATTATCAAATGTTGGGATGTTAGGAGAAGAATCAAAGCCAGGGTTATGTGACACTTGTACTTAAATGCTAGAAAATGTACAATCTCCTGTCTAACTTTTACCTAAAACATAAATATCAACTTATCGTAATATACACATTTAGGTTTGCATGTCATAATGACCTTAAGAAAAAGGTTAGCAATGTCAATATATATATATATATATATATATATATATATATATATATATATATATATATACAGTGTATATAAAAAATAGTAAGTTAGCTCAACTTTGCACTTACTGAAACATGCTTCACACCACAACTAACACATTCATAACACACAGAATTACATTTCTAGAGTGTCAGATCTAAATTCATTAGGTGTAATACAATACTATACATTTATTGAAGAAATAAAACATTTTGTTTGAAAGAAAACATTTCTTCACTGCTGCAATTCCCAGTTTTGCCTCAGAGTGCCACTGTTTAACCAAGAAATGTACAGAACTAGAGATCTACTAGTGTTTTATAGATATGTATATACTGCAGCCCTGCAAGAAAGGACAGAGCCATTTTCTGGATCCCTGCTTAACAAAATACAAAATGTTTGATGTCATTTTCTTGGACTCATCAAATTAGTACACCCTTTCTTTATTGGATTATATTTTCCAAAGCCACATTGGAGAAGATTTGGTTGCAGAAATGTCTTACTTGGAAAAATATTTATGGACATACAAAGGAATTAGCTGGCAAGTAAAAATTTCTTTCCTATTTTCCTGGCTGTGTTATTCAGTCTCTGGTCAGATTCATTATACTATTGTAGAAGAAATGAAAAAAGACTCTGTTATAACAAATATTGCAAACGATTTAGGATTAGATATTCACAAGCTCTCATCTAGAAAACTGCAGATTATGTCCCGTGTTTCAGAAAAATATTTTTATGTGAATCTAGGTAATGGAAATCTATATGTGAAAGAGGGGATAGACAGAGAAATGCTGTGTGGTACATCAGCAACCTGCTCTCTAATATTCGATGTAATGGTTGAAAATCCCTTCTATTTTTTTAATATAAATATAGAAATTCAAGACATAAATGATAATGCTCCATTGTTTTTTCAAGACACAATTATTGTAGAAAGTGTTGAGCTTACAATGCCAGGAGCCAGATTTCCTTTACAAAGTGCAGAAGATCCAGATATTGGTATTAATTCCATACAGACATACCAGCTCCGTGACAACCAATATTTTACATTATCTGAGAAAAACAAACCTGATGGAAGAACTTTTCCAGAACTTTTATTAGAGAAAGCTTTAGATCGAGAAACACAGAATATTCATTAATTAATTCTAACAGCTTTGGATGGGGGGAATCCTGTTAGATCTGGTACAGCCCTAATTAAAGTACTTATTACTGATGCAAATGATAATGCCCCCATTTTTACCCGAGAATTGTATGAAGTCAGTGTTATTGAAAGTACTCCTATAAATTCAACTATAATTACAGTGGAGGCAACAGACAGGGATGAAGGCACCAATGCAAAGATCACATACACATTTACTAAAACATCAGAAATCACTCATTATACAGGTATGTTTACCATCAATTCTACAAATGGAGAAATTAAAACGAACAACAAATTTGATTTTGAGAAAAACAAGAATTATGAACTATCTGTACAAGCCAAAGATGGAGGTGGCCTTGTTGCCCATGCCAATGTACTCATTGAAGTAAAAGATGACAATGATAATGCTCCTGAGATAATCATTACCTCATTGTCTACTTCTATTCCTGAAGATTCTGAACCTGGAACAGTGATTGCTATAATAAGGGTCCATGATCAAGATTCTGGAGAAAATGGGGAAGTTGAATGCCAAATTACAGAAAAGGTACCTTGTAAGTTAATTCTTTCGTCTATCAGATTCTTTAAAATAGTTACTACAGAACCTATGGATAGAGAAACAATATCTAGCTACAACATATCTATTGTAGCTACTGACAGAGGATCTCCTCCACTTTGCAGCAAAAGAATCATCGAATTAGAGATATCAGATACAAATGACAATCCACCGGCATTTACGAAATCCAGTTATGTGGCTTTTGTTTCAGAAAATATCTTACCAGGTGCCTCAATATACACTGTAAAAGCTTCAGATCTTGACACTGGTGACAATGCTAACATAATATATTCAATTTTTAATCCAAATAAAGAAAATGTCCCAATAGCCACATATCTGTCTATCAATATGCAAACCGGAGTTCTCTATGCTCAGAGATCATTTGATTATGAAAAAAATAAAGAATTTCTATTACAAGTTACTGCTAGAGATAATGGGTCGCCATCCTTAAGCAGTGATGTCACATTGCTTATCCGAATAGTAGATCAAAATGACAATGCACCAATCATCCTATATCCTTCACCAGAAAATGGCTTAGCTACATTTGAGATGGTCCCTTTCAACTCTGAACCTGGGTCTTTAATAACAAAAGTGGTGGCAGTGGATGAAGACTCTGGACATAATTCTTGGCTTTCTTATCATTTTAAGCAAGTCTCTGAACCTTTGTATTTTATCATTAATGAACACACTGGAGAAATCAGGACATCACGGGTCTTTCAAGGAAAGGATATACTAAATCATAAAGTTGTTGTGATGGTAAAGGACAATGGAGTCCCCTCTCTTTCAGCTACTACCACTTTAAGTCTTGTTATTGGGGACAATTTTCATGAAATGGTTCCTAAGATTAACAGTCACACTAATGATGAAAATTTTGATTCAAATCTGCAATTATACTTAGTGGTTGCCTTAGCACTGATTTCCTTGTTATTTATTGTAACTATTTTGGTGTTTTCTCATATCAAAGTGCAGAACTTTAAAATCCCCAGCACCATTTTTTAATACAAGTTTGTATCCTTCCATGGATCCCAGAGTTCTCTCTATGTATAATGATGGAACATTATCACTACCCTATCCATATAACTTCTGTGTGACTTTGGATTCAGCAGACAATGACTTTACTTATATTCCACCAACTCAAAATGTCCCTGTGGAAAATGTAATTGATACAGATGGTTTAGGACTCAGGAATGAAAATTGCACAGAACCATTGACTACTAATCATTTTGACAAGGTAAGTCTCTTCCTGCACGGCATGTAATTTACATTGATTTATGCCATTAAGCTTTATCTGTGTATTTGTGAGTAAGCTTCAGAGACATGCTTTATTTTCCTCCATTAAGTTATTATGCTGGTTACATTATCATGGAATGCCTTTCTAGCTTAATGGATCCGTTTTTGGCTTTTTTGACTAACTAATCTGTGAAGTCTAAAATATATTTCACTGTAATGCTTTTTGATGTGACATTTGTTCCATTTTACCAATTTAGCCCATTTAAGTGTGCAAGCGTTTACCCTTTTATTGACCGAATAACTTCTACATACATTACAAGAACAGGATAAAATCCATTAAAATAACAGCAGGGACTGGTCAAATTTTGACCCATTTATGGGCTAGCTGGTTGTGCAAAAGTCAATCTATTGATCGACTTGTGTACAATCAGCCTGTTGGGTTTTTCACAAATGATGAGTTCTGCCGGCTATAGCCAGCAAAACTGATCATTGTATTCTGATGGTGGAAACGCTCCCTTCTGTCAAAATACAAGGCCACAGTGGAGAGATTCCCTCATTCACGCATTTTCAAACTGCTGGTCGCATGAAAAAAAATTATAATGTATGGCCAGTCTAAGAAACATTTTCTTCTAAAATGAATCAATTTATATTTTTTTTAACTTATTATGAATGCTGATAGCTCTAAAAAGTCTTTAAAGTCAGCTCTAAAAAGTCTTTGACGATATCACAGTTTTTATAGTGTTAGATTAGGAAATATAAAAGTATCAGATTACCACAAGTACTGAATGCAGCTAAATGCTTTGTTTCCAGATATTGAATCAATAAATGACCAACCCTGAACACCAACTGAAATAATAAACAATGTTATTAGCCTTCCAAATTCACCTTTGTGACATAACGCAAAAAAAACTCCTTTTATGTTATGATGATAAGTAGGAGGGCATGCCTTTGTAGTCCAAATCAGGAGCAAGTGAAGAGATATGGGCATTATCACTATACATTTTCTTTAATATGATAGTGCACAATAAATAAGTGATTGAAAATAGTCCAAATAAATATTCAGTGCTTGAAAAAGTCCTTATAGTGATCCAATTAAGGTGCCAAGGTGCCAAATAATTAAGGTGCTTGCAGAGTGATATGGTGCCCCTCAAGGTTCCCCACTCACCAGATTGCAGATAATCATAGACCTTCAAAGTTATTGCACATTGCCCGGGATCTTTACAGGACCAGAACTTCTCCTATGTAGCCTTGGAAATTGTTTTGGGTCAGCTTCCGCTTCCACCGTTAAACAAAAAAATGGCCATACATGGTGAAGTAAGTATGAGCAATTTTATTCCCAAAAAAAATTTTAGATGGGTACTCACAAGCAAGAATATAACTCAGGCATATACAAGGAACTCGTGTGGCGCCGCTCTCGGCGTGCGTTCCACACACAGGAAGTTCCTGACCGGAAGTGACGTTTGTTTAAAAACAAACGTCACTTCCGGTCAGGAACTTCCTGTGTGTGGAACGCACGCCGAGAGCGGCGCCACACGAGTTCCTTGTATATGCCTGAGTTATATTCTTGCTTGTGAGTACCCATCTAAAATTTTTTTTGGGAATAAAATTGCTCATACTTACTTCACCATGTATGGCCATTTTTTTGTTTAACGGTGGAAGCGGAAGCTGACCCAAAACAATTTCCAAGGCTACATAGGAGAAGTTCTGGTCCTGTAAAGATCCCGGGCAATGTGCAATAACTTTGAAGGTCTATGATTATCTGCAATCTGGTGAGTGGGGAACCTTGAGGGGCACCATATCACTCTGCAAGCACCTTAATTATTTGGCACCTTGGCACCTTAATTGGATCACTATAAGGACTTTTTCAAGCACTGAATATTTATTTGGACTATTTTCAATCACTTATTTATTGTGCACTATCATATTTAATTATATATTTATCTGTTACTGCTCAGATATTTATAAGCACTTAGCACTTTTTTTGTATATTTGATCATACTGATTATTGTATTTATATCACAACACTTAACACTTTGTTTTGAGCTAGCGCTGCATAATTTCGTTTTCATCATATTTTCCTAAGACTTTCTTAGTGTCTGCAGCAGCTGCCCAATATTACATTTATCTTTATTTAAATTCTCACGTTGTGTAGCGCGGGTTTAATTTTTGTTTTTTCACTTTCATTTTCTTTAATATAACATTTATGAGGATGGGCATTTGTACAAATGGCATCTTGTTCTCTAAGTTCAACTTGCCCCATTTGCTTTTGTAGATGTTTGCAGGTAGGACTCTCCACCTTTTGTTTCATAGTCTGTTATGTTACATCAACATTTAAATAGTTTTTTTTTATGGTTTTACACTAGTGCCAATGGCTTAAAAAATGTTTACCACTATATAAATTATAAAAAATAATAAGTAAACTCTGGTGTGTTTTCCTTTACATTCTATTTTTAAGTATCATAACCATTTTTAAATAATAGGAAACCTATTTGATTTTTTACACCAATTGAATATATAGGGAAATAGATTGTAACTTGCCTTCCTTGTCTCAATATTGCAAATGTTTTCTATGTGAAATATACTACTAATCATGTTATGACATTTTGAGAAATGTATATCATTCACAGTATTTAAGTAAATAAGAATTGTGTATTATTATGTATTTTTCTACTCACCATGGCTCAGCATTCTTTTCATCTATAACTATACTCATTTCTTTTTTTTTTCTTCAAGATCACAATTGAATTTGGTTGAAAAAAATCATAATTATGCAACTTGCTGAATGTTTTAAATTATAATATATTAATTATAATGAAAGTATAAGCCAATTTAGTTATATAAGGCAATTTAGTTACATGTTCTACTGTATATATTCTTACATAATTTTTCTTTTAGAGAGGAAAATAAATTTTTGTTAGTAATAGTCCAAGTTAATGAAAAACAGATATTAATGAAAGGTTGCCATTTAAAGGCTATTGTAAGCTAGATTCTACAATAGTGCAAACACTTAGACGGAAAATGGTTTATTCACAAAGTTATTTACTTTTCACAATGCTTGGTTCACACACGAGTGGTTCCCCCTGTGGGTCAGCACCTGTTCCCGAAGCCACAACTACCCATACAGAAAAGCGCAGGAGATGCGTGCAGGTGCCATTAATCCTAATGGCACCCATATGCACTGGAAATTGTAGCAGCTGCTTCCCACACTGGGAACCAAACTGCACTTGCGGTTTCCATGAGGGCTGCAGTTCCTACTTGTGTGGGTGGTTCCCCCTGTGGGTCCATACCTGTTCCTGCAGCCGCAATTACCTACACAGAAGAATGCAGGAGATACATGAAGGTGCCATTAATCCACATGGCACCCACATGCATTGGAGATTGCAGCAGCCACTTCCCCCATTGGGAACTACACTGCACTTGTGGTTTCTGTGCAGGCTGCTATTCAAAAAATGGAGCAGGAGTCTTTTCCCTGCATTTTCAGAAAGCACGGCAGCCCATTCAAATGAAAGGGCTACTGTGGCCATGCAAAATGTAGCTTGCAGAGCCACACAAGTGTGAATCAGGTCTAACTGCTGGTAATTCCTGCAATGAGAGCTAATAAGAGTTAAAAATGACAGCTCCTTGGTTAAATAATAATGACAATTTTTACAAATCACACATGCATTACAGCTTAGGAAGGTCAATGTTTAAATGAAATTGACTGGAATTGCTGACTGGAACTGAAAATCCTTTTTGTTAAATGTCTTTAGGTAACTTTTAATTTGCAGCTTTTGTTTTGACAAATGTTAGGAGAGGATGTAATGCCAGGGTTTGGTAACTGTCATTAAATGTCTTAAAATTAAAATATTAATAATGTATTGTCTCATTCATAATATACGAACAGTTATACAAGCATATATCATATAACAAACAATTACATTTTGACCATTAAAGAAAATGTCCCTTTAAAAAACATGAAACTTAATCAATACTTATAAAATATTTTGTAAATTCACAGTATTGCTCTACTTTTATATTCACTTGTTCTTATGGTGTGATCATGACATGCAAAATTTAATATTCAATATGTTTATGCATAAAAAAACAGTATACATACATTAAAATAATTCTAAAGTCATAGTTTAAAAGGTATTTCTTCAATGCTGCAATTTTCCAGTTTGGCCTCAGAGCGCCGCTGTTTAACCAAAAAATGTACAGCACTAGAGAGCTACTGTCAGTGCAGGTCTGCAAGAAAGAACACAGCCATTTTCTGGATTCTTTGTAGACAAAACACAAAGCATTTTCTGGTATATGCTTGAACAGAGGACAATACTATCTCATTTTTTTACTGGAATATATTTTCTAAAAGGACTTTGGAGAAGATTTAATGCTGAAAATGCCTGAGTTGAAAGATCTGAAGATAAACAAAGGAATCAGATGGCAAGTAATATTTCCATTCTTATTTCCCTGGCTGTGTAATTCAGTCATTGGTCAGATTCAATATTCCATTGTAGAAGAACTGAGAAAAGACTCTGTTATAGCAAATATTGCAAATGACCTTGGATTAGACATTAAAAATCTCTCATCAAGAAAACTGCAGATTGTGTCTCCTGTTTCAGAGAAATATTTTTATGTGAACCTAGGCAATGGTAATCTATATGTAAGGGACAGGATAGACAGAGAGACACTGTGTAGGAAAGTAGCTACCTGCTCCTTAAAATTTGATGCAATGGTTGAGAATCCCTTCTATTTTTTCAATATTAATATAGAAATTCAGGATATAAATGATAACATTCCAGTGTTTTTTCAAGACACCTTTACTGTTGAGATTATTGAATTTACATTACCAGGAGCCAGATTTGCTTTACAAAGTGCAGAAGATCCAGATCTTGGTATTAATTCCATACAGACATACAAGCTCAGTGATAATCAATATTTTACTCTGACTGAGACAAACAAAGATGGGAGTACAATTCCAGAGCTTTTATTAGAGAAAACTTTAGATAGAGAGACACAAAGTAACCATGAATTAATTCTAACAGCATTGGATGGAGGAAATCCTATTAGATCTGGCACAGCCCTAATTAGAATAATTATTGCTGATGCAAATGACAATGTTCCTATATTTACACAAAATGTATATAAAGTCAGTGTCAATGAAAATGATCCTATTAACTCAACTGTAATTACAGTAGAGGCCACAGACAAGGATGAAGGCATCAATGCAGAGATCACATACTCATTTAGTAAAAGCTCAGAAAACATTCATCATACAGGCATGTTTAGCATTAACTCTATAAATGGAGAAATTAAAACAAACAAAAAATTTGACTTTGAGGAGGTGATTGATTATGAACTATCTGTACAAGCCAAAGATGGAGGAGGCCTTGTTGCCCATGCTAAGGTATTAATAGAAGTTTTAGATGACAATGATAATGATCCTGAGATAATTATTACTTCATTATTATCATTGATCCCTGAAGATTCTGAACCTGGTACAGTGATCGCTGTAATCAGAGTTCACGATCAAGATTCTGGAGAAAATGGGGAAATTGATTGTCAAATTGCAGAGAATGTACCATTTGAGTTAGTTATGTCAACTAACAGATTCTATAAGATAGTCACTGCAAAATCTATGGATAGAGAAAAAAAATCTAGCTACAACATAACTATTGTCGCTACTGACAGAGGATCACCTCCACTTTCCACCAGGAAAATTATCAATTTGGAGATATCAGATACTAATGACAATCCACCATTATTTATGAAATCCACCTATGTTGCTTATGTGTCAGAAAACAATTTACCAGGTGCCTCAATATACAGTGTAAAGGCTTCAGATCCTGATGCTGGAGATAATGCTAAAATAATGTATTCAATATTTAATGCAAATGCAGAACATTCCCCAGTATCCACTTATATGTCCATTAATATAGATAGTGGAGTTCTTTATGCACAAAGATCATTTGATTATGAGCAAAACAAAGAGTTTGCATTACAAGTTACTGCTAGAGATAATGGGTCACCATCCCTGACCAGCAATACCACACTGCTTATCCGAATAGTAGATCAAAATGACAATGCGCCAAAAATCCTATACCCAGTACTAGAAAATAGTTTAGCAATGATTGAAATGGTTCCTTTTACCTCAGAACCTGGGTCTTTAATAACAAAAGTGGTTGCAGTGGATGAAGATTCTGGACATAATGCTTGGCTGTCTTATCATTTCATGCAAGTCTCAGAACCATTTTACTTTATCATTAATGAACATACTGGAGAAATCAGGACATCACGGCTCTTTCAAGGAAAGGATGTACTGGATCATAAAGTTGTGGTGATGGTGAAGGACAATGGAGTCCCCTCTCTTTCATCTACTACTACCTTAAATCTTGTTATTGGAGACAGTTTTCAACAAGTAGTTCCTAAAATTAACAGTTACAGTAATGATGGAAATTCTGATTCAAATCTGCAGTTATACTTATTGGTTGCCTTGGCCCTGATTTCCTTGCTATTTATTGTAACTATTATGGTGTTTATAATTTCAAAGTGCAGAGCTTCAAAATCCCCAACAACCTCTTTCAGTACAAGTTTGTATCCTCCCATGGATCCCAGAGTGCTCTCCATGTATAGTGATGGAACATTATCACTCCCCTACCCATACAACTTCTGTGTGACTTTGGATTCAGCAGACAATGACTTTACTTATGTTCCACCAAATCAAAATGTCCCTGTAGAAATTCTAATTGATACTGATGATTCTGGACTTGGCAGTGAAAATGTAAAAGAACCCTTATCTACAAAGAGTATTAAGCAGGTGAGTTTTTTTATCAGTCTTTATTTAATACTGTCGTTTTGCCTTTACAAATTTACTACTGCTGGCAATTTTACTAGGTTGATTGCCGTAACAAACACTTCTATGCAACTACAAGATCACATACCTCTTGATACTTTTCCTAACATATTTTTTTTTAGCTCAGCAGTGTTTTATAATTAATGTTTCTGCAAGCTCAAGTACCTTGTGTTACAGTGCAGAAGTAAAAATAAAGGCTATTTTAATATAGGAATAACAAACTCTGCTGCCTGGACACCACTGGACAGATTACCAGACTTGCTGGAAATGTAGGTGATACAGTGTAAGTGATATTTTTGGAATACCAGAAAGATAAATGGCTTATCAAATGAACAAGTATTTTTTGTTTGCTTATGCAGCTTCCCTAAGAACTTTAACATCACTTGCTTAGAACTGTTGTTTGAATTCATAATGGTGACCCTAAACATTTTATTTTTGCCTTTGGCATTCTTGTGTCTTGACGCAGCATTGGAAGCAGGCGCCTGAGGATTTAAACTCATTTCAAATAAAACTGTTGCGAAGGACTGGTTAAATCATCTAGTAACATGGAATTATAATTGTCTTTGTAGTCCAGCTCTCTGCTTTTTATAACCATTAATGGTCAGTCATATTTTGCATATGACTTAAATTGCTAAACCAGTTCCTGAACACCCACCGCAGTTTTACATCTGTACTTTGACATTAAATACCGGTGTTATGGCAGCAGGTAACTGCTATAACCCTGGTATTTTCTTACAAGGTGGGCAGTCCTCTTTCACATAAAAGTGGTCCCAGTGGCAGATTTACCACGGGATCACTTTTATTGGTAGCCCCCGCCGCTTCCCAGCTTGCCAGCTTGCCAGAGCCACCGGTAGTGGGGAAAATTATCCGGCCTGTCCATGTTCCAGGCAGGAAGTCGAGTGAGGGCCTAGGAGGACCGGAGTGATGTCATACGTCACTACCTCCCAACGGCCTTAAAGGGCCGTTTTTTTTTTTTTTTTTTTGCTTTTAAGGGTAGATGTGAGATCAGAGGTCTTTTTGACCCCCATATCTCACCCTGATATGTCCTGCTTATTTCTATTACAATGGATGTTTACATTCCTTGTAATAGGAATAAAAGTGAATACAAAATGTTTTTAAAGGGACAGTGTAAAAAAAAATAATAAAAGCAAAAATAAATAAGACATTTTTTTTAAAGTGCCCCGCCCCTCCGAGCCCAGAAGCAAACGCATATGCAAGTCGCACCTGCATATGTAAACAATGTTCAAACCACACATGTGAGGTATCGCCACAATCATTAGAGCAAACACAATCATTCTAGCACTAGACCTCCTATGTAGTTTTTAACTGGTAGAAATGTCTAAAGCGTTGCCTATGGAGATTTTTAGGTGTTAATGATTGTCACCATTCCACGAGCATGCACAATTTTGAATCATGATATGTTACTCAGCATAACATTATATTTAATGTTATTTTTAACTTTACTGTTTCCTTTTTTTTTAATTTAAAAATGTTTTTATCCAAAAAAATTGCCTTTGTAAGAATGCTGTGCAAATATGGTGTGACACAAAGTATTGCAATGATCTCCATTTTTTTCTCTAGGGTCTCTGCTAAATATATATATATGTATATATATATATATATATATATATATATATATAATGTTTGGGGGTTCTAAGTAATTTTCTAGCAAAAAATATTGATTTTAACTTGTAAACAACAAGTGTCAGAAATAGGCCTGGTGGTTAAAGAGTAACTCCACTTTTGTTGAGAGCAAAAAAACAAACAAAAAACAACCCCACGCTGGGTAATCAATGTACATTGCAAGGATTTTGACAAATGCTGTTGCAGATTTCTCCCTGTTTATGCTCTGAAGAAATAGCCATTTCTTTGACCATGTCTTATAAATACTAGGTGTTCATCATAATCAGCCGGTGTACTCTTGGTGTTCTGATAAAAAAAGTTGCGGTGCCTGAATCCCATAGAAGTAATTAATGTTCATTTAATCAAAAATGAAATTTCTGTTGTAGAGGGTGCCTGAAATCAAACTTGTTTCATAGTACAGACTTCTAGGAAAATCAGTGAATGAATCACAAAAGTAGGAAATTACATTTTATACAAAAGCCTCCAGGTTCCCAAACTGAATTGAATTTTGCAGGAAATTATAGTGCTGCATATTAAATAGAAAGGTAATTTAATTACATTAATTTACTATAAGGCTTGTGTACCAATTCTATGTGCTATATTATTATTATTTTTTTTTAATTATAATTTTTATTTAGAAAAGAAGGTTACAATGAATAAAGAAAGATAGAAACAAAAAACAACATTGCAAAATAAGGGATGGTGCCCCCATACTCTGAGCAATACAATAGCAAATTGTCAATAAAAATTTACAAAGTCACATGTGATCACATTGGAGCGTGGAAGCAGTAGAAAAAACAACGAACCACACCAAAAAGGGGAAAAAATCAGCAGGACTCAGCTCAAACCAGAGTGATAAAGATCCCACTCAGCCCAAACCGCATGAAATTTAGTCATTTCATCATGGACCATAGCAGTAAGGTGTTCCATCCACCGGATCTCTGACATCAATCATAACAGGAGGGTTTTATCAGGTGGAATTTGTTGAAGCCAGCAGAGTGGAATAGCCCACCTGGCGGCCAGAAGAAGAAAAGAGAGTAATCTATTGGTCAATTTGGGGATAACGGGGAATGGGAGACCCAGCAGGTAGTGCAAAGGATCCAGCGGAAGTTGTAAAACAGTAACACTAGAGAGTAATAACATAATCATGTCCCAAAAGGGTTGAATACCACAACATTGCCAAAAAATGTGGAACAGTGTGCCCAGTCCAGCCCCACACTGCCAACCCCAGGTCGGAGCTGGAAGGGTCAATTTTGTAAAGACGAGCTGGGGTTCTGTACCAAAATAAAATATTTTTTAAGGTAGTCTCTCTCTGCACCACACATCGAGATGCCTTTAAGGTGGATGTCAATATCTTACTCCACAGAGGGAGGGGTATGGGACGCTGAAAAATCTTGGACCACTTCTGCATATATGGGTGATAATCTTCGGTCAAGGGAAGGGCATCATGGAGAATATTATAGATAGAGGACACCAAATGTCCCTGGTGAGGGCCATGGGCACATAAGTATTCAAATGCAGTTGGCCTCTCCAGGGACAAGGGGGACGATAGAGATCTAAAAAATTACGTACCTGTAGATAAAAATAAAAGGTTTGTTTGGGGAGCGCAAATTTAAAGGTGCGGGATACCGGGTGGACTAGATTGCGAAATTGGAAGAGGGGAGCATGGGTCCAGGTCCACACCCTACCAATATGGAGACCATCCGGAAGTAAAGGAGTGAATAAGACACTGGTAAAAGTGGGGCATGGCGAAGAGAGAGAGAACCTGCGAAAACATTTGCTCCAGACCTCCATGGTGACCCTCATGGGAGCTAAACACATCTCCCGTAGTACCCGATCGGTGTGCAATGTGGGTGACCAAAGAAGGGAGCAAGGGTGGACCGGGAAGATCGTGCCCCGCTCTATCTCCGACCACCGGTTGGGAGCCACCAAGGATGACCAGGAAGCCGCCACCCGTAGGTGGGAGGCATAGTAATATTTCCTCGGGGAAAACACTAAAGTGGCAGCCAATCTGTGGGCATTATTCTTCCAAATAAAATTAAGAAAAGACCACTGCAAAGCCTTAAGTTGGGTCAGGGGGTTTGCGACCGGAAGGGTATCAAACACATAAAGGAATTTAGGTAAAATGGACATTTTTAAAACATTTATGCAACCCAAAAGTGACAACGGGAAACCCATACATTGTCTGAGAGACAAATTTCACCAAACAAGGGGACATAATTAGCATTATAAAGCATAGAGTGTGAGGGTGTCAACTGAACCCCTAAGTATTTTAGAGCCGTAGGGCACCATCTATAGAGAAAAGCGCACATATGCAAAAGAAATTACCAAATTTGAAGACAATCCATGAATAAAAATGGGGATTTGGTCCCAACATATGGCCATATAGTGCTCAAGCCCACCACTACGTCAATGTACCCCATTATCAGTGGGTCCTACACTATCCATGAAAAAGAGATGAATCCAGCACTGATTTTTTTTTTGCTTGTTTATTATGTATTCGGTCTGACCAGACTACCGAGGTTGAGAAACCCACCCCACCCCCCACACACACCTGTACTCCATCAGTGTCCACTATCAAGTGGATATAGGAGGAGTCCCCTGTAGTGCATTTGCACATCTTTCCCAGCAAGGAGTGTTGTCTCCAAGGGTTAGAAAGGCTGGATTCATCTCTTTTTCATGGATAGTGTAGGACCCACTGATAATGGGGTACTTTGACGTAGTGGTGGGCTTGAGCACTATGTGGCCATATGGTGGGACCAAATCCCCATTTTTATTCATGGATTGTCTTCAAATTTGGTAATTTCTTTTGCATGTGTGCGCTATTCTTTTTTAATATACATGTCTTTTGGTTCATAGCTGCACCAGCTTTAGAAATACATGGGTATGCTCCCCCAAATTTTTTTGCTTACCATCTATAGAGGTAAGAACTCTGTAGTCGAGCCAACAGATCTGATGGGATATGCAGAGGCATGGCTTCAGTTTTAGAGGTGTTAAACTTATAACCCGAAATAGCACTAAAAGATGACAACACTGAGTGTAGGGAGAGTAGGGATACCAGAGGGTTAGTTAAGGTTAACAGAATGTCATCTGCAAACAAGGAGAGCTTGTATTCTCCGTGTTGCATCAGGACCCCAGTGATGTCTGGATGAGAGTGGATGGCCGCAGCCAAGGGCTCCAAACATAAGATAAAAAGTAGGGGAGATAGGGGGCACCCCTGGCGAGTGCCGTTAAACATGGAGAACGGAGGTGACACAAAGGCAGAGGACAATCGCACCTGCGCCATGACCGGGGCATAAAGGGCCTCAAGGGCTCAGTAAAACGGACCCTTCAAACCAAACCTCTGTAGTGTGGAAAAAAGGTAAGGTCAGCTGAGACAATCAAAGGACTTTTGAGCATCCAAGCTAAGGACCACTGTCGGACGGGGGAACCGATCGAGAAGATCGATCAGGTCCACCGTACGTCTAGTGTTGTCACCTGCGTGACGGGACTGCACAAATCCCACCTGATCCCGATCGACCAGTTTGGGAATAATGTTAGCGAGTCTATTAGCCAAAGTTTTTGTGAAGATTTTATAATCAGAATTTAACAATGCTATTGGTCTGTAATTATCCGGGAGGGAGGCATCTTCCCCCGGCTTAGGGATAACTGAAATATAGGAATGTGTAAAGTGAGGGTGAGGGATCTTGCCTTTCAGAAAAGAGGCATAAGGCTCAAGGAGATGTGGTGCAATAGTGGGCAAAAAGGTCTTATAATAGAGGTAGGGCAGGCCATCCGGACCCGGGGGCTTGTTAGAGGGCAGATTTTTAACCGTGTCAGTGAGTTCATCAAAGGGAATATCTGCATTCAGCTTTAGTAGGTCGGCAGTGGAAAGTTTGGGAAGGGACAAATCTTGAGGTTTATTAGAGTATTCATAAAAACACTGACATGACCACATCGTGACCACATCAAGGATTTAGCCATTTTGGACATTTCTAGGGACTTAAGACTATCCCGAAACCCACCACTTTACGAAGGGTGGACACTGAGGGAGAACTCACAAGTCGGGACTCCGCCGACCGAAGGTAGGCCAGGAGAGAGGACCGTAGACCCATGGCCTCTTTCTTCAAGCGGGAGCCCTCAGCTATACACAAGCCACGAAAAAAAGCCTTATGAGACACCCACAGTGTGGACACCTCGTCTACGGAGCCCTCGTTCAGATCAAAAAACTCCCGAAGGCTCAGAGTCAGTCTGTCCTGGATCTCCTGAGATTGGAGAAGGCGGTCATTCAAACTCCAATGACAGGCCTTGGGGGGCGAAGAGGACAGGGAAACCTCAATAACTATTGGGGCGTGATCCGACCAGGTGATGGGAAGAATGTCAGAGGTAACTACACAAGGTATGATAGGGGCGGAGATGAAAAAGTGATATAGTCTAGAGTGCATCTTGTGAGCTGCCGAATAAAAATTGATGTTTGATACGCCAGGAGTTAAACAGCCTATGTGAACGGACACATCTGCGGAATGCTTTAGCCTGGGACAGCATCTCCCTATGCAGTGATTGTCGATCCCTATGAGGGGACATGATGAGATTAAAGTCACCACCCACCACCATGAATGGCTGCAACAGGTGGTAGGTGGATTGGAAAACATCATCAAGAAAACCCAATTGACCCGAGTTTGGAGCGTAAATATTAAGTATCGTAAAAGAGGTGGACAGATAATCACAGACCAATGCCACAAATATCCCCTGTGGATCGAGCAGGGAATCCCTAACCCGAATGGGGCACGTTTTTTTAATCAAGACTGCCACCCCCGCCTTGCTGGCTGGGTCAGAGGCAACGAAAGTGGTGGGGAAATACCTAGAAGCAAATTTGAAGGAACCATCAGAATGAAAATGGGTCTCCTGCACCAAAATGATATCTGCGCCAGAGGTGCGAAATTCTTTAAGTGCTAATCAGCGTTTCTGCACGAGTTTAGCCCCTTGACATTATACGAGAGAATTCTCAGAGCCATAGAGAAAGGGAGTCTGAACAGCGAACAGAAGCATTGAAAAGATCAATACATACACAAGGCTTACTCAAAACATGTATAATATATACAGTTTCCGATGCAATCTGTGACACGGCCTCAGACGAGGCACAGATGCACCAATCCACAATTCGAAAATAGCAGAGCCAGACCAAACCCAAAAAAGGTCTAGCAAAAAAGAAAAAGAAAGAGAAAAGAAAAAAAAAAAAGAAAAGAAAAAAAGAGCAATGGGACACAGCAAGTCCAAAAAAAGTCAATAGGAACGTCAGTACAAAACCTGAGAGATCATGGTGTCTCAGGAAACCAGGACCAGAGGCCTGGAACTTGCGGGACAACATGGGAGCCCCCAGGCGACGAACTCTAACGGTGAAGAGGGGTGGATCCCGCTGGCTCTTCAGCAGAACAAGAAAAAGGAAAGCGATAAGTTTAATGACAACACTTGTTAAAAAAAAAAAAAAAAGAAAAAACATAGCCAGAAAACATAACCAACGTATAACCCCATGGGAGGGGAAAGGGTGACCACCCTAGTCAGGGTAGAAAAAAGGGTCACAAAATAGCCACAGGAACCACAGGCCTAGGTAAATGCCACGTAAGGATCAGTTCAAGCAGGTCAAGTCGGAGGCTTGAGGTGACGAGGATGGAGAGGTGCCCCAACATTTCTTTGCTGTGAGGTCTTGGCGGGGGTCCACATGCAGCCAGGGGTAGATGGAACAGGACAGTTCAGACCGGACTGAGGTACAAGGTCATCCTCGGGTAAAGGTGGAAGGCCCAGGTTGCAGATGAAGGCCTCCGCCTTATGCAGATCACGCATATGGTGTTGAGTGCCATCCTTGGTGACCACCAAGCGGAAGGGGAAACCCCAATAATAAGGGATGCAATGCTTTTGTAGGTATGTAGTCACGGGTCTCAGGTTCCGTCGTTTGTTCAGGGTAGTAGGTGAGAGGTCGTTGAAGATTTGGATCCTGGCCCCCTTGTAGTCCACCTGCGATTTTTTGCGAGTAGCCAATGTTAGGGCTTCCTTACTATCATAATAATGAACGCGGACAATGACATCACATGGCCTGGCTCCAGTGGGGGGCTTTGGGCCCAATGATCTGTGTGCCTGATCCAAGCACCAATCTATGTCAACTATGTTAGGGGCCAGGGTTTTAAACAATCCTAATAGATAGGAACCCAGATTGTTGTCACCCACAGTTTCAGGGATCCCCCTGAAGCACAGATTTTGGCACCTTTCACGATTCTCCAAGTCCTCCTGCTGCAATTGGAGTTGGGAGATTGAGTGTTTCAGAGTAAAATTTTCATCCTCCAATACCTGCACATACTGCACCAGTTCATCAAATTTGTTTTCCAGGGTGTCAGTGTGTTCCCAAATGTATGCTATCTCCCCCCCTAAGTTCCAAAGAAAGTTTGCCCACCTCTGCAGCCATATTTCGAGTAATCTGTTGGAGAAACACCTGCAGCTTCTCATTGAGGATGGCCGGGGTTAACATAGATGGAGCAGGCGGAGAAAGTGTAGCTCCCCTAAGCTGCAAAGGAATGGGGGGGGGTCGGGAGGATGTTCCAGTCCCAACGAAGGGTCCATCGCAGCGAACAGGTCTGCCTGTGAAATTGAGGCCAGGGGTTGCGGCCTAGTGATGTACCTCTCCATTGCGGCCTGTGAGCGCGGCTCTAATGGTGCCGTGTATCCCTGTTTCTGCTGTCATTTTTTTCCCATGGGGACCGGGAAGATGTCAGGATGTAATGCAGCTTACCCCCGTAGATGTTGTGGCTGATAGAGGCTAAGAAGGGGCAACGAAGAGCCAGCAGGGACCGGAGCTCACTCACTACACATCCGCCATGGTCAGAAGCCGCGCATGCACCCCCTATATTATTTTTTATTTGCTATATTTTTCCCATGAAAATGTAGTTACCTTTTAAAGCCTTTTAGGTGAATTAATTTACACTGGTTTTGTGTAGAGTGGAGAAGAGTTAAAATCTTTGTCAGATTTTCATGACTGTCTATGTCTTATTGGAGGATTTTCCTTAACTAGACTTTCCAAGCCCTTCACTGGTATCATATTCAGAAATTTAGACTGCACATAATGTAATTAATGTATGTTTTTCAAATATCTTTTCAGATTATGTATGTTTTTCAAATAACATTTCAAATACCTTATCAAAACTATATAACATTGTGCTACAAGTGCTTGGTTCTCAGTGCTCCTCACAAATATATGTAGAAATATGAAATATTTCACAGAAATATGGTCATATACGGTATATATAAAAAATGGAAATCTCTATGTAAGAGACAGGATAGAAAGAGCATGTGAAGCTGCAAGTGCCTACATCCCAACATTTGACATAATGTTTGAAAATCCATGCTTTTTCTTTAGTGTCAATACAGAAATTAAGGCTATAGAGGATAACAGTTCAATGTTTTTTTAAGACACTATAATTTCAGAGATGATTGAAAATACATTATCTGGAGTACGATTTGCTTTACAAACTGCAGAAGACGCAGACATTGGTGAAAGTATACAAGGTTAATGGTAATCAACATTTTACACAACTGAGAAGACCAGACCACATGGGAGCAAATTTCCAGAACTTGTGTCAGAGAAACCTTTAGACCGAGAGATGCAAAGCATTTATGAATTGATTTGTTATGCTTTGGATGGAGCATAAATCTAAATCCTTTTAAAACTGGCTCGGTCTTGATTAAAGTAATTTTTACAGATTCCAATGATAATGCTTCAATATTTACTCAAGAATTGTATATTGTCAGCATCAATGAAAATGTTCCAATTAACTCAACTATAATTATAGTGGAGGCCACAGACAACAGACAAAGGTGAAGAGACCAATGCACAGATCACATATTCATTTAGTAAAACCTCAGAAAGCATTTATCATACAAGTGTGTTTAGCATCAACTCTACAAATGGAGTCACTACAACAAACAAAGAAATAGATTTTGAGAAGACTTTTGAAATGCCTGTACAAGCCAAAGATGGTGGAGATCTTGTTGCTCCCTCCAAAGTGTTAACATAACTAATAGATGAGAATGACAATGTTCCTGAGATATCTTTTACTTCATTATCATCTCCTGTTCTTTAGAATTCCATACTTGGAACAATGATTGCTGTCATAGGACTGCATGACCTAAATTCTGGGGAAAATGGTTGATTGTCAGATTACAGAACAGAAGCCATTTGAATAGGTTCTGCCATCTAATGGATTCTACAAATTAGTTGCAAGAAATATCATGGACAGAGAAAGAGTATCCAAATATTCTTCTGTTGGTAAATGTAATTTGCAAATTTAGTTTTCACTATGATTTGGCTGCTGTTTCTGAAATAAAAACTTATCTTGCACTTTTATTAGCACCAGCGCCTTCTTTTTTTCTTCTTTGTAATGTGTTTAAATATCTACAACTATATCAAAAATTATGATTTTCCTAGCACTAACACTTCAATTAGATTTCCAGTGATAAAATAATATATCATGTTTGTTCTACCCCTACTGCTTACACCAATAATACCTGGTTTCTAGCTTTGTGTTCAATTAAATCCAAAATGATAACCTTTGTGCTTGTCATGTGCTACCATAAAGCACTGCATTGCTTCATCTATAAGATTAATGCTGTTCAGTTGTTTTAATATCATAACTACATTTGTAAATGTAGAAGACTTGTTTTGGAATTTACTATTTTCTCATTTGTCTTTTTGCCCTAAATACAAACCTAGAGTTAAAAGAAGAGACTGTAACTTACTACTTGGTCATTATATAAGTGCTTTCTAATAGGCCTTACTACTAATCTTTCTACTTTATTATGGGGCAATATGTGTAGTGGTAGTTTATAAGTAAACAATAAGAACAGTGAGTAGTATTTGTATATATATATATATATATATATATATATATTTGTTTCTTTAATATTCTTTTCATCATTTTAATGTAAACTTAATATATTGTTTCTATGTCCCAGACATATACTTTATGTTTTCAACCTAAAAGACAAATCTGCCTAGACTAAAAGTAGCTTCACTATGTTAGTAGGTATCAAGTAATGTGTGGGTTTGCAAAATTACTGAAATGTTGTCATACTTTTTAACATGTTCATTAAATACAGCATTAAATATTCACTATAGCATTTGTTTATCTAATCTACTATATATTATACAGTACAATGCATACAGTATATTAAAATTATTGATAAACTGTTTAAAAGTAATTCTTCAGTGTTGCAATTCCAAGTTTTGCTTCAATTAGCTGCTATGTTTTTGTAATTAAATGTCTTCTACTTGGAGTGTTAATAAAACATATTCCTGTCCTACCAAATAAGACACATTTAGGTTTTAAACAAACTACTAAGTAACTACTTAAAATGAAATACCTATAAAATATGTTTAGTTTAATTGCTTTTCTTCATATTTAAAGAAACTTTTTATTTTATAATAAAATTGGACTCAGAGTGCCACTATTTACCAAGAATTGTACAGAACTAGAAATCCACTACCTTTGTAGAATAAATACAGTATATTTCTGGCATTTGCTTTTACAGAGAAATTCTGTACAAAATGACTTCACTGGACAATATTTTTCCAAAAGAATTTTGAAGAAGATTTAAATGCTAAAAAGCCCTCGTTGAAAGAATTTTTACAAACAAAGGAAAAAAATGCCAAATAATGTTATACTTCCTATTTTTCCGGCTATGTCAATCAGTCCTTATTCAAATCCTTTTTTTCCTTGTAAAATGTAAAAAAAAGATGTTATAATGTTATAGCAATTATTGAAATATATCTTTGATTACAATCTAAGAAATTTTGCAAATGGTGTCCCATGTTTTAGAGAAATATATGTATGTGTTTGTCTAGGTAATGGAAATCTCTGTGTGAAGGACATGATAGCCAGAGAGACACTGTATGGGGCAGCTAATAGCTGCTTCTTAAATGTATTGGTTAAAAATCTCTTCTATGTTTTTATTATCAATATAAACATTTAGAATATATGATAATGAGTGTGTTTTAACCCCAGTAGAAACTACTGATTGTATGTTACCAGCAGCCAGATTTGTTTTATGAAGTGTAAAAGATCCAGAAACTGCTATTAATTCCATGCCAATATACATTGTACAAGTTCAGAAATAATTAGTTTTTTTACACTTATGTTTACAGATGGCAGTATATTTCCAGAACTCGATTTAGAAAAGACTCTGTTATAACAGAGTTATAAAGCTTTAGATAGAGACACAAAATATTGATGAATGAACTGTAACAGAATAGAATGGAGGAAATCCTGTTTGGTCTGGGCAGTCTTAATTCAAGTAATTTTTATTAGGTCTACTGACTATGTCCCTGTATGTGCACAAATGTGTAAAAAAGTCAGTATCAATGAAAATGCTCTTAATAACACATTTGTAATTACAGTAGAAGCAACAGACCAATGTATAAATCACATTAATTTAGAAAACATTGGAAAGCATTCATCATACAGCATAACCTCTAAAAATTGAGAAATTAAAATAAATTGAGATTTGGGTTTTGAGAAGGTATTACAATAATAAATCATATATACAAGCAAAACATAGCAGAGGCCCTGTCATCCATGCCAAGATATTAATAATAGAAGTGATAATTCACAACTAAAACATCCCTGTGATAATTATTTTCTTATTATCTTCTTCTTTGCTTGAGGATTCTGAACCTGTAATTGCTGTAATAAGGATACGTGATCTAGATTTGGGGGAAAATTAAAAAGTTCAGACAGATTACAGAGGAAGTACCTTTTGAGTTAATTCTGTCATTGTACAGATACTTTAAAATAGTAACCACAAAAACTGTAGATGGAGAAAAAATATATAGCCATAACAAAACTATTGTGTATGCTGACAGAGAATCTCCTCCACCTTCTACAAGAAGAGCCATCAGATCAGAAATAACAGATACTAAAGACAATCCAACAGTGTTTATGAAATCTATGAATTTAGCTTATATGGCAGCAAATAATTTACCAGGAGTCTCAGCATACAAACTAAAAACTTTAGTTCCTAACGCCAATGACAATGCTAAAATATTGTATTCAGTTCCTAATACAAATATAGAAGACCTCCCAGTACCCCCCTATTTCTCTAGTATTATAGAGACTGAATTTCTCTATGCCCAGAGGCCATTTTACAATGAGCAAAACAAAGATTTCCTAAAAGGTAAAGAATTTTGAACTATCTGTACATGCCAAATATTATGGAGGCCATTTTGCCTTAACCAATATATTAATAGAAGTGGTAGATAACAAAGATAATGGTTCACTACCTCTTATATTCAAGAGGACCCTGAACCTGGAACAGTAATTGTTATAATAAACCTTCATTATCTAAATTTTTGGAAAATGGGGAAGTTGACAGTCAGATTACAAAGAAGATACCCTTTGAGGTAGTTCTGTCATCTAAAAAATTATGTAGGATAGCTACCACAAAAATGATGGGTTCTCTACCCATGATTTTTCACTACAGCATGAATATTGTAGCTATTGGCAGAACATCACATTGAAAATATCAGATAAAAATTACAATCCTCTTGTATTTATGAAATTAAACTTTTTTTTGCTCATGTGGCAGAAAACAACTTACCAGGAGCCTCAATTTATAGTGTAAAAGCTTCAGAACCTGATGCGGCTGACAATGCTAAAATAAGTAAATACATTTTTACTACAAATACAGAACATCTCCTAGTGTCCACCTATCTGCCCTTTAGTATACAGACCTGAGTCCACTATGCTGATAGTTCATTTAAATGTGAGAAAAGCAAAGAGTGCTAGAAAAAATGGGTCACCTTTGCTTATCCGAATAGTAGATCAAAATGACAATGCACCAAAAAGTCTAAATGCCTGACCAGAATATGACTTATCTATGATGGTCCCTTTTTCTTCTGAACCTGTTTCTTTAACCACTTCAGGTCTGGAAGGTTTTACCCCCTTAATGACCAGGCCATTTTTTGAAATACTGCACTGCGTTGCATTTACTGAGAGTTGCACATTCGTGCAATCCTGTACCCAAAAATAATTGAAGTCCATTTTTCCCCCCACAAATAGAGCTTTCTTTTGGTGGTATTTGATCACCTCTGCGGTTTTTATTTTTTGCGCTATAAGCAAAAAAAGACCGACAATTTTGAAAAAAAAAAAAAAAACAATATATTTTACTTTCTGCTAAAAAACATTCCCAATAAAAAAATTAAAAAAATCAAACGTTTTTATCAATTTAGGCCAATATGTACTCTGCTTTATATTTTTGGTAAAAAAAATCCTAATAAGTGTATTTGTGTATTTTGGTTGGTTTGCACAAAAGTTATAGCGTCTACAAACTATGGGATAGATTTATAGACTTTTTATTTTTCTTATTGTTTTTACTAGCGGTGATCAGTGATTTTTAGCGGGACTGCGACATTGCGGCAGACAAATCTGACACTAAGTGACTAAGTTTTCAGGCTGCAAAGCAAAAAAATTTGATTATTTTAAAGGGAGGTGATTCTTTTCTATACCCATTGTATATACTGTATAAATATATATATATATATATATATATATATATATATATATATTTTCACATAGATCATATGTTTTACCTGCAGAAAATCAAATTTTTGAACAAAAAATAATCTTTCCCCAAGATTAAAACATGTATATCTATGTCAATACGTACCAAATAAGTTTGAACTCTTGCTCTGTTTTGTAACGTAAGAAACCTTTTCAACATACAACACTAAATATTCAGTGTTACATGTATTCAAGAAATATACATACTAAAATGCATTACAGTATATTACAACAAATAATAGCAACTTGTTTAAAAGGAATTAATTCTTTAATACTGTAATTCCAAAGTTTGGCCTCAAAGCGCCGCTGTTTGACCAATAAATGTATAGAACTGGAACTACACCAGTGTTTTCCTCAGTGAAACACACAGCAGGTCTGCAAGATAGAAGACATTTTCTTTTATATCCTTTCTACTCAAAGTGCAACATGTTTGCTGTTATTTTAATGAACTGAGCAGTTTGGTACACCCATCTTACTTTGCCGGATTATATTTCCCAAAAGGATTTTGGAGCAGAGTTACATGCAAATAATGCCTGAGATGAAGGAACCCTTAAAGGTAAACAAAGGAATCAGATGGCAAGTAACATTTCTCTTCTTATTTTCCTGGTTGTGTCATTCAGTCTCTGGTCAGATTCATTATTCCATTGTAGAAGAAATGAAAAAAGACTCTGTTATAGCAAATATTGCAGATGATCTTGGATTAGATATAAACAAATTGTCATCTAGAAAACTGCAGATTGTGCCTCATGTTTCAGAGAAATATTTTTATGTGAATCCAGGTAATGGAAATCTCTATGTGAGAGACAAGATAGACAGAGAAACACTGTGTGGATCAGCAGGTATCTGCTCTCTAATATTTGATGCAATGGTTGAAAATCCTTATTATTTTTTCAGCATCAATATAGAAATTCAGGACATAAATGATAATGCTCCAGTATTTTTTCATGACACATTTACCATAGAAATTGTTGAGTTTACATTACCAGGAGCCAGATTTGCTTTACAAAGCGCAGAAGATGCAGATATTGGTATTAATTCTGTACAGACATACAAGCTTGGTGATAATCAATATTTTACACTGACTGAGACAAAAGGAGATGATGGGAGTACAATTCCAGAACTTATATTGGAGAAACCTTTAGATAGAGAAATTCAAAGTAATCATGAATTAATTCTAACAGCGTTAGATGGAGGAAATCCTGTTAGATCTGGTACTGTACTAATCAAAATAGTTATTGCTGATGCCAATGACAATGTTCCTAAATTTACACAAAATGTGTATAAAGTCAGTGTCAATGAAAATGCTCCTGTTAACTCAACTTTAATCATAGTGGAAGCAACAGACAAAGATGAAGGCACAAATGCACAGATCACTTACTCATTTAGTAAAAACTCCGAAAGCATTCATCATACAGGTATGTTTAGCATCAACTCTGCAAATGGAGAAATAAAAACAAATAGAAATTTTGATTTTGAAAAGATAAAAAACTATGAACTATCTGTACAAGCCAAAGATGGTGGAGGCCTTGTTGCCCATGCAAAGGTGCTAATAGAAGTGATAGATGACAACGATAATGCTCCTGAGATAATCATTACCTCATTATCCTCTTCTATTCCTGAGGATTCTGAACCTGGAACAGTGATTGCTGTATTACGAGTCAATGATCAAGATTCTGGGGAAAATGGGGAAGCTGATTGTCAGATTACAGAGAATGTACCTTTTGCGTTAAATCTGTCATCTAACAGATTCTATAAGATAATCACCACAAAAACTGTAGATAGAGAAAAAATGTCAAGCTATAATATAACCGTTGTAGCTACTGACAGAGGATCTCCTTCACTTTCCAGAAGAAGGACTATCAGATTAGAGATATCAGATACTAATGACAATCCACCAGCATTTATGAAATCCACGTATGTAGCTTATGTATCAGAAAATAACTTACCAGGAGCCTCAGTTTACAGTGTAAAAGCTTTAGATCCTGATGCTGGTGACAATGCTACAATCATGTATTCAGTTTTTAATACAAACATAGAAGATCATCCAGTATCCACATATTTCTCTATTAATATAGAGACCGGAGTTCTATATGCTCAAAGGTCATTTGATTTTGAGCAAAACAAAGAGTTCCTATTACAAGTAACTGCAAGAGACAATGGGTCCCCATCCCTAAGCAGCAATGTCACAATACTTATTCGAATAGTAGATCAAAATGACAACGCACCGAAAATTCTGTACCCTCCCCCAGAAAATGGCTTTACTGTGTTTGAGATGGTCCCTTTTTCTTCTGAACCTGGATCTTTAATAACAAAGGTGGTTGCAGTAGATGAAGACTCTGGACATAATTCGTGGCTGTCTTATCATTTCATGCAAGTCTCAGAACCATTTTACTGTATCATTAATGAACATACTGGAGAAATTAGGACATCACGGGCCTTTCAAGAAAAGGATGTACTGAATCATAAAGTTGTGGTGTTGGTAAAGGACAATGGAGTCCCCTCTCTCTCATCTACTACCACCTTAAGTCTGGTAATTGCAGACAGTTTTCAACAAGTGGTTCCTAAAAGTAACAGTCATGCTAATGATGGTAATCTTTATCAGCAGCTATACTTAGTGGTTGCCTTAGCACTGATTTCCTTGTTATTTATTGTAACTATTATGGTGGTTATCATATCAAAATGCAGAGTATCAAAATCCCCAACAACCTCTTTTAGTACAAGTTTGTATCCTCCCATGGATCCCAGAGTGCTCTCAATGTATAGTGATGGGACATTATCACTCCCCTATCCGTACAACTTCTGTGTGACTTTGGATTCAGCAGACAATGACTTTACCTATGTTCCTCCACATCAAAATGTCCCTGTGGAAAATTTAATTGACACGGATGATTTAGGACATGGAAATGAAAGTGTAAATAACCCATTGAAAATCAAGGGTAACGAGCAGGTAAGTCTTCAATCATACAGTATTTATCATACTTTACCATTTAAAAATGTATTGCAGGTATCAGTGTCACTATTATATTTTTTTCTGTTATAACAAACAGGTGACAGTATCTTTGTAAAGTCCCCTAATATAAACTTTAACAGCACTCCCTTCGGCTCCTGAAATTTCCGTGATCTGGCTGATGTTGGGCACTAAGGGGAGCTGTGAACTTCATTAGTATGTGACTTGTGGTTGTAAATGGGATTCTTTCAGAACATACACCAGTTACTAGTGGTGTATCACAAGGCTCTGTAACAGGTCATGTTCTATTTAACCTGTTTGAATGTGATATAACTAAAGGTGGTTTAATTAAAGTTTTGGTGGTAAGGTATGTTTATTTGCTGATGACACAAAGTTTTGCAATAGTGTTGATTTTCCTGGAGATGTTTGTAACATAGAACATGATTGGGCATTGCTGAAATCTTGGTCAAAGCAGTGGAACTGCAGTTCATTGTTTCTAAATGTAAAATAATGCGGCTAGGGAAAAATTACTGAGGGCACTTATTGTGGAAATTTGCAAAATGAGCAGTGTGGCCATGCAGTGGGAAAAGTTAATATAAATCTAGAGTGTATCACTAGAGGGGTCCTTAGCAGGAGGAAGGAGATTCTGATTCCCTTATATGGATATTTAGTTAGGCCTAATTTAGAATAGTGTCCAGTTCTAGAGAAATCTCACCTACAAAAAGATGCTAATAATAGACAGGCAACAAAAATGGTGAAAGGTCTGAGGAGCAAAACATATCAGGAGAGACTGTGGGAACTTATCATGTACAATCTGAAGGAAAGAAGGGAAATGGGAGACATGATAGAAAACTTTAAATACACCAAGGGGTTGAATAAGGTTCAGGAGGACAGTATTTTCAATTTGAAGCCAAGATCAAGAACATGGGGACAAGACCTCAAACTAGCAGGAGGAAATTTCAATACTATTACTAATCTTAAATTTTTTTTTTTTTCACAAGAGCAGTTAATGCTTGGAAAAGACTTCCAGCGCAGTTAGTGAGTCAGATAACAGTAGGTGGATTGAAACATGTTTTTTATCTGTTATCTGTTTCTTTTTTTTTTTTGTAAAATTCTTTTTATTGAAGTTTTCACACAAACAAAACATACAAAAACAATAGACCAGCTCACCCCAACATAGGGGAGTCACACAAACAGCAACATCAAAACAGTAAAGTCCCCCCCCACCCCCCACCCTGGCAACCCAACCCCCAAACACAGCCGGATTCCCTCCGAAAAAAGCAGGATATTGGGACCCGGAACGACTGAGCCCCGGCGCACCAGTGCCCAGCCATCCCCGCTCCCAGCCCACACATAAAGGAAGCATCACTCAGTTAGGTGAACATTATCATAACAAATTACAAACGCTATCTACTGTACCGTAACAGGAGACTCCACCCATGCCCTCCACACTTTCTCA
The DNA here is from genome assembly GCF_965119305.1 of Pelophylax lessonae. Lineage (NCBI taxonomy): Eukaryota > Metazoa > Chordata > Amphibia > Anura > Ranidae > Pelophylax > Pelophylax lessonae. The sequence continues at coordinate 428,309,869 of NC_138771.1, forward strand.
AACTTCTTGGGGCACCCTCGGGACAAATATGTTTCTTTATAAAGGGGCAACACGGCATTCACCAGACCCTTCCAGTACAGCAGGGAAGGCGGGGTCACCTTCTTCCATTGTAACAATATGGCCTTCTTGGCATAAAATAGCAATATAGTTAGAAGGGTTCTATGTGCCACCGAGGGAACCACCTCCTCCACCAAACCCAGCAGACAAACACTTGGAGTCAGCGGGACCGCAGTCATCAGCACCTCCCCTAAGCAGGTGGTAACTTCCGACCAGTAGCGCTGAATCAGCGGGCAATCCCAGAAAATATGGGACGCATCCGCCGGAGAGGCAGAGCATCGCTAGCATTCAGCGGAGGACGTGGGGTAAATTTTAGCTAGTCTAGCAGGAGTGTAGTATATTCTATGGAGAAACTTGAACTGAATAAGTTTGTCTCTAGCAGCAACGAGGTGTTTGAATGGTTCAACCCACATGTCATCCCAGTCCTCCCCCTGGAGTTCAGGAATTTCAGCGGTCCAACGCTCCCTACACTTCACAATACTTGGTGGAGTCAGTCTGAATAAATCCTTGTAAACTGAAGATAGGGTTTTGGTCAGGTCAGGATTAGTTAGCATTAATTCTAGGTCAGATGGTACCGGTTCAATCTTGGTGTCAGTAAATTGGCATTGAAAGGCGTGACGCAGCTGTAGGTATCTGAAAAAATGAGTTGAGGGTAAGTCATGTCTTGTACGTAGGTTGTCAAATGATAGCAATTCTCCCTCTGTCGTTATGTCCCCTAACGTCTTCACCCCCACAGTAGCCCACACCATAGGGTCAGGTAAGCGGTAAAAATGAGGGAGCTTTGGATTCATCCAAAGAGGGGGAGACGGGGAAAGTCCAACGTAGCTGGGGCAGGCCAGTCGTACAGTCTGGCTCCACACCCTAATGGTAGCCTTCATTGACGCTGTCAACGGGAGGTCGGAACCCACCCCCCTGTGGAGAGCCAGACGGAGACTTTCATAGGATCCCAGGTGCGCCGCCTCCAGGACCGTAGCCGAGTCCTCCTCATCCGCCCGCAGCCATCGCCTCGCAAAAACCATTTGCCCAGCCAGATAATATTTCCGCCAATCAGGGAGAGCCAGACCTCCGCTACCCCAAGGCTCCTGGAGGGCCCGAAGGCCAATCCTGGGAACCACGGGGGTCCAGAGGAAGGAGCTAATAATACTATCCAATCTGCTAAAAAACGTCTTTGGAACCCACAGCGGGGAGTGGCGCAAGAAATATAGAACCACAGGGAGAAACTTCATTTTAAGGAGGGCTATTCTTCCCATTAGGGAAAGCGGAATCCTCCTCCACACCTGCACCAGGCGCTGAAGCCTAGGCAGGAGCGGGAGGAGATTCAGGTCATAATAGTCCTTCGGATGCCTAGTTACCCGGACCCCAAGGTAGGTAAATGCGTCAACCCAACCCGGGAAGGGGCCATCTCCAACTAGTGCACCAGGCACTCCTGTTACAGACAACATCGAGGACTTTCCCCAATTCACCCGGAGTCCCGAATACTTGCCAAATTCATCCAAGATCCGTAAGACAGCCTGTAAGGAAGGACCAGGATCATTAAGGAAAAGAAGCATGTCATCAGCGTATAACGCCACACACTCCTTTATGGAGCCTACTCTGACCGCCTCAAAACCCTGCGAGGAGCGCAATGCAATGGCAACCGGTTCGATGGTAAGCGCAAAAAGGAAGGGCGATAGGGGGCAACCTTGACGGGTCCCCCTACCCACCCTAAAATACACTGAGGTCAACAGACCCAAGCGAATGGCCGTACGAGGAGAAGAATATAGCAGTTTCACCCAAGTCCGGAAATTGGGGCCAAAACCCATGAGCGACAGGACCGTGTGCATATAGGTCCAGTCGACAGAGTCGGAGGCCTTTTCTATATCAATAGAGACCACTACGCATTGCGAGGAGGCAGCCACCGGGAGTTGGAGGTGCGTAAACAGACGCCGAATATTGGTATCCACCGATTTCCCCGGCATGAAACCCGTCTGGTCAGGGTCAACCAAGGTATGTATGACTTTCGCCAGACGATTTGCTAGGACTTTGGTTAGGACCTTCAGGTCTGCGTTCAGCAGGGCTATGGGCCTGTATGAGGAACAGTCCTCAGGGTCTTTTCCCGGTTTTGCCAGCAGCACCATATATGCATCCATCATGGACGGCGGGAGAGCCCCCCCCTCCTGGCAGTGTTGAAACAGGGCACTCAGGCGCGGGGCCAACTGCTCCGAGAACTCCTTATAGAAGTCCGCAGGGAACCCATCCGGGCCCGGAGCCTTCTGCGGCGGGAAGGAGGCAATGGCCCCTTCCACTTCTAGGGGAGTGATCGGAGCGTCTAGCAAGGCGCTATCTTCATCAGTCAGGGTAGGTAGAGCCAGGCCACGGAGAGTAGTCTCCATGACAGCATCGTCATAGTCATGGACAGGGGCATATAAGGACTCAAAGTAATTCCTGAACTCCTCCAAAATATCCCGCGGATCAGTGAGCATTTCCCCCCTAGAACTCTTAATACGTGGGATGTTAATAGGGGCCCTCTGATCCTCCACCAACCTAGCCAAGAATTTGCCATTTTTATCCCCTTGTGCAAAGGCAGCAGCCCTGAAATGGGAAGCCTCAGTATGGGCCAGATCAGACAGGTGGAGTGAGAGGAGACGCCTCGCCTCCAATAAGGAGGTGTAAGTGGACTCGGATGGCGAAGCAGCACGATCCCGCGCCCTCTCCCTCTCCACCTCCTGCATAGACCGGAGCTCCCCATTATGATCTTTCCTGGCAGTTTTAATAGCTGAGATGCACTCCCCCCTGGCCACTGCCTTGAAGGCCTCCCAAACCACGAAGGCTCGGCAGAGTCTACATTGCTCACCCAGTACGTCTGGACCGCCTGTACCAGGTGGGAGGTGACCTGATTCTGTTGAAGCCAGCCCGTAGACAGTCTCCAACCCCGCTCTCCAGCCCCCAACCGGAGGTGCACTGTCAAGAGAAGCGGGTTATGATCAGACACCCCCCCAGCCAAGTAATCAGCAGCAGTCACGAGGGACTGGAAACGAGCACTACCAAAAGCCAGGTCTATCCTGGCCGCCGAGCGGTGCGTAGTGGACAGGTGAGAGTACTCCCTACCATCCGGATGCTTCCAACGCCATAACTCAACCAGGCCCTGAGCAGCCGCCCAGGCAACCAGATCCTCCGAGGCCTGTCGGGTGGGGTTGGAAGTATCCAACGCCCCATCCAAAATCGCATTAAAATCACCCATACATAACATAGGCAGGGAGGCATGAGCCGAGAGCTTAGCAGGCAGGTCATACAGCATCTGAACATTAAAGGGAGGAGGTACATAAACAGCAACCAAAATAAATTTGAACGAATACAATTCCATCACCACAGCCACATATCGTCCCCCCTGGTCTGAGATCACCTGGTGGACGGAACATGGAATAGATTTACTGATAAGCACCGATACACCTCTGGCGTACGTGGAGTATGTGGCATGAAACGCCTTTTGAATCCACAGTTTCTTCAAAGCGAGAACCAGATTACCATCCAGGTGAGTCTCTTGCAGGAGGACGACATGCGGTTTCGCCTGTTTCAAACATTGAAATACACTGGCCCGTTTATATTTATTGTTCAGACCTCTCACATTCCATGAGAGGAAGCGTACTGCATCAGCCATGGGCATCAATAAAAAATGTCAGCAGGGATTCAGAAAAAGAAATGTTCCACCAAAAATAGCGTTGTGAACTGAGAGCAAGTAGCAGCAAAAGGATCCAAGACCACTGAGGCTGAAACGTTAGAGGGTCGAGTTGCCAACAAAACATTCCCAATGCCCTTATACCAGCAAAAACAAAAAAAAACAAAAAACTAGTAACCATCCAGCCGGTATGAGGCTTAAGTCCAGAACTCCCCAACATCTGGAACTGTGGACGAGTGTCAAATGCGATCAAAGTCCGGCAGTCTCTTAGGTGATGACAATAGAAAAGACTCCAGAGGAGCCCCCGGAACCAACAGGGCAGCCAAGGGGCATTGCAGGAAACAGAAGGGGAAGGGTATCGCACCAGAGAGATGGCACAGGCCCACTATGCGGCCAGCATAGAACCACATGCATGATCCAGGAGGGGGAATAAACAGGTAGAGGAAGCGGCACTTCAGCGCAGACCATCCAGCCAGTCAGAAACCTCTTGCGGCGTTTCATAAAATTTAACTGCGCCATTGTATTGGATCCTGAGCCGACTGGGATACGTCATGCTGTACTTAATCTCCTTATCCCTGAGTCGTTTGCGCACCTCCGTGAACGAACGACGTTTCCTCTGGGTTTCCGCAGAAAAGTCAGGGAAAAGCATAATCCGGGTATTTTCAAAGTGCAGATCCTGGTGCTTCCTGGCCTCTGTTATCTGTTTCTTAACCTTTGATGCTGTTGTTGAAAATTCCTTACAGTTTTTCAGCATCACTGTAGAAATTCAGGACGCTCCAGTATTCTTTCAAAATACCAACATTGTGGAAATTGTTGAACTTACATCTGAAGGTGCAAAGTTTGCTTTTCAAAGTACAGAAGATCCTGATATTGGAATGAATTCTATGCAAAAATACAAGCTCAGTGATAACTATTGTTTTTCACTGTCTGAGAATACATTTCCCAGAAATTGTTTTAGAGAAACCTTTAGATTGAGAGACAAATTATTCATAAACTATTTCTTACAGATGTGGATGGGGGGAATCCTGTTAAATCTGGCATGGCCCTAGTTAAAGTTGTTATTATTTATGCCAATGATAATACTCCTATATTTACCCAAGACTTGAATAAAGTTTGGGTCAGTGAAAATACCCCCGTAAACTCTTCAATAATTAAAGTGGAGGCAACAGACAAAGATGAAGATGCCAATGCATAGATCATGTATCATTTTAGTACAACTTCACAAAATATACAGTATATATATATTAGTATATTGACCATTCCAATAGTGAAATAAAAACAATTAAAGATTTATATTTTGAAAGTATAAATATGAACTGTCTGTTCAAGCTAAAGATGGAGGTGGTCTTGTTTTCCAAAGTATTAGTTGATGTTTTGGATGAGAATGACAATACTCCTGATATTTCCATCACCTCACTATCTTCTCCAGCTCCTGAAGATTCTGAACCTGGAACAATAATAGCTCTAATTCAAGCTGATGATGCTGATTCAGGAGAAAATGGGGAGGTTGACTGTCATTATCTAGAAAATGTTCAATTTGAGTTAAAACTGTCATCAAAGAGATTTTACAGTATTCTTTCAACAAGTTTTCTGGACAGGGAGAAAGCATCTAGTTTATAACATTACTATTCTAACTACTGACAGAGAAACCCCATCACTGTCAAACAGAAGAACTATAAAATTGCATATACTAGTAAATGACAACACACCAGTATTTGCAAAGTCTAATTATATTGTATATGTACCTGAGAATAATGTACCCGGATTTTCAATATATAGTATGCAAGCTTCAGATCCTGATATGGGAGAGAATGCTAAAATAACATACTCAATCTCAATTATTGACACAGAAGAATATTCATAAACTTCCTTTCTGTCCATCAATATAGACAGTGAATCTCTCTATGCTTAAAGATCATTTGATTATGAGCAGCACAAAAAGTTTGTAATACTGGTAACTGCAAGAGACAAAGGGTATTCACACTTAAGCAGCAGTGCAACACTAATCATTCATATTGTGGATCAGAATGACAATACACCACAAATCTTGTACCCATCACATGAACTTGGTGGATCATCTGGGTTTGAAATTGTCCCATTTAACTCTGAGCAAGGGTTTTTAGTAACAACGGTGGTTGCAGTGGATACAGACTCTGGACATAATGCTTGGCTCCCTTACCAGTTCTTGTCAGAACAATCTTCCTTTATCATTGAGCAATACACTGGTGAAATTAGAACTTTGTGTGTCTTTTAAGAGAAGGATGAATAAAATCGCAAGATTGTTGTAAAGGTAGAGGAGAATAGAAAAACTCTCTCTCTTGGCGACAGTCACAATCAATCAGTCTTTTGGTTGCTGACAATTTTCAAAAGGTGGTTCCCAAAGTTAGTAATCAAACTATTGATCAAAATCTTCAAACAAATGTATAACTGTACCTAGTTATCGCCTTAAAATTCCTTTTTATTTATGGTAACTCTCATAATATTTATCATATCCAAATGCAAAGAGTCTAAACCACTGTCAACCTTTGGATGTTTGAGCACAAGTCTTTACCCACCTGTACATCCAAGAGTGCTTTCCATGTATAGTGATGGAACCTTATCTCTACCCTACTCATACAATGTTTGTGAGGCTTTGGCAGACAATGACTTTACTTATATGACACAAAGTCAAAATGTCCCTGTGGAAAATTTAATTGACACAGATGATTGGTAATGAAAGTCTAAAACAGCCATTGTCCGCCAACAGTATAGAACAGGTGAGTAATTTACACGTTTTACTTGATAATGATTTTCTTTTTTAGAACATAGTCTGTATCATTTTTGTTGGGAGTGTGAACTAAATAAGCATATATTATTGGCATTTAGCAACAAAATTCAGCATAAAATGTGTATCTGTGAGTTAACATGCATAGGTATTATGATTAATGAAACCAAAACTTGCAAGTATTAAATAGCTACATTTCATTCATTGCAAGTTAGAATAATATATTGTTGGGTCCCATGCTCATTATTGTGTTATAATGGTGACTCAAAGATATCATAATAAGTTATACAGGTTACATTGGTAATAAATATTTATGATGAAATATTTGTGGTATATATGTTTATGATAAACCCTGAGCAGTATTGATAATGAATGTTTCATATATTTCTGATTCACTGTGGGTTTTTTTAAACACATTTCAGTTCTAATTTTTTATGTTCATTTGTGTGTGCAATACATTCGTATAGTAAACCCTGCACAGTATTGATAAGGGATTTTGAACATATTTCCAATTCTTCATGAAAAATCAGCTATTTACAAATGCCATGAACGTCATTCAACCCAGCCAATCATGCAAGAAAGGTTCCAAACAATCTTCAAATCTGGTACTCACTTCTGATAGCAATACCATTGCTTTTTTCCTAATAGAGACGTTTTAATAAAAAGAAGAAATTTATTTTGCCCCTAACCTACCTGTAGAGACTTACAGACAAAATAAACAAAGCTTGAAAGATATTTTAAAATAGTTCACACCTAAACTAATCAATGTCTACAGATAAACCCCCATTGTTATAAGGGGGAGATCCTCTTTTTATATTTACTTTTTCTTTGTTGTTAGAAAACAACATATTCCTATGGCCTTACTGCGAGGTTCCAGAGCACTGACTGAACTATGACCCAAACATAAATTCTATTTCTGTTTGTAGCTATAATAACATGTTCAATATTAGTATCTTAATTAGATGCATCACCTTGTAAATGCAGTTTCTCTGCAAAGGGCCCCTCCCCAACACCCTATACTCACCTTACCGCACCTCCAGTCACCTCTTGTGCAATTAGAGCATGAAATTATTGGTGACAGCAATCCAGGGGAGCAGTGATGTCAGTCCCTCTGTCATGTGAGATAAGCAAATACTTTCAATATGTAAGTGACATGTTTATTGGTATATATATATAGAACACGCTGTGAGCTACTATACAATCACATGAATAATAGTAATAAACCCTTACATAAAAGATATAAAACTTCTTATTCATTAAAACAAATTAAAGTGCATTGTGCAAATATAAAGTGCAAAAAGTGACAAAGAACACTGCCTGTTTACATACTGTGAAGATTTTGAGTGGTAAGAAACATGTTTAAATATAACAAAGTGACAATGCAAAATTGAAAATGCCAAATGTGGACAACTAGCAGTCTTCACAAAGAGTATGAATAAAGTCCCAATGTTCATTCATGGTGAGATCCAGATAAATCCAGACAAATGAGCATAGGTTACTTGGAGGGGTCACCACTGTGAATGATATCCACCAGCAGCATTTAAGACAGTAGTTAATAACCAATGCAGAGATGTTCCACAGAGTACAGAGATGTACAACTTCCACACGAGACGTTCCAAAACGGTGATCTCCAGGGACAAAAACTCCACCACTACAGTCAGGTCCCCTCTCATTACACATCAACATTTACCCATTCAGGAACAACAAAACATCTCTGAATAGTGTAAAACCATAAAATTGAGCATTTATTTAAAATGCTGAACTCTTACACTCAATAGGTGGTAAAGCGCTTACGGGTATATCCAAATAGTGAAGAACATATTGTACGCAATAGCCCAGACAGGACTTGACCCAACACATTTCATCTAAATAGACATCATCTGGGGTGGGAGCATATTTTGGTCATTGTATTTAAATAAAAATGATGACCCCCAATAATCGCAATAACCTGTGTTTGAATGACCATTTCTTATTCCCAGTCACTTCCGGTTATACTAAAATGGCGGAGAGGATGTGCACATGAATTCTCGCTATGATTACTGAAAGTGTGCCTGTGTCATTTGCGCCTCTCACCAGGGTGGCGCAGAGATGTGCTTGTTGGTGCAAGATGGTGCATGTCTAGCCCCAAGGAAGTATCGGTGGACTACACATACTCAGATGGGCAAAAATAAATCCCTGCTTCTGCCGTGAAACAGTCAGAGACTTACACCTCAAGCCTTGGTACAATATGGTCATGAAAACAACATGGTCACATGACTAGAGACGGTTCATATAGTCTCTATATACTAGTAAACATAGCAAAGGTATAATGACAATAAATATCAGATAAACAAAACTATTATTTTTAATCAATTAAAATTGCGGGTACATAAGGAATGATAGTAAACAGTATATTAATCTCCAGGGTTAATAAATATGAGTGTCACGTCTGAAAAAATGTGTGGAATAACTATTCTCTCTAATGCTTATCTGGGCAATATACAAAAAGTTATAGTACTGGAAAAAATCTTCTGAAGACGGCACGATTGATGATGAAACATGTCAAGCTGGGATGCATGTCGCACTACGTTGTACACAGGTGGAATGCACGCTGCTTGCTGGCACACTGCTCACATAGGATGGATTTTTAACTATTTTTGTATGTGAAGCCTACTACAAAGGCTTTTAAAAAAACTACCCTAAACTTTTTTACACTATGAGAAGTCTGTTTTCAGTTTTTTCTCCTCTTTTCACCCATTAACTCCCAGTTTTGTAACCTTTTGATCACCGCGAGGAGGCTCCATCAGTAACCGGCTGGAGGATATACTTTGGTCACAGGGACCACAAAAGCCTGTATTGATCCTTTTGTCATAAGTCAAGGAGGGTCAACAACATCTGGAGAGTGCGGACCTTCACCTTACTTCTGCACGTGGTGGTTTCTTTGGGCTTAATATTGGAGGAACCTCTTAATCACTGCAGGAAGGATTTCACATATTGGATGTCACAGAAGAATATCTGGGACTATGCACTTTAATTATCACTATATGGACTTCACTTGTGTTTGATTTTAGTTTGAATGTGTGCTTGGTTAAAATAAAAGGGCTGCCATGAGCAGCGCAAATTAACTTGTTACACCACATGCATTGCGTGTGCGCTAATGCAACTGACATGTCTGAATAGGCTTTTACATTTTTACTTTTACTAAAGCCCCCCTTACATTTATATTTTTTATATATTTCGATCTTATATTTTAACATGCTTTAGAATGTATAAACCATTCTAAGATGGAAGATTTTTTATGTGTACTTCAATACAAATATCCCAAGGTCAGGATTTAGATATAATTACCAACAGTATATATGTTTTAATATTTTAAACATCTACACCTAACTAATGCATTCTGTAAGCAGTTACATAAAAAAAAAAGTTTTTTCGGATTTATAAGAAGTAAAAACAGAAAATGTAGGCTACTTTACTTCTCAACTGTAAGATTGCAGTTTCTTAGTTTTGCCATAGAGCGCTGCTGTTTGACCAAAACAATACATTTCTGGAGATCCACTGGTATTTTGCTTACTCAAACATACTGCTAAGCTGCAGGGAAGACACAGCCATGTTGTCTGGATCCTTACCACACAAATACTAGAACATTTTTACTGGTTAAACAAGATAAATTCCTTTTAAGTTAATTTTATTGGAGATTTCAGTTTTTAGAATGGATAGCAAGGAACCTTTTACAACAACATACAAAGGAATCAAATGGTAAGTAATATTTTCCTGGCACCCTGTAATTTAGTCTCTAGTCAGATTCACTAATCCATTGTAGAAGAAATGATTAAGGATTATATTATTTAAAATATTAATATATATATATATATAAATAATATATATATTGAAGATCTTGAATTAAAAATTAATAAATTAATTGTCAGCTATAAAATTGAAAACTGTATCACACGTTCCCGGAGAAATTTTGTGAATTTAGACAATGTAAATCTCTGTGTGAAGGACATGATAGATGTATAAAAATTGTGTGAAACAGAAGCTTTAACATCTTCAAAGTCAAAATTAAAATTCAGGATATAAATGACAATTTACCACATTGTTTTCATGGCAAACTGAACTTGGAAATTATTGAATATACTACACCTGATGCAAGATCTGTTTTACAAAATGCTAAAGATCTAGAACTTGGTAATAATTCAGTACAAACATATAATCTTGAAATCATCAAAAAGCAAATTATTGTGTTGATGCAGCTTAAAATTATGACGTGTATGTCTGTATTGAAACACAACAGAAGGAATTATTAATATAAGTAATTGATAAAGGCAATGGATCACCACCAGCTCTGAGCAGCAAGGCAGCATTTATTATACAAATAATGCTCCAGAAATGTTTTACCCATCACCAGAAAACAGTGCATCAACTATGTTGAGGTGGTCCTATTTACTTCACCACAAGGTTCTGTAACAATAAAAGCATACAAAGGACATCATGTGTCTTTCGAGAGAAGTATACATTGAATCATAAGGTTGTCATGATGGTAAATGATGGATATCCACCACTATAATCTTAAGTCTTATAATTGCGGACCCTAGATGGTTCCTAAATTTGGTGATCAACTGAAAGATCTAGTCTAAATTGCAGTTATATTTACAGTGTAACTAAAGGCAACTTTTTTTGGATAAAGAGGAGATGGATTAGAACACCTGTCAGTTTGTATTGCTGTATGTGCCCCTTTTAGTGAGATTCACCCTGTCTAATAATGTTTACCATTATTATTAAAAAGTGAAAGTAAAAGCAAATCTGAAATTTTGGGTTTTCACCAGAACAGTATTAGAGGGGAAATCTTCCAATGGGGATACAATTCCTCCATTTCAATTTGTGTTCCAGAAGCATTGTAGATAATAGTACAACTGCATTTCCTAGCATTCTTTCCATGGGCATAATTAGGTAATAAAGGAGGTAACAAATGTTTTACTAGGAAGAGGGGGAAGGAATGCCTTGCTGACAATTTTCATCACATGACAGCAGACAGCACCGCGTCCTAATGTTTTCCTAGAGTATTCAGGGGTAGGGTGTAAAGGTAAAATTAGCAAAAATCTGTGCAACCAATTGATCACACAGTGAGAAAGTTAAAAGTTGTATACATATAAATTTATATATATATATAAGCGGCTGCTATCACTAAGTAAGTTTTCACCGCATACCGTATCTCTAGTAATATCAAAAACAGTGCTGCGCCACTTAAATTTCAAATAAATTAATATTCTATGTATCCAGTAAAAAATACTAAATAACATGCTACAATATAGTGCAAATAAATAATTAAAACACTGGCACTTTCCTAATAGCATCTGATTTGCAGTGTTTGCACAGATTATTTGCACACGTTTTTTTGCACTTTATTGGGACTTTATTATTATAAGGACCTATATTGATATTGTGATATATATTGGTTCATTTCCACTGTATTTGACTATTTTTTGCATATTCATTTTTTATTGGTATCAATTTTGACATTAACTCATAATTTAGCCTTATTTATTTAGACTTTATTGTAGCACTATATTTAGTATTTTTACTGGATACATAGAATATTAATTTATTTGAAATTTAAGTGGCGCAGCACTGTTTTTGATATAACTAGAGGGTGTAAAGGTGGCCACTTAATAGAAGAAAGTGAAGACACAGTGGGGTTCATTTACTAAAACTAGAGAGTGCAAAATCTATTGCAGCTCTACATAGAAACCAATCACCTTCCAGGTTTTTTTTTTGACAAAGCTGAATTGAACAAACTGAAGTTAGAAGCTGATTGGCTACAATGGACAGCTACCATGGACAGCCAGATTTTACACTCTTCAGATTTAGTAAATCAACCCCAAAGTGATGGAAGCACTCTTTATCTTCTTCTTTGTCATATACACAAACATTAACATGGTATTATTATGACAGCACTGTATTTGATAGTAATTCTATTGATTTGCATTCAGGTCTGCTTTCATGTATACTGACATTTTTGCACATGGAATAAAAGAGCCCTTTCTACACCAACACTGAAAACCTTGTTAGGGTTCTCCTTTTGGATTTTGATGCTATACTATATTAGCACATAAGTCAGTCTTTCCAGGGTCAAGATGACAAATATTTAGTGATCAATTGCAGAGTGCAGAGAGGGAACCCAGAGCCTTGATTAGCAACTCCTCTGAGAGGTTATTAATCAAATGCTATCCTTTTTACTGTCACTGCCATAACTGATTTGGAAGATCAGATGAAAATGAAGAATGGGCTGAAGGTTTACTTTCAATAATGATGCCAGGTTCTGACATTCCTTTGCTGAAAGGAAAATGTGATCCAGAAGACCTTTTTAAAATCCTAGCTGCAGAAGCTGGGTAGACAGCAGTCTGGGAACTACCTGCATTCTATGTTCAGGTAACAGACAAGGAGGCATCATGGATTTAATAAAATCCTGGTGTCTACATAAAGAGAACCTGCCATTCTCTATAAACTATCATATAGGAACCTTATTAGGCCACCCCCTTACTTTGTGATAGTAGTAAGGTAAAAAAAGGAGCAAACCATATAAAAAATAGTCAAGTAACCCCCCCCCCCCCCATCAAAAACAAAAAACAAAAAGAAAACAATCCCCATGGTAAAAATGTTTAGAAACCAAAAAGACCACACACACACACAAAATGGTATGCACATGTGTACATCCATTACATCCATTATAGATATGCCTGTGCATGCCAGGGGTAGAATAATCATTTTATAGCCATAATTCAAGTTTAATAATATATTAGGACTAGTATTATTTATACAAAAAAGTTACAAATTAAACAAGACCCGTGAGTGCACTCTCTCTCTTTTGTTTTATATGCGCTGCAGTCTCTGCTGTGCACCCGGGCCCTTTTTTAATCCTTTATTTGCGTGCAGTGGCAGTCATTGGATATTATGTATATATATATATATATATATATATATATATATATATATTATATAATTTATATAACTATTAAACTATTAACTATTAAATTGGTGTATGCTTTCTGATCTCCTTTAATTACATAAAGGGACATAAATAGGGGGCCCTTGCAAAGCAATTATGCAGCAATAGTTTTGTTTTATGAGAAAAAGCTAAATAATTTGAAAATATTTTCAAGAGCTGCAGTTCCTCAGTTTTACCTCTGAGCGCCACTGTTTTACCAAGAAGGAGACAATTTCATAATCGAAGATCCACTGACATTCTAAGCATGCACATTCTGCAGATTTGCAATAGGAGGAAACAGTCATTTTCCAGAGTCTGCTACACAGCCTTTTTTTATTTTTTCTCCATAAGCAAGTGGGTTATTGCCATACACATTCTTCTTGACCGGATTACAGCATTATTAAAAGACTTGAGAATGGCTGAGATGAAACTTCTAACACAGACATACAAAGCAATCCAATGGCAAGTAATATTTTCCTTTTTTTTCTCCTGGATGTGTCATTCGATCTCTGATCAGATTAACTATTCCATTGTAGAAGAAATGAGAAAAGACTCTGTTATAGCAAATATTGCTGGTGATCTTGGATTAGACATAAATCAACTCTTATCCAGGAAACTGAGAATCGTATCACGTGTTTCAGAGAAATACTTCTATGTGAACCTAGATAATGGAAATCTGTATGTAAAGGACAGGATAGATAGAGAGACACTGTGTGGGGTTGCAGCTATCTGCTTCCTAACCTTTGATGCTGTGACTGAATATCCCTTCAATATTGTTAGAGTCAGAATAGAAATTAAAGATATCAATGATAATTCTCCAAGCTTTTTCCATGACATGTTCAGTTTACAAATTTTAGAATCATCCTCAGTTGGAACTGGATTTGCTTTACAATGTGCAGAAGATCCAGATATTGGTATTTTTTCTGTGCAGACCTACAAGCTGAGTAACAATCAGCATTTTACAGTGACAGAGAAAGCCAGACCAGATGGAACAAAATATCCAGAAATTGTGTTAGAGAAACCCTTAGATCGAGAGGCACAGAACATTCATACATTAACTCTAACAGCCTTAGATGGGGGAAATCCTGTGAGATCTGGTACTGCTGTAGTAAAAATCATTGTAACTGATGCCAATGATAATTTCCCAGTATTTCTACAAGAGATTTACAAAGTCAGTGTAAATGAAAATATTCAAACCAATACTACAGTAATTACTGTAAATGCTACTGATAAAGATGAAGGTGTCAATGCACAGATCACATATTCATTTAGCAAAACATTAGGGAATGTCCATCATACAGGTATGTTTATCATTCACCCCACAGATGGTGACATTAAAGTAAACAGACATTTAGATTTTGAACAGGCAGGAAACTATGAGCTTTCTGTGCAAGCTAAGGATGGAGGGGATCTTGTTACTCATTGCAAAGTATTAATAGAAGTAATCGATATTAATGACAATGCTCCTGAGATATTAGTTAGCTCATTATCTACTCCAATACCTGAGGAGTCTGCAGTTGGCACAATGATAGCTCTCATTGAAATTCATGATCAGGATTCTGGAGACAATGGAGAGGTTGACTGTCAGATACTTGAACCAGTGCCTTTTGACTTGATAAAGTCATCTGACAGGTATTACAGAATAGCTACAAGGACTACTATGGACAGAGAACAACAGTCATCCTATAATATCACAGTAATAGCTACTGACAGGGGATTGCCTCCACTTTCCAACAGAAAAACCATGAGACTGGACATATCAGATGTTAATGACAACTCACCAGTATTTAAGAAGTCTTCTTATATTGCTCATGTACCAGAGAACAATTTGCCAGGAGCCTCAATATACAGCATACAAGCATTCGATCCTGACAGTGGAGAAAATTCCAAAATTACGTATTCACTCTCCAGCGTAAACACATCCAGCCTCCCAGTGTTATCTTATTTATCGATCAATATAGAGACTGGTGTTCTTTATGCACAGAAAATTTTTGACTATGAGAAAGTCAAAGAGCTCCAAATACAGGTTACTGCTAAAGACAGTGGATATCCATCTTTGAGTGGCAATGCCACATTTACAATTCGTATAGTGGACCAGAATGATAATGCACCAAAAATCTTGTATCCATCGCCAGAAAGTGGTGGCCAGTCTGTGTTTGAGATGGTTCCTTTTTCCTCTGAACCAGGTTCTTTAATAACAAAGGTGGTTGCAGTGGATGCAGATACTGGACATAATTCTTGGCTTTCTTACCATTTCCTACAATTGCCCGAGCCATCTAATTTTGTTATAAATGAGAACACTGGTGAAATTAGGACATCACGTGTTTTTCAAGAAAAAGATGTAATGAACCACAAGGTTGTGGTGATGGTGAAGGACAATGGGGTCCCCTCTCTTTCAGGTACTGTCACCATAAGCCTTGTTGTTGCAGACAATTTCCAGCAGATGGTTCCTAAAGTAAACAATCAAGTAAATGAAGATGTTCAAACAAGTTTGCAATTGTATTTAGTAATTGCCTTAGTGCTCATCTCATTTCTATTTATTGTGACAGTAATGCTGGTCATCATATCAAAATGCAGAGGATCAAGACAAACACCAACAATTGGATCACTCAGTACAAGTTTGTATCCTTCATCTGATCCCAGAATACTATCAATGTACAGTGATGGAACTTTACCTTTCCCTTATTCTTACAATGTTTGTGTGGCACTAGATTCAGCTGAAAATGACTTTACCTATGTAACATCTGACCAGAATGTCCCTGTAGATAATCTAATTGATGCCAATGACTCAGCACTTGGTAGTGAAAGTTCAAATCAAGATATGCAATCCAATGGTTTAATTGAGGTAAGTGAAATATAAGTGTTATGTTTCCTATAGTAAAAGGTTAAACAGAAATAAATGCTCATTACATCATAAGTGTATTCTTTAATGTAAAACTTAAAGTTTTATGTGGAGCCAAAAGTAAACCATCCTCATTTACTGCACAGCCATAGAGGCCTTCTTTTTGAGTTTTATATTCTAATGTGGGAAAGTTTCACATCGTTTACTTGGAGTGATTTACTGGTGGCAATAAATACTTTTTTAGTTTATTTCAAGAGGTATACAATAGGCTTTGTAAGGCTAAGCTCCTCAGCAACAGGCACCTGATTACAGCAGGATTTGTCCTCACCCTCCTCATACTGCCAATTACAATAACAAAAGATCCATACACATTTGCATTAGTGGATTTGCATGTGCTTATTTGGACAATAATAGGGTTGAATCTTATTTTTATGTTTTTCAACAAAAAAGTTTATTAAATGCTGAAAAAGCAATGTGTGGCTTTACTGATTTAGTACCTGTCGTTTGTTATTATTTTTTTATCAGAGAGGTTTAAGATATTACACTATGGCAATTTAATATTTTGTATGATACAATCATTATATTGAATTATACCAAATAATCCTATCTATTGTATATCGAATTAGAGAGTAATAAAATAACAGACCTGCTAGTCCTAGCACCTAGTCATGGTCATATTTATATATGGGACTTTGTAGGATATGGTACAGCAAGTAAAGGAGGTAAGCATATATAGTAAAATATACAATATTTTATTAAAAATTCATATTAAAACCATTATATATGATCAGTGTATACAATCATTAAACTCAATTGACAAACATGTAGGTGAATGGATGTTCTGGATTCTGCCCATTCAACGCGTTTCGCGGACTGATTTATACAGTCACCGCTTCAACAGGAATAGAGGCAGTTGATTCACCTTCCAAAACTTAAAATAATAGAAAAAACAGGAGTAAGACATAAGTAGTAACCACATATCTTTTGTATATCAGTTATTATAACAGAATTATATTTTATACATTATTTATTCAAAGATATACAGGCTTACCATACTTCATAGTTGTCAACAGAATATTATAATCTGGTGGGACAGGTCACCAGGACAGCCAAGCCATGACCCTGACCGTACACCATAGGGGCATGATTGTCCTCCCAAGGAGCCAGCCATATTGGTGCAGACTGGACCAAACTCAAGTACGGACTTAATCCACTGGCAGGCAAAGGAATTGGTGAAAAAGATGTGTTTAAACGGGAATTAAATATATATATATATATATATATATCCATCAGGATAAAATAGACTAGATTGCATTTCATAATATACTAGATCCCCAAAATCACCAAGAAGCAAGGGGAAGGGAGGAAAAATCAATAAATCAAAAATAGGGGCAAATATGAATAAATAAATAAAAAAAGGGTAAGGAGGGGAATAATGGGGTTGTTGGGGAGAGCAATACAAAAAAGAGGGGAGAGATTACAACTTCATAAAAATAACTAAGTAGTCCCCTTAATCGAAATGTATAATCATGAACATTTATTTGTTATGGCTTAATGGCAGAGAAAAGGATGGGGATAAAATTATTAAGATGAATGGAAATGGTTGGCCAAGTGGTAATTAGCATAAAAAATGAAGTAAAAAGTCAAAATGGAGATAAATACCCACTTATCCAATGAAGAAATGCCGCAGTGTATAGTGGAGAGCCGGGAGGAGCCGCCATCGGTGTCCTCCACGTGCGCTCCACTAATAAGCTGGTCCCACCGGAAGTGAAGCGCCGCCCGCCGACATCACTTCCGGTGCAGGCGCATCAGGCTACATACGGCCGCAACGGGAGGCCAAGGACAGCCCTCCCATCGTGGCACTAGGCAGCCCTGATCAAAGACCAAGAGAGGCACAGCCAGCCACAAGGGGGAGCCTACCTCTGCTTTGTGCCTGAGGCTGCACACAGAGGGCAAATGGCAGCAAACCCTGGAACACCTGTCCCACCTGGAACAATAACATGAACAACAGCATGAAACAATGTTTCAATAGAATTTATACAATAAATATACCAATATAAGAGCAACATAACATTAACAACTTGTTACATTATTACAAAATCGATTACATATCATTTATAGTATTAGCTACGTTGCCCACAGAATGCCAGAGAACTAGGACATATAAATGACATATAAAACCCAAAACCAAAATAAGCATAACTAGCCTAACATGGAAAGAAAAACACAAAAAAATGCAAAAAAAATACAAAAAAATAATTATTATTAAAAATAGAAAATAATAATATTGTATATCGAAGGAGAATCCTTTTCAAACATGGACTATAATTGTTCCGAAGTTTTCTTTGGTTGGCCTGGCAGCTCATATGGTCTATAATAAATTAATCAATGTCATAGCAGCCAATGTTCTAAGATACATCAATGGATTGTCATACATAGAATTCAACATTTGAGAACTCTAAATAATAATACAAATAAAGTGCATTGTAATTAACCTCCCTGGCAGTAATCCCAAGTGTGGCTCGGGTTAATTTTCAGTACCAAAAGCAGTAACCCCCGAGCCACACTCGGGATTACCCTGTAGTGAAACTTACCTTGTCTCTGCAATCCCCTGATGTCCTCCCGCTGTGTCCTCCGGCCGATGCTGACATCTGTCTTCCGGGTTCCATTCCCTGTGAGCGCTGCAACGCAGGGGGGTGGAACCCAGTGGGAAATTTAAAAAAATAAACAAAACATGACAAATATACATTGTAATACATTGTAATCTGTTAGGATTACATTACTGTTTGAAACCATTTCATCACAGTTTTGTCCCTAGTGCTTTGTCCAGTGCCCTGCCTGAACTTTTACTGTTCTTTCTGCCTGGAAACTTGAGAACGTCCATTGCGTCCAAAAAGCGTTTCTTTAGGTCAAAAGCGGTTTTAGACCAGCTAGAAAACAGCGATAGTGAACTGGAATTACTTGAAGAATTGAGTGATAGTGATTCGTGGGGAAATTGATCATCAGACACTGAAAGTGTTGACAGCGACGATTCTGCGACTGAGCTCAGTGATGTGCAAACTTTGTGCTCTGTTGACTGTGGTACCGATCAGGCAGTACCCCCAAGGTTCCCATTTACTGGAGGACCTGGTATGAAAGTAGACATTAAACATGACAACCCCTTGGCATACTTACAATTATTTCTGACTGATGAGGTTATTGAATAAATAGTTACTGAGAAAAACCGGTACAAAGATCAACAATTAGCTACTCTGCATTGGAAGTTTTCAAGAAGCAGAAAGTGGGAACCAGTGACCAAAAAAGACATTTGGAGATTTCTGGGCCTAATAATACTTCAGTGAGTGGTGGGGAAACCCCTTGCAGAAGTGGTATTGGACAACTAATACATTACTTGCCACTCCATTATTTGACACGGTCATGTCAAAGTACAGATTTTCCCTAAACATGAAATATTTACACTTCGAAAACAATGAAGAATTTGATAAAACTACTCATCCTGCACCGAAACTAAAGAAAATTTGGGAAGTATCTCAAATTATTCTAAAGAATTTCCAACGGAGCTATGTGCCAGAAAGAGATATCAGCATAGAAGAAAGTCTAATGGCCTACAAGGCAAGGCTCAGCTGGGTACAATACAAAGAGCACGATTTGGCATAAAATCCTACATGCTATGCGAATCGTCAACTGGCTACATTTGGAATTCAGTCATATACACTGGAAAAGGAACACAATTCAATCCAAAATACAGGAACTATGGAATGGCAACATCGTCTGTTCTTTTGCTCATTGAGCCATTGCTCAATAACATTTTATTGAAGTTCAAAGCATTACAGCAGAAGTACATTACAACCAGAAAAAAATTTTTCAGTGATATGATTACAAAGTAAATGACTAACGGTCATGAAACAAAATATGCGAATTTGCGCGAGAACTCCAGAGACAATATAACGACAATTTGTCGCGACCAGAAATGATCAGCAACATCAAACAAGTAAGGCAATTTGTTATATTTTATTTTCTTTTTTTGTTTTGGAGATAGGGAGGGGAGGAGGTAGGGTCAAAGGAGGGGGAAGGGGAGGTGGAGAGAGTGGGAAGCCAGACACATGCTTGTAGTCCAGATATGTATAGCATAGGGAGGGGTAATGCCCCCTAGATGCGCTCCCAGGGGGAGCATAAGTATAAGGCAACGGTAAGTGATACCAGCGGGCACCGTCTCAGCTGCTCTCTGAACCAATAAAACAGTGAAATGTGGCTAGACCAACACAGCTAAACAACTACTATCATAACATTATCCCCAACGAACAGTATGGTCTGCCTCGATGCCTCATAGTGATAGATTGATCCTGTACTTAAGATCGTTAGAGGAGAAGAGGCGTCAGGATGTGAAGAAAGGGAGACAGTCTGTTCCTGTACATCCGTAAATGGTCAGCTGTCCAGACTAGGTCCGCCATGAGAGTCCCCTGCCGCTGCGGAGAAAAGATTCCATTTCCTGGTGAATCGTAGTGCGTTGGCAGAGGGGGTGTGCTGCAGGCCCGTAGATTCACGTTCTCGCAGAGTCAGTAGGTCAGCATAAAGGTCTTTGATTGTGGGAGGAGAGGGCTCCAACCACCGCTTCAGGATCAGCCTGCGAGCTATCATGAGGCAGGAGAGTATCCAGGGCTTGTTATTGGAGAAGAGACTCTGGGAGTTTTTGGTTTTATGAAAGCCAGGCAATGAGGGGTCACCAAACAGTAGGAGGTAAATGTCTTTTGGTAGCAGTAGACCCGTATTTTTCGATATATATCTTAGAACCTTGTCCCAAAAGGAGGCGATTGGGGGGCACAACCAAAGTTTATGGAGCAAGGAAGGAAATTGGCATCTACACAGCGTGCAAAAGTGATGGGAAACATCTGTAGACCACCGTATATGGGAAAAATAAGCTCTATGCATAATTTTAAGTTGCTGTTCTCTCCAGAACTCGTTTGTGATGTAGCGGCGGGTGGTGAGATATCCGAACAATATGCGTTGGTTTGCTGTATCAGAGTGGAGTATAGTATTCCATGACTTCGCCACTTGGTTCGAGACGGTTTGGGAGAGTGCAATAAGAACGGGTTTGTATAGATGGGAGATCTTATGTTTACCCTGCTGTAGCCACGTATCCAGTAGAGAGGTGGCGAAGCGTTTTTGGGGTGTTCGGCAGATTGAGTCCACGAAACTAAGGCATTGTCTATAGTATAAGTAGTGACCCTTCGGCAGATTATATCGAGCGGAAAAGGTGTCAAAAGGGAGAGGCATACCCGAACATTCATCAAACAATTGAGCAAATCTAGTAATCCCTCGCTCAGTCCAATCCCCATAAGCTGAGCACTGCTGGGCCTGCGGGAACATGGGATGATTACAGATAGGCAAACACCTGGAGAGTCGCTGAGGCAACTTACAACGTCTCCTCAGGTCCCTCCAAGCCATCACAGTATCCCTGAGCAACAAGTTGCCGCGCAGCGACACCGGAAGATCCGCCGTTCCACAGTGCAGCAGCGCCGCCAGGTTCCAGGGAGCGGCTAGTTCTGAATCTAAGGCATAATTAGTATATCTGGATTCACGGCTCAACCAGTCCATACAGTTCCTCACAAGGCAGACCACATTATACAAACGAGTATCAGGTAGATCCACTCCCCCTTCCCGTTTATTTAAGTGCAATTTGGCCAACGATATTCTAGAGCGTTTCCCGTTCCATATGAAAGAGGAGACGGCTTTGCGCAGCCTGGTGACATCCGCATGTTTCAGGAGGAGTGGTAAAGTTTGGAGGGGATAAAGGAGTTTGGGGAAGGTAGCCATTTTGTATAGGTGACACCGACCGATAAAGGAGAGGGGTAAATTCGCCCACGTCTTAAGTTCTGCGCACATTTTATCGACAACCGGTGTAAAATTTAGACGGTATAGAGATGAGGAGAATCGTCCTATTTTAATGCCCAGGTAGGTGATGTGACTGGAGTTAACCCGAAGTAGTGAAGAGGAAGCCCACTGCGGAGTGCTAGTTGTATTAAGTGGGAGGATTTCACTTTTGGTGAAGTTTATACGCAGACCGGAGCACAATCTATATTCAGCAAACATGTCCTGAATAAGTGGGAGATCGTGCCCAGGGTCCGCGGTAAATATGAGGACATCGTCCGCAAACATCGCCGTACGGAGTTCCTCTCCACCCACTTTGATCCCCCGGAGCCCAGGGTGGTGCATCATGTATCTGGACAATGGTTCCAAGGCCAGATTAAAGAGCAGGGGTGACAGAGGGCACCCCTGTCTGGTACCCTTGTACAATTTAAAAGGTTGTGATATTTGACCCGCTATGACCACCTGAGCCTCGGGGGATGCATACATAGTTCTTATTGTGTGTAGAAAAGCGCCGGAAAAGCCAAATCGCAACATTACTCTGTCTAACCATTGTATATTGACATTGTCGAAGGCCTTTTCGGCGTCTAAAGTGATGATTGCAGCTGTGTTGTCAGGGTTTGTTTTGGTTACTTCTAGGGCAGTTATGACCTTTCTAATGTTGGCAGCTGCTGAACGTCCTCTGACAAATCCTGCTTGGGCTGGATGTATAAGGGATGGGAGTATAGATGCTAACCTATCCGCAATAATTTTGGAGAGCAACTTCGAGTCAACATTCAATAACGAGATGGGCCTATATGAACCCGGGTCCTGTGGATCCTTTCCAGTTTTATAAATCAGTTTAATGTGTGCCTGGTAGCCGGTCGGCATATATGGATGGCCTGACATAATGTGGTTAAAAACGCGTTGTAGAGTGGGAGCCAGGTGGTTTATGGTCAGTTTATAAAACTCTGGGGTGTACCCGTCAGGGCCAGGGGATTTCCCTGGTGTCAATCCTTGCACGGTTTTACGCACTTCCTCAATGGTTATAGGAGAGTTAAGGGCGTCCAATTGAGTCGGGGATATCGTCGGGAGTTCCACAGATGACAACCACCGCGTAGCAGTGGCGTCATCGCATGGTTCAAATCCGTACAGCGATTTATAAAAGTCCGCAAAGACCGTGTTGATTTCGGTGGGAGACTCTACAAGCCGACCATCCGCACCCCTGAGGGAACGCACTAGTGTAGGTGCAAAGGGTCCGCGGCATAAAGAGGCCATCAGCTTCCCGGGTTTGTTCCCAAAGGTGTGGAACTTCCAGTCTAGGTGAGACCTGTAGAGCCTCTCCCTATTGTCAGCCCATGCATCAAAGTTTGCCTTTGCCTTGCGCCACCTATCCCTGTTATGCTGGGAGTTGTCCATGTTAAGATCGGCCTGCGCTTTTCTAAGGGAGTCGCTGGCATCTGTGTATGCCTTGGCCACCTTTTTTTTGTATGCTGCTGCGTACGCTATAACTCGCCCCCTCAGGACTGCTTTGCCCGATTCCCATAGAAGTGTCGGGGAGGTGGAAGGAGTGTCATTAATGTCAACAAAATCAGCCCATACTTCCCCCAGAAGGGTGGCAATCCCGGGGTCTTTGGCCAAGTAGGAGGGAAATCTCCAGTGTTTGAAGGATGGGGTGGAAACATGTATGGAGATATCAATGGATATGGGAGCGTGGTCTGAAATAGCGATATCGTGGATTTTCGGTGAACTAGTGTACGGGAGCAATTTGGTATTAGCGAATGCGTAGTCTATCCTCGTGAGAGTGTTGTGGGGATGGGAGTAGAACGTGAATTCTCTGCCGGTAGGGTTCGACAAACGCCACGTGTCAGTAAGGTGTAGACTGTCTGCCATGTTAAGCAATAATGGGGAATGGTAAGTGGTCTTAGAAGACTTGGACCCCGCGGCCCGTGACCTGTCCTCAGAGGGTTGCATGAGTTGGTTAAAGTCACCGGTCACAAGTAATGGCAAATGGAGGAAAGGCGCCAGGGTGCTAGTCAATGTTTGGAAGAAGGGGGCCGAGGGGGCGGTGGGCGCGTACACGCCCGCCACCACCCACTCCTGTACCCCATCCTTGAGATGCAGTATGGCAATGCGTCCTTCCCCGTCAATGTGTTTGGCGTGAATCGTGGCTTTGTAATCCTTGTGGACTAAAATCAAAACCCCCGATTTCCCCTTCACTGCAGGTGAACCAAGAACCTGTCCCACCCAGAGCTTTTGCATTCTGTGGAAGTCTTTCTCCTCTAAATGAGTCTCCTGCAGTATAGCAATGTCCGCCCGCAGACGTTTCAGGTGTCTGAGGACGGCCATGCGTTTGTGTGGTGACCTAAGTCCTTTGACGTTCCATGAGACAATGGTCATGGGGGATCATAAAAACTGGATTGAGCCGTGAAGCCTACGAGAGCATTATGAGAACCGAGACGGTGCCTAGTAGAAAGCAGCCTATGGGTAACTATAAATAGCAGGTAGCCCGGTAAGGGCAGCATATCTGGCAGGGCAAAGGAGAGGGGCAGGGCAACTAGAAGCCCATCAGGGGCCGGGGTCAGGAGAAGGGAAAAGGGGGAAAAACATCTTAGTAACTTCGCTTTTTTCCTCATGCAATAGAGCACGTGGACGGACAGCGTTACCGGGTTTCGACTGGCTGTGTCCGAATTAGGTAATGAGATCGTTTTAAACGTCGACTCCACACGACCCAAAGGAGACACCAGTACCAGAAACCAGAGATAAGGCCGTGGCCCAGAGCACAACAACACCATGAACACAGTAACAGATAACTGATGAAAATAGTAAACCATAACTCAGAATAACATCATCAGAAGGCATGCAAACAGAATCAGTGAGCACATAACCCATGCTATTACCTGTACCTTCAAGGCAGTGAGATTGCTAAGAATCAATGAAGGTGGTAGCCGGGCCGCCGAGGACCGGGATAAAGTTCTATGTATCTTAGGGCCTCAGGAGCAGATAGACACTCAGTCACTGCCTAGATGTGGAAAATGGTATATGGTATATGACACTGGAACGTGGTGGCACCAGACCAGAGGTCTCCTCCTGGAGAGAAAAGAGAAAAGAGCGACCCGCACCAGCCGGTGCAAGGGGCCACTCAACGATTCCTGTGTCCGGACGATGGTCCGTTGGTGCGTTGCCGCTTCGTCGGATCCTTCCGTGGACTCCGTTGCTCTCTCGCCCCCTGAGGGCGCTGGGGAGACGGGGTCGCTGGTGGCTCCACCTGGATATTGAAGTGTCGGTCAAGAAAGTGCATTGCTTCCTCAGGGTGTGTGAAAGACTTTTGTTCCCCTGATAAATCGGTTAAGCGTAAAGTAGCGGGATAAGCTAAGGTGAACTTGATAGTTTTGCGGTAAAGAGCTTGGCATATTGGCTGAAAGGCCTTTCTGCGTCTGGTAACCTCTTGTGAGTAATCCGCGAAGACCAACAGCTTGTGGCCATCAATTTGGAACGATTTAGAGTTCCTAAACGACTTGAGGATGTTCTGTCGGTCCATGTAATTTAAGTACCGCACTATGACAGGGCGGGGTGTTTTTCTGTCATTTGATGGGGCCCCCAGACGATGGGCTCGCTCAGCAGTGCACGTTGCATTGATCCCCAGTGCCAGGGGAATGCGGGTAGTGGTTAGGTCCAGTAACGTTTCTGCACCATATGATTCCGGGAGGCCTATGATCCGGAGGTTATTCCTCCGAGATCGGTTCTCTAGATCGTCCAGCTTGTCTAAAAGGTAGCGCTGAGTCTGCCTGGCCTGCTGGTCCATTGAGAAGGAGCCTTGGAGCTCATCCTCCACATCCGACAGTCTATGCTCCAGCTCCTGCAGCCTGCGTGTGTGGTCTCCCAGTTCCCTCTGCAGCTGGGCCATCCCCAGGGCTATCGCCTTATCCACTGCCTCTGTGATGGTGGGCGAGAGCAGGTTGGCCACTGCCAGGGCCAGAGATGCAATTTGGGCCTCAGGCATGGGCGGGGGGGACTGACCTTGATGTGTCGACTGAGTCAGAGGAGCGGCGTCCGCCATGATGGTTTCCGTGTAGGCCGCAGACGAAGCCGCGGACTCGATTTGCGGCGGTGCGGCGGAGCCGTTCGGACGGAGGAATTTGTCCATCCCGCAATGTCCTCCGATAGCGTGGGGTCGGGTCGCGGGGTCGGATGGCTCGTGCGGACTGAAAAAGTCGGTTTTGTAAGCTGATCTGCCCGGAGCCGATGTCCCACACAGCCTCTCACATGGGCGCCGGAACCGGAAGTCGCTAAATCAGGGATATTGCATAACAACCAACAACTTTTATTCATCTCATGAACTTTATTAGTGTCTTCTGCAAAACAAAATAGATGCCTATGAAACCATTAGGGCTAACCGGCGTGACATGCCACCAATGTTTTGCAATAAGAAGCTGAAGACTGGAGAAATGGTTGCCTGGCAGAAAGGTACAATTATGGCACTGCGATGGTGTGACAAAAAAGATGTGTGCCTAATGAGTACAGTTCACAATACCTTCACTGTTATGTGTGCACGAAAGGTGGGAAAAAAATCATGAAGCCACAAGTAGTGAAAGACTACATTAACACCATGGGAGGTGTTGACAGAGCCAACCAAGCAATGACATTATATGAGCAAACAGCAAAAGAAGTACTACAAAAAGATCTTCAGACATCTTTTTGAGCAATGCTTGTGGAATGCCTACATTCTGCTCAAAAAAGAAAAATAGTGACAAGCCTGTGATTCATTCTGACTTCATTTGGAAAGTTGCTTTGTGAACCACCAAACAGCATCAATGGCTGTGAATAGAGCTGGACATCGTGCTGTTGGTATTGTCAACCCGGAACACCTGGCTGGTCGTCACTTCATGGACTACATCCCACCAACCGAGAAAAAGTCAGCACCTACAAGGATGTGCATTGTGTGTTGCTCGAAGCGAGATGATAGTGGAAGGAAAATCAGAAAGGAAACCAGATTCCATTGTCCTGATTGTGATGCTGGACTTTGTGCAGTCCCATGTTTCAAATATTTTCATTCACAGGATGTTTACTAAACCATTTTGCAGTGTCTAGTATACAGTGATAAGTAATATTGCACCCATGTTTGGACACATTTCAGTTTTTGGTTTAATTACATTATTGAATAAAATGTATTATTATTATTATATTATAATTCATGATTTCGTGTTTCAAACTTTATAATACCCGGAATGTCTACTAGACTATTGTTTGGACAGATTTAAGTGAGTTATTCCTAAGAATTACAGGCCTACAATATAAAACAATGTAAAGCTTTGACATTCAAAAATACTGACATAATCATACCGCCAGGGAGGTTAAGAGGGGGAATTCTTTCAATTTTTTTTTCACAATTTTTAACCCCGAAAAGATATGCTTTGCATTCAACCTGTTGTGCTGAGATTGTTTTTTTTATTGTGCATGGCACTCATGGAAGGCCTTCTATATCAGAGAAGTTTTACTAAACTTCACTTTACAAAGTTTTTAAGATATTCACTTTGAATGCTCAGTTATCTGCAAAGAATTATTAACTAAATTGCTTTGTTCATGAAACAAAGTGAACATTCATATTAAGAAGTACACTTTTTTTAATCATTTAGTAAATTATCCCTAATGTGTTCTACATAACGACTATACTTCCCTATTTGGCTGTTGTTTCTACACTCACTAGGCTAATGTGCTATATATACAGCTACACAAACATACTGTAAAGTCCATTAACAAAGTGGAGGCATAAGAGGTTGAGAAACTGAATCACTTCTTAATGTATTTATAATTCGACCCCCAAGTTTAATTTTCAGTACTGAAATACTGTATATTAAAGTTATGCTAAATATATTTAGTTAGGTCTAAGCCATGCAGCACAGAGCACCACTTTAATCTTTTTCTAATTATGTTTAATGGTATTCTGGCTTTTTTTCTTGGGCTTCATTATTTCTCATTTATATTTATATACATAATCAATGTTTAATCAGTTTTAAATGATGTCTACATTGTTAACCTTTTGCCCACATTCTCAATGTGTACTGTAAACATTTTACCTTGTATAACCTTGCAAACTTTAGGCATGCTACATATGCCTTAAAAGTTTCAGAGAAGCCCACATGGCCATGCCTGACCCTCTCTCCTTCTGCAGCTCACCCCTCCACTTTTGCTATCAAATGCTTTCTGTCAAAATGACAGCCAGGACAGAAGCTTCTGAGTACCACATCATGCTATTACAGAAGCTGTAGCCATTGTTGTGAAAAATTGAGCTTCTGAGCAGTCTTTGTAATTACATTTTTTAATGTTGAATTAAAAAGTGTAACATTGAACATTTATTTTTTTAATCTATTTTTAAATTCCTTGCAATATTTTGTACCAGAATGATTATTTTAGTGCCATTATAAATGGGAAAAATCGTGGAATAAAATGTAAACATTTTATCTATAGTAAAATTTTTTATAACTGACATTGATCAAAGGTAGTTTATAATTAGTTTTAGAAAGACATGTTTATTCTGCCAAATAACTTAACCTGCGATGTGTAGAAATCTTAGCAGCATCATGTTTTTCTATAATGAAATACTTGGCTGAACCTCCTTCTTAAGAAGAGTCATAGACATTTCTATAGCATCATTGTAACACAAAATCAAACTAGTGGAGGGGAGATCCATACTACAATGCATACATGCTTATGGTATGGATAGGTTCACAGCAATGGCATTCTTGAATGAGTCCACCTATCAAAAAGAGCTTTTCAGCAGTTGAATTGACATTGTTATCCAAACAAAAAATGCACAGTAGCATGCATCATTTATGTACAAATATTCTGAAAGAATTTTCCAAGGTCAAACTTACATAAATTGGTCCTGAAATCAGTGTCAGTTACTAAAAATTACTCACCTTTTTACAATTCGATTATTTATACTGCAAATTGTTTAAATTTATTAACCACTAGTTCAAATAGTAAAATTTGTAGGAAAATGTAAAAGCATATATGTAATATTGGATAAACAGTTCCAAATATAGGGTATATATGGTACAAATGATTTTCAAACGTGTATTTAAAACTGGAAATTTGTATTCATATTTTGTATTAAAAATTGTTAAAAAATGTAAGCCACTGGTGGAATAACATATTAAATAACATTTACATTTTTAAATTAAAGTAGGCCTGAACATCTTTTCAACGGACCTACCTGCCAACTGATTCCCTTCCTCTCCTGTCCTCCCTCCCCTCTCCCCTCTCCACTGTATTTTTAGCAATTCAGGCTGGGTAAATTACTATTATAAATTAGATGTATAAATATCAAATACCTTAAATGTATAATGACTAATGTTAAGCTAAAAATAGGAAATGGAAAAGGAAAAGGAATATGAATATGTGGTAGTATAAGAACTAAAAAAATCTTATGAGATCATGTCAGTTTCTAAAATAAACACTAGAAACAATAAATAAATATATTGTTGTGTGATTATTAGTTTTGCAAAACTACACTTTTTTTTTTACAAATATTATGATTCAAATTGTTGTCCTCCATATGCAATTCACACAAACATTGTCTTTATTATCTCAACACAAACTAAGAAAATAAAATTCAATCAATGCTTGCAAAAATGTATAAAAATCACTAACCCTTCCAAAAGAAATAAGTCCACTTCTATTGTAATAATATATTTGCTGTAGAAATTCCCCCTTTTTATCTGCACAAACTACATTTTAGTATAAAGGACATATAAAAAAATAATTTGAAAACATATTTCAAAGTTGCAGTTCCTCACTTTTACCTCTGAGCGTCACTGTTTGACTAGGATGGAAAAGATTTCAGAATTTTAGATCTGATATTTTAGGCATCCACATTCTGCAAGGTTTGCAAGAAAAGAAGACAATCATATTTTCTGGAGTCTGCTGCACAAACAGATGGGTAATATGAGTTATTTTTCTCCATAAGCAAAGGGGATTTACCATCATATATATTTTTTTCTTTAATGGATTACAAATAATAATCATCAAAAGGCCTGAGAATGACTGAGATGAAATATCATACACTGAATTCCAAAGGAATTGGATGGCAAGTAACATTTTCCTTCTTATTTTCCTGGCTGTGTCATTCAGTATCTGGTGAGATGCATTATTCAATTGTAGAAGAAATGAGAAAAGACTCTGTTATAGCAAATATTGGTAGAGATCTGGGATTAGATATTGACAACCTATCATCTAGAAAACTGAGAATTGCATCACATGTTTCAGAGAAATATTTCTATTTGAATTTATATAATGGAAATCTGTATGTAAAGGACAGGATAGACAGAGAGACGCTGTGCAGGACTGCAGCTACTTGCTTCCTAAGCTTTGATGCTGTTATTGAAAATCCATTTAATATTGTTAAGGTCAAAATAGAAATCAGTGATGTAAATGATAATTCTCCCAGCTTTTTTCATGAAACATTCACTTTACATGTTACAGAAACAACTTCAGTTGGAACTAGATTTGCTTTACAATCTGCAGAAGATCCAGATATTGGTAATAATTCTGTGCAAACTTACAAGCTGAATGACAATCAGCATTTTACAGTGATTGAGAAAGCCAGACCAGATGGAACTAAATATCCAGAAATTTTGTTAGAGAAACCCTTAGATCGAGAGGCACAGAACATTCATACATTAACTCTAACAGCCTTAGATGGGGGAAATCCTGTGAGATCTGGTAGTGCTTCCATTACAATTATTGTTACTGATGCCAATGATAATTTCCCAGTATTTCTAAAAGAAATATATAAGGTCAGCGTAAATGAAAATATCCCAATCAATACTACAGTAATTACTGTAAATGCTACTGATGAAGATGAAGGTGTCAATGCACAGATCACATATTCATTTGGCAAAACATTAGGAAATGCCCACCATACAGGTATGTTCACCATTCACCCCACAAATGGTGACATTAAAGTAAACAGACATTTAGATTTTGAAGAAACACAATATTATGAACTCGTTGTACAAGCTAAGGATGGAGGAGGGTTTATAACTCATTGCAAAATATTATTAGAAATAATTGATATTAATGATGGTGTACCGAAGATACTAATTAGCTCATTATCTACACCAATACCCGAGGATTCTGCAGTTGGCACAATGATAGCTCTCATTGAAATTCATGATCAGGATTCAGGGGACAATGGAGAAGTTGACTGTCAGATACTTGAACCAGTGCCTTTTGACTTGATATTGTCATCTGACAGTTATTACAGAATAGCTACAAGGACTACTATGGACAGAGAACAACAGTCATCTTATAATATCACAATAATAGCTACTGACAGGGGATCGCCTCCACTTTCCAGCAGAAAAACCATTGGACTGGACATATCTGATGTAAATGACAATCCACCAGTATTTGAGAAATCCTCTTATGTTGCCTATGTATCAGAGAACAATTTGCCAGGAGCCTCAATATACAACATACAAGCATTAGATCTTGATATTGGAGAAAATTCAAAAATTACTTATTCAATCTCCAGCATAAATGCATCAAACTTTCCAGTGTCATCTTTTCTATCCATTAATATAGAGACTGGTGTCCTGTATGCACAGAAGACATTTGACTATGAGCTGGACAAAGAGTTCCAAATACAAGTTACTGCTACTGATAGTGGATCTCCATCTTTGAGTGGCAATTCTGTATTTATGATTCGTATTGTGGACCAGAATGACAATGCACCAAAAATCTTATACCCATTGCCAGAAAGTGGTGGCCAGTCTGTGTTTGAGATGGTCCCTTATTCCTCTGGAAAGGGTTCTTTAATAACAAAAGTGGTTGCAGTGGATGCAGATTCCGGACATAATTCCTGGCTGTCTTACCATTTCATAAAAGTGCCTGAACCCCCTATTTTTATTATTAACGAGAACACTGGCGAAATTAGGACATCACATGTTTTTCACGATAAGGATGTAATGAATCACAAGGTTGTGGTGATGGTGAAGGACAATGGAATTCCCGCTCTTTCAACTACCATTACAATAAGCCTTGTTGTTGCAAACAATGTACAGCAGGTGGTTCCCAAGATCAGCAATCAAATTAATGAAGATCCCCAAACAGGTTTACAGTTGTATTTAGTAATTGCCTTAGCACTGATTTCCTTTTTATTTATTGTGACAGTAATGCTGGTCATTATAGCAAAATTCAGAGTATCAAAGCATAAACCAACTTTTGAAACACTAAGTACAAGTCTGTATCCTCAACCTGATGTCAGAATGATGTCCATGTACAGTGACGGAACATTACCTTTTCCTTTATCTTACAATGTTTGTGTGGCATTGGATTCTGCTGAAAATGACTTCACTTATGTAAAATCTGACCAAAATGTCCCTGTGGATAATCTTATTGATGCTAATGATTTAGCAGTTGGAAGTAATAGCTCAAATCAAGCTTTGCAATCTAATTCTTTGATTGAGGTAAGTGAGATTTAAGTATTATATTACCATTGTTAAAAACGTAAACAGAAAAAGAATAACATACATCATAACCATTATAAATATCTAGTCTAAATTAAAACTTTAAATTATATGCAGAGTCCTAAAGTAAACACATTCACATCTATTGTACAGTTTATCGAGGCCTTGTTTGACACTCATTTTAATAAGGTGGAGGCTTTGAGTCTTGGATTTGGAGTGATTTAGTGGCCAAACAACATTTTTTACATTATTTCTACAGTGTAATAATATTACTTGTATTTGTTATTGTTTTAATTATTTTTCATCATTGGGGTTTACAATATTACAATATGGCAATAAAGCCATACAATGCAATACAAATATGGAATTATAGCAAATAAACATTTCTAAATATGATATTAGATATTAACTATTGCACATTATATTTAGAAAGAAGAATTGTTTGAAAATTGAAAAAATGTAATAAAAAATTGACTTCTAAATATTTTTGGTAAGCTTGGCGGTGAATAAATTACTAGGCAACATGTAACATTGCACTCCATATGGCGCAATGAAAATTTTCTTATGGTTAGGACAATTCTTAAAATTGCAGAGATTTTTAAATTGAAGCACATAAAATGTAATATTGTGGTGGTAATATTTTTCCACATACAGCTTGTTGCTGAATGATCTAAATGACAGCTGCCAAAGCTAATCCAAGAACGTGCTAACCTTTAACCTGTATAGCTGCTTCTTATTTAAAGAACTCTGTCATCTAGGTATAGTTTAATATGAGATAATTAGACAATATGAAATAGAAAGCTACTATTCATATTTTAAGCATTGGCTCAATACATTAAACAGAAACTGACAAATAGTGGCTGCAGAGTACTTATACATATGCTGTGTAGCTGAGGAAATGTATTGTTTGTTGTATGCCTAACTAATCATTTGCACCAAGAACTTTCAAAGGTTTAGCTGAGAGAGGATTTTTATGTTGTTCATGTTGCTTGTCAATGCAGCTGGCTAAGTAGAGAATGTGCACTTTGCAAAGTGAATGTTTACATAGTGAATACCCATGTGACCTACTGTACTTCCACACTCAATAATGTGCAAGGGAAATTAAAGAGCACCGTTTTTTTGCAAGCACGTGATCGAATGGTTGAAGGGAATAGTTCACCTTAATTACTAAACGAATGCATATTCCCTTAAAAAAGTGCACGTTCATAATCTACTGCTTAGTAAATCAATCAATTTATACTAAAGAAAAGTCATCCTTTTTGTTTTTGTCTGTTTTATCTAACACAAGTAGGTCTGATGTTTTGTTTGTTGCATTATTTGAAAGAACAACTATGTAGACATATTGCAAAACTCATTCGAAAGGCAAAATTCGAGGTTGATAAGCTGAATCACTTATCAACAAATTTAAAATATTGACCAATTCTCAACCAATTTATATTATAATACAATAGGCTTGAAGTCTCACCATCAGTTTGGAATACTTACTTTGAAGCTATACTAAGGAAGTGTAAATTGCTGTTTCCAGGGAATTTTTTTTTTATATACAAATGGAAAATTAAACAGACATTTTGTTCTCTTGATATAATAAATGTGGTATTTTCTTTCTTTCTTTCTTTCTTTCTTTCTTTCTTTCTTTCTTTCTTTCTTTCTTTCTTTCTTTCTTTCTTTCTTTCTTTCTTTCTTTCTTTCTTTCTTTCTTTCTTCCTTTTTCTTTCTTTCTTTTTTTTCTTTCTTAGACTTTATGGTGCCTCTCACTAAAATTAACTCAGGTGTCTTGCTTTATCTTTAAAGGGTAAGTCCATGATCTAAGACTAATTTATCTAACCCTGCAATGAAGAAATCAGTACACATACTGTACATTTTCTGAAGCCGATCCGGTCTGGTCTCCAGCAGTGGAAGCTCTGCAGAGGACACAGCTCAAAGGCTGTAAAATTAATGGGAATTGATGTCACCCATAGAGTTGCTATGGGGTTTCCATTGTTGGCTGCCTCCTTTGCACCCACCTACAAAGAGAAGCCGCCGCTGACAGCTCAGCATGGGACCGGATCAGATTGGCTTCAAAAAAGGTATGTATACCGGTTTCTTTTTTTACAGGGTTAGATAGGTTAGTCTTAGATTGTGGATGTCTGCAGATGTAAATATTTTAGTGTTAGGGTGGACTTGACATTGGCAATATTGCACAAATCAAACCCCTTTTTTTACTTTTTTGGGGCATGGAAAGTTTAATAGTAATTCTGGCTGAGCCCTCCAACCCTTGGACTGTTATTGTTATCCAAGAACCATATGCAAAGTAATCCCCAAAATTTATCAACAAATTCCATGAACTAGCTAGAACTCAACCTAAAACCCTAGAGTCTGCATGAACATAACCTATGCGCTATTATCCCAGTGCCATTGACTGAAAACAGCTCAGCTTTTTTAGAATTTCTAATAACCTCA
This sequence comes from Pelophylax lessonae, assembly GCF_965119305.1. NCBI lineage: Eukaryota > Metazoa > Chordata > Amphibia > Anura > Ranidae > Pelophylax > Pelophylax lessonae. The sequence continues at coordinate 428,344,909 of NC_138771.1, forward strand.
ATATGATTTAATGATCCGAAAGTAAAGATTGCAGAAAACTATATATATATATATATATATATATATATATATATACATATATATATTTATTTATATATATATATATATATATATTTTTTTTTTTTTTTTTTTCTCAAAATTTAAGAATTTCTAAAGTAAATCCCATTACTTTTCTATATAGTCACCTTCCTTTGTGATCCATTTTTCCCAGTATCGTACCAACTTTTTAATGCCATCAGCAAAAAATGTTTGCTTGAGTGGCCACTGATGTACCGCTGCTTTCACATCATCATTACATGAACATATTCTTCCCCTTAAAGCTTCTTTGAGCGGTCCAGAAAGGTGTAAATCAGATAGCTATAGGCTGAGTGTTCCATAACCTCCCACTCAAAAATGACTCTACAAAAGAGAACTTTATCCCCATACTGAGTACACATGCAGAGATGAATTTGTGCTCCCACACACCTTCTCCCCACAAAAATAATGGTGTTCCTCTTTGGTGCAATTTCTAAGTTTCACAGCCATCTTCACCACAGCGTGACAACTCTTATACTAAGTTGCAAGGTCAGCTGGCTTGGCAGACAGACTAGTCACATGACACTCTCAGACATAACCAATTATTACTCCTCCCGCCATCACCGTTTCCAACAAAAATATATATATATATATATTTTTATATTCCAAAAAATATAAAAATGAGGAAACTTTTTTAAGACCCCCTCGTATATGTCCTATAGTTATTTTTATAGTTAATATATTTGAAACCATACATTTCTATGTTTTGGAAAGCAACACTAAGGAATGAAAATCATCAACTGCAATAAATGATGCATTGAACGCATTGATGCACTGAATTAAAGGTATACATATCAAGAACACATGCCTGTGGAAGTGCTGAGTAAATGTATCTTTAAAATCAGATGTATGACGATTAAACAAGTATGCAGGGACTGATAATTGGAAGCTAGTAATAGTGAAAAATGGATATTTGGTCATTCGTAAATTGTATGAAAATGTTTGTTTCCTAACAACAATAGAAGCAATAAAATACAACATAATATACCGTTGTGTGTTTAATACCTTCATAGTTATATAGTTTATAATATTGAAAAAAGACACAAGTCCATCAAGTTCAACCCATATGTGAGCAGGTGTGTGTGGTTTTTATTCTCTAACAATTTCCATCGCCCTATATATTTTGAGACCTGAGGAAGACATCTAAAAGATTTTTGAAATTGTTGACATTCTCAGCTAGTACCCCTTCCTGGTGGAGGGAATTCACATTTTACTGCTCTAATATTAAATCTCCTTTCTTCGATCATCAAATCATGACTGGATGTCCTCTTCAGGAACCCTAGAGTAAGCAGTTTATCACAGTTAATGGAGTCACCTTTGGTATATCTGTACATTTTAGTCATAACCCCTCTTAAGTGCCTCTTCTCCAGAATGAATAACTGTAATTTACGCAATTGATCTCCATAGCTAAGCTCCTCCACCCCCTTATTAATTTAGTTGCCCTTTACTGAACTTTCATGTAACAAAATGCTTTCTTTTGAACATACAAAGGTTTAAAAAAGGTGCATACAGACATTTTCTTTGTCACCTCAACACAAACCAAATTTCAGTATGGGGATTACATAAAAGTCATATGCAAAAGAAGAATTGACCTAAAGAAAGTTGAATATTTTGAAAATAAATTTCAAAGCTGCTGTTCCTCAGTTTTACCTCTGAGCGCCACTGTTTGACCAGGATGAAGAAGATTTCAGAAACTGAGATCCACTGATATTTTATACATTCCACATTCTGCAGATCTACAAGAACAGGAGACACAATCATTTTGGAAGAATCTGCTGCACAGATGGATAATATTTGTTCTTTTTATTCATAAGCAAGTTGCTCTTTTTCTTTCTAAAGCAAGTAGCTTTATCATCATATTTGTTTTTTTTTTTTGTTTTTGTTTTTTTTTTGGCTGGATTATACATATTTCTCATTTAAAGGTCTAGGAATGACAGAAATGAAACCTCATACACAGGCATACAAAGGATTCAAATGGCAAGTAACATTGTTTTTCCTTTTTTCATGGCTGTGTCATTCAGTCTCTGGTCAGATTCATTATTCCATTTTAGAAGAGATGAGAAAGGACTCTGTTATAACAAATATTGCAAAGGATCTTGGAATAGATATAAATCAGCTCTCATCTAGAAAACTAAGAATTGTATCACATGTGTCAGAAAAATATTTTTATGTGAATCTAGATAATGGAAATCTGTATGTGAAGGACAGGATAGACAGAGAGACACTGTGTGGGGCTGCACCTACCTGTATCCTAACCTTTGATGCTGTTGTTGAATATCCCTTTAATATCATTAAGGTCAAAATAGAAATTCAAGATATAAATGACAATTCTCCCAGCTTTTTTCATGAGATATCTGATTTACAAGTTACAGAATCATCTTCAGTTGGAACTAGATTTGTTTTACAAAGTGCAGAAGATCCAGATATTGGTATTAATTCTGTGCAGAGCTACCAGCTGAGTGACAATCAGCATTTTACAGTGAATGAGAAAGCCAGACCAGATGGAACCAAATATCCAGAGATTGTTTTGGAGAAATCCTTAGACCGAGAGGCACAGAATATTCATACATTAACTCTAACAGCCTTAGATGGGGGAAATCCTGTGAGATCTGGGAGTACTCTAATTAAAGTTTATGTTACTGATGCAAATGATAATTTCCCAGTATTTCTAAAAGAGATGTACAAAGTCAGTTTAAGTGAAAATAGTCCACCCAATACTACAGTAATTACAGTAACTGCAACTGACAGAGATGAAGGTGCCAATGCACAGATCACATATTCATTTATCAAGACATTAGGAAATGTCCACCATACGGGTATGTTCACCATTCACCCCACAAATGGGGACATTGAAGTAAACAAACAATTAGATTTTGAAGAAACGAAAAAGTATGAACTCTCTGTGCAAGCTAAGGATGGAGGAGGTTTTGTTAATCATTGTAAAGTATTAATAGAAATAATTGATGTTAATGACAATGAGCCAACAATAATAATTAACTCATTATCCACCCCAATACCTGAGGATTCTGCAATTGGAACAATGATAGCTCTCATTAAAGTACATGATCAGGATTCGGGGGACAATGGAGAAGTTGACTGTCAGATACTAGAACCAGTGCCTTTTGATTTAATATTGACGTCTGACAGTTATTATAGAATAGCTACAAGGAATTCAATGGACAGAGAACAGCAGTCATCCTATAATATCACAATAATAGCTACCGACAGAGGAAATCCACAACTTTCCAGCAGAAGAATCATCAAATTGGACATCGCAGATATTAATGACAATCCACCAGAATTTAGGAAAACCTCTTATGTTGCTTATGTGCCAGAGAACAATTTGCCAGGGGCCTCAATATACAGCATACAAGCATTAGATCTTGATAGTGGAGAAAATGCCAAAATTACTTATTCAGTCTTCAGCATGTCCACAAGTCACCCAGTGTCATCTTATCTATCAATCAATATAGAGACTGGTGTTCTCTATGCACAGAAAACATTTGACTATGAGCAAGACAAAGAGTTCCAAATACAAGTTACTGCTAAAGACAGTGGATATCCATCTTTGAGTGGCAATGCCACATTTACCATTCGTATAGTGGACCAGAATGATAATGCACCAAAAATCATATATCCATCGCCAGAAAGTGGTGGTCAGTTTGTGTTTGAGATGGTCCCTTTTTCCTCTGAACCAGGGACTTTAATAACAAAGGTGGTTGCAGTAGATGCAGATTCTGGGCATAATTCCTGGCTGTCTTATCATTTCATACAATTACCAGAGCCATCTAATTTTATTATTAGCGCAAGCACTGGTGAAATTAGGACATCACGTGTTTTTCAAGAAAAGGATGTGATGAATCACAAAATTGTTGTGATGGTGAAGGACAATGGGATTCCCTCTCTCTCAGCTACTGTCACTCTAAGCCTTGTTGTTGCAGACAGTTTCCATCAGGTGGTTCCTAAAGTTTACAATCAAATTAATGAAGATCCCCAAACCAGTTTGCAGTTGTATTTAGTAATTGCTTTAGCTCTTATTTCCTTTTTATTTATCATGACAGTAATTCTGGCCGTTGTATCAAAATGCAGAGGATCAAGAGATACATCAACTTTTGGATCACTAGGTACAGGTCTATATCCTCCAGTTGATCCCAGAATGCTGTCCATGTACAGTGATGGAACATTACCTTTTCCCTTATCCTACAATGTTTGTGTGGCTTTGGATTCAGCTGAAAATGACTTCACTTACGTTAAATCTGACCAAAATGTCCCTGTAGAGAATCTTATTGATGCTGATGACTCAGCATTTGGAAGTGAAAGTTCTAATCAGGCTTTAAAATCTAGTGCGTTGATTGAAGTAAGTAAAATTTAAGTATTTTTTACACTGCAATAAAACTTGAAATAGCAAAATTATCAACACATTATATAGTACCTTGGGAACAAATGGTCAGTTTTAGTATAGTAGCAATATTAGCTTAACAGCAAAACTTACAGCTTTACAGCTTACATGGTTTCATCCCGATGCATTCCACGCTGGCCCTGCCATTTCAGGTCGTGATCCTCTGCTGTCTTTCAGCACAGTGTGGAGCAGGTTCATCAGCAAGGTTGGGAGACCAGATATAGTATTCACCATCATACTGCAGAATATACAGATATACCTGCCTTTTCTCTTTTAAATGTGAGTCGCCTATTGGCATTTTAACAAACCTGTATTTTGGGTAAATCTACATATGTAGCCACATGGTGTGACTCTATAAAATGCTGTGGCTGCTAATCAAAAGTTTGCATAGATATTGAATACTTACAGTATAAGTGGAATTTGAAGTGCAAATAAAAACTAGGATGTCTGCATAGCACATCATGTCTAGAAATTGTGTTAAAAAGCATTAGGAAAGATTTGGAGGAAAGTTGCAAATGTTTGCCTAATTTATATTTGGTTCAGTGCAAAGTTTAACCATTGTTAGCAAAGATTGATTCAATCACTATAACAATTAGACACAGACAAAATCTCCAAGATCCTTCAATCCCAGAAGATGCCATTTTTGGGGAAACATGTCGGGTAGAGAGTATATGTGACGGCTGGTAGGACGGGTGACACCATGGCCGGCTTAATTTTGCAGCTCAATTGTGCCTCATTGTAAGTGTATTTCTTTTTATCTTAACAAAACTTTTAAACTGATTTACACTATGAGGCTTCTCCTTGTTCACGTTTCATACATGCTCCCATTTACCCAAAGATTGGGTCATGCTGCTGTGAGATGTTTGTGAAGACACAGTCATTGAGAAGTTTTTGCTGTGGAGTTTGATTGCAGGCTGTGTCTGATATCTGTATTGGAGATCCATTCTGTTTAGTTATGCCCCGTACACACGTGCAGATCGTCGGCCGAACGATCGGCCGTCTTTTGTCCCCGGGCTGTTGTGTCTGTTGAAAAGTGCAAAAGACTGCACAAGAATTTTGTCCGCCGACTACAGCCGACTGCAGAAGTGATGTCATGTGATGGTTAACTTTCCCTGTGTTTTTTCTTTTCTGAGCATGCCCAGTCTTGCAAATCTGCTGTCTGTCGGCCGAATTCTGTATTGACTGGCGAACAATCGGCCGCTTTGGTGTCGGCATACAAAAATTTTAATGCTTGCATGACAGATTCTTTTCGGCCGAAAGTGCGCTGTCGGCAGCCGGAAGCATCATACTAACAAGCCGAAAATCGGTCGTCGGCCGAATCTTTTCGGCGACAATCTGCACGTGTGTACGAGGCATAAGACACCATTTTTTTTCACTAAGGAGCACATTTATCAACACTGGAGAACTTTTAGAGTGGCATTGGATTGAGAAGCAGCGAGCACTTTATACAGTGGCATTTTAATTATGGACTTTATTTGAAGTTTATTACTAATGTTTGATTAATTTACAGTTTATATGTGTGTATATGTATATCTTTTGATCACATATATATATTGCACATTTGCACAGCACATTAGCACTTTTACTTTATTTCTTCTTTGCATGTTATTGCATTGTGCCAAATTTATTTATGTTCATTTGCACTATTCATATGATTCAAAAGAACAGCGCACCTATTTTGTATTTGTAGTTTTTTAATCCAGTATTCCAGGATTTAGGGTTGCAGCAGTTCACGTCATCACTAGAGCTCAGCACGAAATACATTTCTTATTTTACATATACTTTATCTTTGCTGCTTTTTCTTTAGCAGGACTAATTGTCATTGTTTCTAGAGGGAACTACCACTATGTGTTATAAGATCTGATTTTATTGATTTAGAATATTCTTGATAGCCAACGTTTTACATTATTACCAGGACACTGTTTGGACTTATGGACTGTGTATTGTATCATTAGATGCCTTTAAAATTCGATGTTTAGGGAATTTATTGTTACTTATTGTCCTGACAATGTACATACATATGGTTCTTCAATGCTAAAATTATATATTCATTACCTAACACAAAAATAAGACATTTTCAAATTGTGATGTATTTCTCTATCACTACATAGACATATGTTCTCTTTGCACAGAGATCATGGACATAATAAAGAGTTTTTTAAGGAAATAGTAAAATATGTAAAAAGTACACTTGAGCATCTACAAAATTGTCCTCTGTAATACAGAAGTTTAGAAAACTAATGCTGTGGGGGATTTACCAAAACTGGTGCATACATGATCTGGTGTAGCTCTGTATAAAAACCAATCATCTTCATTGTTCTATTGTCAAAGCCCTATTGAACTAGCACAAAATAGACACTGATTGGCTACTATGTACAGCTACACCCAATTCCGTTTGCACCAGTTTTAGTAAATCTCCCCCTGTATATAATTTATTTTACCAGTAAAGCTTTTATTAGTTTAAGCATTCAGTTGTGTAAATTGTTATTTTTTGTAAAAAGGCCTGTTTGAATGAATAATTGAACTTTGTGGACTAAACCTTCTTATTTTGCATGTATTCTTTCCACTGGATTTGGTAGAGAAACATAGAAATATAGGTATATATATATATATATATATTAGGGATGCACCGAAATGAAATTCTTGGCCGAAGCCGAAGCCGAATAATAATGAAATGTTTGGCCGAAGGCCGAAGGCCGAATACCGAACGCGGTGTTTCGCATTTTTTCCATTTATTTTGCCAATTTTTTGTCCTCTCTCTTGTCCTCTCGTGTGTCTCTCTCTCTTGTCCTCTCACTCTCTCTCTCTCTTGTCCTCTCATGTCTCTCTCTCTCTTGTCCTCTCATGTCTCTCTCTCTATCTCTCTTGTCCTCTCATGTCTCTCTCCCTAAATGTTACTGTAGGGAATGGGATTCAGTGCACACTGCAGCCTTGTACCATAGGGTTAATGTTAGTGACACTGTAGGGATTGGGAAGGATGCTGGGAATGGAAATCAGGAAGCATGCAGGCAGCCTTGTAAATTTTTATTGCAGATACAGGGCACTGGGCAGGTCAGGGTTAATGTGGTAACATCAATTACTCAGTGACAGTCAGTCAGTGTCAGTGTGGACTCGATCAGATTATACAGTGACAGACAGTCTCTCATAGTGGTGGTAGTAGGAGGCTGGAGGTGGACTAGTAGGAGCCTGGAAAGGAGCACAGCCGCATACATACATTACTCACTCGTGCACTGCAGCCCGCCCCACACATTCAGTGAGTCTTACTCTCCTCCCTAGTTTTTTCAATGGCACATTCAGGAAGCCAATCACGCCGTGAGTAGCGGCACAGCGGAACCTATCAGGTGTGCAGGCACGCGTGATTGGTTCGCTGTGCAGCTAATCACGGCGTGATTGGCTTCCTGAATGTGCCATTGAAAAATCTAGGGAGGAGAGTAAGACTCACTGAATGTGTGGGGCGGGCTGCAGTGCACGAGTGAGTAATGTATGTATGCTCACCGCTGAAGTGTCCCGGCTTCCCCTGCCTAACACGGAAGTCTGTGAGTCCTCCTGTCCTCCTCCGAGTCCCTTCCCCCTGTAAATATCGTGACCTCGGCTATATGAATATCGCCTACGGCCACAGAACGATAGTCGATATCATATCGACTATCGTTCAGCCCTATTGTTCGGCACAAAATTATTCGGCCTTTTGACTTATTCGGCCGAACACCGAAAGTGCTATTTTTTCTATTTTCGGCCGAATAATGTTCGGCCGCCGAATATTCAGTGCATCCCTAATATATATATATATATATATATAGTACCTGTTGTGCTAATTTCACAAATATTTTTATTAATTAATGTAACTGTTTTAACGTATGCACTAACATCAAGCAGGGACTTGACTATGATGATGGTTTGCAGTGCAGACTTAAGATGTAGTCACAGATGGCTCAAATTGCAGACATTTTTTTTGTAATTTACAGTAGGTTTAAGGCAGTATAACCTTGGTTTGTTGGGCTGGTCATACTGCTGAGTCGGATCCTGCTTTCAGTGTGATGGACTGTTTTACAGTCTTTTCTATGTATATTGTATTAAACATGTGTCTATAATCTAAAACATATCAATAGGCAGGAATTTTAGTCTTGTTTGAGAATTCACCCATTACTTACAGGGGTTGTAAAGTCTGAAGTTTTTTTTTTTTTATCTTAATGTATTCTATGCATTAGGATAAAAAAGCCTTCTTTGTGCTGCAGCCTCCCTTAGCCCACCTAATACTTACCTGAGCCCCATACCTATCCAGTGATGTCCACGAGTCCCTCAGCCATGTGGGATTCTCACTCCTGATTTTGGTGAGACACAGAAGCGGCACCATTGGCTCCCGTTGCTGTCAATCAAAGTCAGTAAGACAATCAGGATAGAGAGAGGGCAGGGTCGAACCACAACTCCGTGTCTGAATGGACACACAGAGCAGTAGCTTGGCTCGGGTGCCCAAATAGCAAGCTGCTTGCTGTGGGGGTGCTCGACAGCAGGGAGGACCCAGGAGCAGCGAAGAGGGACCAGAGAAGAGGAGGATCCACTGCACAGAGCAGGTAAGTGTGATATGTTTGTTATTTAAAAAAACAAGACTTTACAATCACTTTAATGAAGAAATCTATAACACGCATACAGTATATCTCTTTCTTAAATTTACCTGTGCCTGCTTTTTGATTTTGACTAGAGGAAGTTGTTCCTAGTTTTTGTATAATGCATTAAAACACTTACTGCAAGAAATAAAGAACAAGGGGCATATGATTAATGTGTTGTTATATACTGTAACTTTAAAGGTGATTTTTGATTAGAGTTCCTAATATTGGCCCTTCCTTTTACTGCATATTTTACAAGTACTCCACACACTGTATATTATCACACTGGACTTTATTAGCATCACAAAGAAACAGGGGAATACAATGAAAATACCCAGAATACCCTATTTTCTTTTTCTTTTGGGACAGATTTGGCAACTGCATAGGAATGCAGGCTGCACCTTATTCCCTCTCCAAAATACAAAAATATCTATTAAATAAAGAGATACACACAAGTTTGTTGGCAAAATATTGGCCGCGACACATTTATTGGTGTGGGTTTATTAAATAATTTAATATACTTTGATTATTTGCTTCAATCTTTAACTTTATAATTTTTGTATTTATTTTTAAACTGAAAAACATAATAGCTCAGTCATAAAGGACTTGAGCTCCTATATAATAAATGTAACAGCAAGTCCCCCTTTACAAGGAAGGGTAACAATACCACATAAAGTGCCTTGCGACAGAGAAGGGGGGGGGATCTTGCTGAGCTGAGCTGACTCCTGACGAACGAGCAACATTTTCAATTTGGGGGGCCTTTATATAATAAGCCCCACTGATTCTGGAATATTCAAATGTACCATATGACCTTCTAGAATTTTCCCTAGGTCTCATGGTACATTTTTCCCTTCTAAATTTTAATTAAATTATTCTTAAAGTTACAGTAACTTTATTTAAAATCTTAAAGGTAAAGTACCCTTACTTTTGAGATAAAAATAAATGAGCCCTCCTTATTCATGGGAATGTGGGCCACACCTTATTCCCTCTCCCAAATATCAAAATATCTATTAACCACTTCCATACCGAGTCATAGTAATATGACGTTGGCATAGTGGTTGTACGGTGCCGGGCGGGCGTCATATGACGTCCGCCCGCTCTAGCTGCTACTGCGCGCCCCCGGGGGCGCACAGCGCAGCGATCGGGGGTGAGGCTCGTCCCTCGGACATAGCCCATCCCTGATCAAGGTAAACAGCCAATAGAAATTGGCTGTTTACCATGTGATCGGCTGTGTCAATCACAGCCGATCACATGAGCGGCTCCAGCACGAGCCGCTCGTTCTCTCTGCAATGCGCGCCCCCGGGGGCGTGCAGAGCAGCGATCGGGGACGAGGCTCATCCCTCGGACAGAGTCGATCCCCGATCTAGGTAAAGAGCCAATGAAATTGGCTCTTTACCACGTGACCGGCTGTGTCCAATCACAGCCGGTCACAAATGTCAACAGAGAACACGGTAACTAGCTGTCACCGTGTTCTCCTCCTCACACACTGATCCTGTGTGAGGAAGAGAGTGTGGTAACAGCTAGTTACCAAGTACAGTGCACCCCAAACATACTGATTGCCCCCCCAATAAAGAGCACCTGTCACTAGACCATCAAAGTACCCGAGTACCTGTCACCAACCCATCAGGTACTCTGATGACAGGTACTCGGGTACTCTGATGGGCTGGTGACAGGTATTCAGGTACTCTGATGATGGGTACTCTGATGACAGGTACTCGGGTACTCTGATGACAGGTACTTGGGTACTCTGATGACAGGTACTCGGGTACTCTGATGACAGGTACTTGGGTACTCTGATGACAGGTACTCGGGTACTCTGATGACAGGTACGCAGGTACTCTGATGACGGGTACGCAGGTACTCTGATGACAGGTACTCGGGTACTCTGATGACGGGTACTCGGATATTCTGATGACGGGTACTCGGGTACTCTGATGACAGGTACTCGGGTACTCTGATGACAGGTACTCGGGTACTCTGATGACAGGTGCTCGGGTACTCTGATGACGGATACTCGGGTACTCTGATGACAGGTACTCGGGTACTCTGATGACAGGTACTCGGGTACTTTGAGTACCCGTCATCAGAGTACCTGAGTACCTGTCACCTACCCATCAGAGTACCCGAGTACCTTCCACCTGCTCATCAGAGTACCTGACACCTGAAGTACCCGAGTACTTGCCGCCTGCTCCTCAGTGCCCATCACTACTCATCAGTACTCATCAGTACCTATCACGTATCAGTACTGATCATCAGTACCCATCAGTACAGTATCACCTATCAGTATCAGTACTACTCATCAGTACCTATCACCTGCCTGTCACCTGCCCATCAGAGTACCCGAGTACCTGTCACCTGCCTATCGGAGTACTCAAGTACCTGCCACCTGCTCATCAGTACCAGAGTACCTGTCACCTGCCTGTCACCTGCCCAACAAAGTACCCGAGTACCTGTCACCCTTCATACAGCCACCATGTCCAAGTCCAAAAAGGTTTATATACGTCCTCCGTTTAAACCTAAATACCGGTGTTATGGCAGCAGATAGCTGCCATAACCCTGGTATTTTTTTAAACGGTGGACGGTTGGCTTTCCGATAAGGGTGGTCCCAGCGGCGAATTCGCCGTGGGATCACCCTTCCGGGATGGCGGAAGAGGTGCCCCCCCCTCCCGCCGCGTCCGGTCCTTTTCCCCGCTTAACGGACCCGCCGACAGCGGGGAAAACGATCCGGTCCCGGATCCTCACAGACAGGATGTCGAGTGAGGGCAAGCTTGCCCTCACATGACTCTATGGTCTTGGAGGACCGGAGCTACGGAAAATGTTGTTGCCTAGCAACCGGTTTAAAGGTCCTTTTTTTTTTCATTTTATATAATAATTTTTTTTTTTTCTATCTTTTAGTGTACTTGTGAGATCTGAGGACTTTTTGACCCCAGATCTCACAAAAAAGAGGTCCTGTCATGCCTTTTTCTATTACAAGTAATGTTTACATTTCTTGTAATAGAAATAAAAATGATCCATTTTTTTTTGTTAAACGGTGTAAAAATAAAAAATAATAAATAAAATAAATAGTAAAAAAAAAAAAAAAAATTAAAGCACCCTGTCCCCGTTAGCTTGCGCGCAGAAGCGACGCATACGGAAACCCCGCCCACATATGTAAACGGTGTTAAAACCACACATGTGAGGTATCGCCGCGATCGTTAGAGCAAGGGGAATAATTTGAGCCCTAGACCTCCTCTGTAACTCAAAGATGGCAACCTGTAGAAATTTTTAAATTGTCGCCTATGGGGATTTTTAAGTACCAAAGTTTGTCGCCATTCCGTGAGCGTGCGCAATTTTGAAACATGACATGTTGGGTATCTATTTACTCGGCGTAACATTATCTTTCACATTATGCAAAAAAATTGGGCTAACTTTACTGGTTTCTTATTTTTTAATTAAAAAAAGTGAATTTTTTCCAAAAAAATTGCGTTTGGAAGACCGCTGCGCAAATACGGTGTGATAAAAAATATTGCAATAATCTCCATTTTAATCTCTAGGGTCTCTTCTAAAAAAAAAAATATATAATGTTTGGGGGTTCTAAGCAGTTTTCTAGCAAAACAACTGATTTTAGCTTGTAAACACCAAATGTCAAAAATAGGCCTAGGCAAGTGGCTAGGATGCATGATGATGCTCCTTGGATGTTGGGCCCCTCTATATGGCTAGGCTGTGAAAAAGTCTCACACATGTGGTATTGCCATACTCAGGAGGAGTGGCAGAATGTATTTTGGGGTGTCATTTTTGCTGTGTACATGCTATGTGTTAGGAATATCCTATAAATTGACAACTTTGTGTAAAAAAAAAGTTTTCATTTTTTTCCCACATTTTCCAAAAACCTGTGGAAAAAAATGATATGTTCAAACGACCCATAATGCCTCATAGAATATACGTTGGAGTGTTTGCTTTCCAAAATGGGGTCATTTTGTGGACTTTTCCATTGTATTGGTGCTCTAGGGCCTTGAAAAGTGTGATAGGTAGTAAGAATGTTTTATGTGTATTTATGCTCCTAGAACGCCTGAAGGTGCTTCTTGGACGTGGAGTCTCTTTTTGTGGCCAGGCTGTGTAAAAGTCTCACACATGTGGTATCGCCATACTCGGAAGGAGTAGCAGAATGTATTTTTGGGTGTAATTTTTGCTGTGTACATGCTATGTGTTAGAAATAGCTTATAAATTGACAACTTTGTGGGAAAAAAAAGAAAAAAAAAATTTTCTTCATTTTCCCAAGAATTGTGGGAAAAAATTACAACTTCAAAAAACCCACCATGCCTCTTACTAAATACCTTGGACTGTCTACTTTACAAAAAGGGGTCATTTGGGCGGTATTTGTACTGTCCTGACATTTCAGGGCCTCAAGAAAGGAGATAGGCAGTCAGTACATCTGGTGTGATCAATTTTCAGTAATTGGTACCATAGCTTCTAGACTCAATAACTTTCACACAGACTAAATAATATACACTAATTTGGGTTAATTTTACCAGAGACATGTAGCAGTATACATTTTGGCCCAAATGTATGAAGAAAAATTAATTTTTTGCAAAATTTTATAATTGAAACTAAAAAAAAGTGTTTTTTTTTCAAAATTTTTGCTCTTTTTTTGCATATATCACGAAAAAAAAAACCCCAGTTGTGATCAAATACCACCAAAAGAAAGCTCTATTTGTGTGAAAAAAATGATAAAAATTTTGTTTGGTTACAGTGTAGCATGACTGAGCAATTGTCATTCAAAGTGTGAGAGTGCTGAAAGCTGAAAATTGGTCTGGGCAGGAAGGGTGTCTAACTGCTCTGTATGGAAGTGGTTAAATAAAGAGACACCCACAAGTTTGTTGGCTACATATTGGCCGCGGCACATTTATTGGTGTGGATTCATTAAATAAATTAACATACTTTGAATATTCACTTCAATCATTAACTTTATAATTTTTGTATTTATTATTAAATTGCAAAATATAATAGCTCGGTCATAAAGGACTGGAGCTCCAATAAAATAAATATAACAACAAGTCCCAACACGCCGGACTTGACATCTCAATTCTGGCCTACCCCTTGACTGTGGCCATCTCGATACTTGTTTTTAATCCTAAATTGAAAATATCTAACCCTATGTCAGATAAATGCACACCATCATTTCTATATAAACCATTAAACCTCCTTCTAGATCAAAGTGTCTATACAAAAAGCCACCTATAGGTGGCATCAACTTTTCCATCCTTCTATTTATATGTCATCTAATCTTGTCCAGCTTCTTTAATTCTGTATCACATAACCATAAGAGTCTAGGAACTATCTCTGAGAATATAACTTTGGTATTTGGAGAAGTTAATTTGAAGTAATGTAAGCCTCGCTTCATTCTAAACATTAATTCCAGTGTGTTTATATTACCAATGTCATTCCCCCCAAGATGAACGATGAGAATATCGGGTGTTGGCCATAATTCACATAACCTTGAAAAATAAATACATAAATTAGCCCAATGAAGACCACGGATGCCTTTCCAATAAAGTTGAAATTTCAGGACCCAAAGATAAATTAGTAGTTTAGCAACGAAGATTGGCTCTTTTATTAGCCCAGTATATAAAAGAATGACCAAGGATCCATATAATTCTTCTAGAACCTATGAAATTAAAAGGAAAGGTTAGGTCTAACATATAACAAAAATATCTGAGACTCCCATCTCCCTAATCTTTTTTTAATGATAGAGACATCCAATCCCATTCTCGCAGCCTCATTCTAAATAAATGTGATGTGACTCTCACATGTTGCAGACCCAACTTTTTAATGCAATGTTTAACCATTTAAAATTAAACTGTTACATCGTAAACAAAGTAGAATAAACATGTAGAAGAAACATTCCTTCACCATTTGGTCCTATAGATAAATATTTATTAACAATTGCAAAGGTCCTGATCACCACAATTGTACAAATAAATCCACTTACCCTTCCCGAACGTATCTGTTTTATAAAATGGTAGAAAGAAATTAACTCCTGAATCTAATTTAACCACATGCCTAAACAAAAGACTATCCAGAGATGTCCTTTTATGAGGTAACAATTCTGATATGTGCATTGCACCGAAGAAAGCTAGAACGAAAGCTGTGTTAAATAAAACCGCTTTGTTTTAATAATGGAATTGAAATAGGTCTTTTGTTATCAGGGGGAAAATGGCTCCTCCTATATCCCTTAAGAGCTTGTTATACTGAGAAAAATTGCTTGCAAAAAAGTGACCCTTGCAACTTAAAGAAAATTACAATCCAGCTAGTATTTTAACAATACGATTACATGAACATTCCGACTGCATTAATGAGCATAAAAATGTTAACATATTTTCAGATGGAGACTCAAAACAAAAATCCATGCTTTAGAAAACTGTATCCATCTTTTCCATGTGGCAGAATATTCCGCCCATGTGTTACTGCCACTGAATTCCGGGCGAAGTCTGTTAATATATTTAAATTCCTAAAGGTGTTCCTGGGCATAACAAACCTTCTGGGTCTGCATTGGGTAGCAACTGACAAAAATCTGGATATCTGGAATCGAGATAAAAATCTGCCATTTGATTCTCCTTTCCAGATAAATGTCTAGTTTTCAGCCAAATGTTAAAATGTAAACATAAAAATACCAGATGCCTTAGCAATTTTATCACTAGTAAAGATCTGAATGATAAACAATTTACCCCATACATAACTTATCTGCTTGGATCAAAATATGTTTGTTGGCAAATTGTTCACCCCAAATCTCCAGTGCAACTACCAAAGGAAATAGCTCTAAAAGAATGATGTGCTTTCTCATTTCTCTGGCCATTTTCCACAGCACCAGTTTTCCATACTGTGTGAAAGCCACAAGATGCTGCTGCATCTGTAAATTCAAAATCAAATGCAAATACAAATTCATCCTGAAAAAATCAACGGTCGTTGTATTTGTCACAGAATGTTTTACTAACAAATCTTCTTTTATGTCAGTAGTTAATCTGATATGAGCAAATGGGGATTTAATTCCAGAATTTGCCAGATAAATACACCTTGAGAATATTCTCCCTACTGGCATTATTCTAACTACGAAGGCAAATAATCCCAATAACGACTGTAATTCTTTTAAAAGTACTTTTTTCTTATTCAAAAACACTGAAAAAAACACTGAAAAACAAAAAATTCTATATTTTATTTTCACAATTTTTTCTAAGGGTAAACTAAATTCCATGACTTCTGTGTCAATGCGAATACCTAGAAAACCGATTGCTGTATTGGTGAAAAAAGTTTTTTCCATGGCTCTTGGCACACCAAAAATTTTTGTTATCCTGCTAAATTGCTGTAGCATATCATAACACTTAGAAGAACCCGAAGGACCTATGAAAATAAAATCATCTAGGTAGTGTAAAATACCTTCTGACCCTGACTCAGCTTTTACTACCCATTCAAGGAATAAGCACACGAAATGGAACAGCCCATAGGCAGGCACATGTCATAGAACTATTCGCCTTCAAACTGAATCCCCAATGAATTATATGAAGATGGAGACATAGGTATTCAACGAAAAGCAGCCTTGATATCTGCTTTTGCAAGCAAGGCTACTTCCCCAAATTTTCTTACCTTAAATATTGCTTTAAAAAGTGCAATAATGTGCAATAAGAAACAGATGCTATACTCTCATCAATTTCATCATTTAACGATGCACCTTTAGGATAAGAGAGGTAATGTAAGAGCCTAAATGAATTAGGCTCTTTTTTTTGGGATGATTCCTAGCAGGGAAATTCTAAAATTCTCAAATGGTGGAGGCCTGCCATGCAACCTTATTTTATTTCTTTGAGTAACTTCTCTTTGACTATATTTGGAAACTGTAAAACTGACATCAAATTCCTAAAGTATGTACAAGCCTCTCCACTAAATACCAGGAAAGGAAAACCTTTTGAAAAACTGTTTTTTAAAAACATGGCCCTCTACTTGTCTGGGTAGATTTCCAGCCACTGTAGCATGTTTTCCAATCTCACTGGTGTGTGAACTTTTTGACGCACTTTGAAATCTCTTTGAAAGACATTTCTTTGAAACATTTTTGTGGAGGATGCCTTCCTGAAAAATGGGGACATTAATGGTTGTATTTGCATGAATTACCCCACTAACATTGGTGCTCATTAAATGCATAACAGAAACATATTTTATAAGGTGATATAGCTGTCCATTTCAGAGGTTTTGTAATTGCAGGCCTTTGTGGAGCTATTAAATTTTACCACAAGCCAACATAATTTTAATGAGGGGTATACATATAGCATTTGTCAGAATGTTTCATCGTAATGATACCACCCTAAGCCTCCAAAGCTCCTATATGGCTTTATTATGTGTTCCAGATGTTGGAAGAGACAATTGCAAAACTCAGGTTGTTTTTCTCCTATGACACTGGAGAATATAGCAAAAGCTTGCATCCTCATCTGTTTTATCTTCAGATTTTTTATCCATTTTAATTGTACATTTTTTAGATAATGGAAATAAATGACAATATATTAATGAATTCACATTTCCATATTTTTTCTTTTATCAGTGCTGAAAGGTGATAACCCGATGGCGAGATCTCACATGGTAGCACCTCTTTTAAACATGTCTCAGGGACTGCTGGCGTATGAACAGAAATGTTCGTAGGAATTTAATTATTAGTAGAAACTAATGCTCCAGTATTAGCATTCATATTTAACAAATTGACATTCCCAGCTGAATTGGCCCATACTGCTGCCTTATTTGGGTTATTAGTAGTAGAATTAATGCTATTTAGATTTGGTTATAGACTCATTAACCACTTGCTGACTGCCGCACGACTATATACTGCGGCAGTCAGCCTCTCGTGGGCAAAGTGACGTATGGGTACGTTACTCGCCCACGAGCCTGTAGGGGGCAAGCGCGTTCCCTGCCATCCCCGCGCGTGTGACCGGCGGCTCCGATGTCCGCCGGCCACTCGCGATCTCCCTCAGGAGAGGGAGAAAGACAGATAGCTGATGTAAACACAGCCATCTGTCATTCTCCCTTAGATCATCACAGAGGCTATGCGATCCTGCTATGTAGGATCATATGTCTCTGTGATGATCTAACAATCCATGCCCCCTGACAGTTAGAATCACACCCCTAGGGACACACTTAACCCCTTGATCACC
This sequence comes from Pelophylax lessonae, assembly GCF_965119305.1. Classification (NCBI taxonomy): domain Eukaryota; kingdom Metazoa; phylum Chordata; class Amphibia; order Anura; family Ranidae; genus Pelophylax; species Pelophylax lessonae. The sequence continues at coordinate 428,363,148 of NC_138771.1, forward strand.
AATAAAGTTAACCCCTTCCCTGCCAGTGTCATTTTGACAGTAACAGTGCATATTTATTGCACTGATTACTGTAGTACTGTCACTGGTACTCCCAAAATTGTCAAAAATGTCAGTCAGGGGTCCAATCTGTCCGCCACAATGTCGCAGTCCCACAAACAAAATCGCAGATCACCGCCATTACTAGTTAAAAAAAAAAACGATAAAAATTACATAAATCTTTCACGCAGTTAGTAAACGCAATAACTTTTGCGCAAACCAATCAAAATACGCCTATTGTGATTTTTTTTTACCAAAAATATGTAGCAGAAAACAAATTGGCCTAAAATGTTAAAAAATTTAGATTTTTACATTTTTTTTCTTTTGAGAATTTCATGTAAAAAAAGTGAAAAATATTGTTATTTTTTTTTTAAATTGCCGCTATTTTTTTGTTTATAGCGCAAAAAAATAAAAATTGCACAGGTGATAAAATACCACCAAAAGAAAAAAAGGACGTCAATTTAATTTTGGTACAGCGTCGCACGACCGCGTAATTGTCCGTTAAATTCACGCAGTGCCGAATCGTAAAATAGGGCCTGGTCTTTGAGCAACCAAATCCTCCGGGGCTTAAGTGGTTAATATTGCTTGCATGTATAATAACTCACCATTCCCATTAGGTGGTGCTGTTTCTGTAGTCTGTGGTAAAGCAGCACTGTGCAGCTCTCTGCTGCTTCTACTGGCCAGTGAGGGGATTGCTTGCCTATCCTCAGCCCTGAGGCTGAGCTCTTAATCCAAAGGCCTGTAGGTGGGTATTGCAAGTTGCTCAGCAACTTCTTCACAGAGTGGCGCTGTCTCTTGACTCAGCTGTGGCTCAGCCTCCTGCCATCTTCTCTGTCCACCCACCTCTTTTCTTGGGCGACGAAGGAGATAGGAGTCTACTTTTCTTTCCCTCTTGCTGGCTGGCCCTTCCAAGCCTCGTCTCCGATGCTGCTTCTTCTCCTGGCCTTGTCCTCTCCTTCTCTTCGCCCAGAGCCCAATGGGGCCACATCAGTGGGCCGCACTGGTTCTGTTGGTGCTGTTGTGGGATAAAGGCCGTGGGTCTCCCTCTACTCCATCTTCTTCCTGGTGAGTCTTCAGGCCATTCTTATGCCTCTTCATTCTGTTGCTCATGCTGGTCCTCCCCTTCTTCAGCCATCTCAAGGCACCGCTGGAGCCAGTCTTCTCCTCCGCTGCTTCCAGCCCGCTCCAGGACCTATTGCATCAGTGTCTTCATGATCATGTCTGCAGCAGTGAGATCCTAAGTATTATAGCTCACTGGAACTCGCTGAGCTGACTCCTGACCAACTAGCAAACATTTCAATTTAGGGGGCCTTTAAATAGTAAGCCCCACTGATTTTGGAATATTCCAATGTACCATGTGACATTCCAGAATTTTTCCTAGGTCATGTGGTATATTTTCCCACCTAAACTTTATTTAAATTATTTTTAAAGTTACAGTAACTTTATTTAAAATGTTAAAGGTAAAGTACCCTTATTAAAAAATGTATGCGGCCGCACTTTTACTGATTTTCTCCAGAGCTTAGTGAATGAGGTGAAGCTTCACTCTGAAAAGTTTTACCTGTAAATTATATTTTGAGATTTATTATATCTCAAATATGATTTAGGTTAATGAGAGTTATTTGACCATGAGTGGAAGCTTTAACACAACAACAAAAATGTATTGATAGCAAGGAGGCCTAAACTAATACACATCAATCTATCTATTGTACAGAAAAGGAAAATTAATCATAGGTCAAAGGAACGAATACAGAGTATGATACTCAAAACATGAAGATACAAACAGTAAGACAGATAACACATGGGACAAGCATTTAGATATAAGTCCAAGAGGTATATTCCCTAGTTAGCATGCCCACGAGAGCTGCCTCCTAGTCTGGTGTTTTCAGAGACTTCTCTCCTCCAAGACTTAACTAATATAAGCCTAACTCTCTTAGACTTGCCTAGGGACATACCGATTGGTGGAGCTATTTTACCCCTCTCCTCCCTCCGGATGTATCTCATGCAGGATTGGACAATTTTCCCACCCCCTATATTTAGCATAATCAAGCCCCTCCTCTCTGGAGGGAATTAATTATGCCAGGTCATCTCCCAAGCAAATTGTCCATTCCTGAACAGACAGCCCCCTTCATTGCATAACTAAAGAGAGCGTCTTTGAAGGGGAGGCAGAAATAACGAAGAAAGTGAAACGGTCCCGTAAAGTCTGTAAAAAGGAACTTAATTAAGGTGTTGCCCTTTCTCCCATACATGTTTATGATGGGTAAAAACCCAATTTTTTCTTTAGGCTAGGGTTTAGCCCAATCTAACATTTCTGCACTTCAAAATCAATTACTAACGCCTGCAGAGTTTGTTCACACAAATTAACACCAATTAACTTCGGTTAACTTATATCAAACTTTTAGTAAAAACCAAAACCCAATATCTCATAAGTATATATATATATATATATATATATATATATATATATATATATATATATATATATATACCCCTCACATTTTTGAAAATATTTTATTATATCTTACATGTGACAACACTGAAGTGACACTTTGCTCCAGCACTGCCTTAGCCCTCTTGTTCATGGAGTTCACCAGAGCATCACAGGTTGCACTAGAGTCCTAGATGACATCATGGAGCTGTTGGATGTTATAGACCTTGCGCTCCTCCACCTTCCATTTGAGGATGCCCCACAGATGCTCAATAGGGTTTAGGTCTGGAGACATGCTTGGTCCGTCCATCACCTTTACCCTCAGCTTCTTTAGCAAGGCAGTGGTCATCTTGGAGGTGTGTTTGGGGTCATTGTCATGTTGAAATACTTCCCTGTGGCCCAATTTCCGAAGGGAGAGGATCATGCTCTGCTTCAGTATGCCAAAGTACATGTTGGCATTCATAGTTTCCTCAATGAACTGTAGCTTCCCAGTGCCGGCAGCACTCATGCAGCCCCAGACCATAACACTCCCATCACTATGCTTGACTGTAGGCAAGACACACTTGTCTTTGTACTCCTCATCTGGTTGCCACCACGCACACTTGACACCATCTGAACCAAATAAATCTGCCTGATCTTATATGGATAGGACGTAGGGTATTGTCCACATCCTGAAATTGATACTCTTAGATATTCCGCCTACCTCTAGCCATGAGCAACATTTACCCAAAAGAGTGACTACTGAAACACTATATTGGCCCACTTATCCATGGGGACCGTCTAGGACCAACAATGGATCATTGTGGAGCCCACGATGTTGTCAATTACCAGCCATTTCTATAATATTCCTTTTCTCAGTGAACTACGTCTTCTATTAGACCAGACACCTCTTTTTCGGTTGACACCGATTTTAATTGACAGCCCAGTTACCCCTACAAAAAAGACTCCTCTGGGTAAACATTGTGCATAGAACACTGGTTGACCCCTGAAGAAGGGTTTCTAAACCCGAAACGCGTAGGGTCCTGTCCGGTTCTTTCTACCAATGGTACCCAAGGTCTTCTGTATGGATACTGGTCTGTCTTCGCTTGCAGGTTTTTAAAATTCACACATGTCTAGCTTGTGCTAGTCATATATATGTTTGTGGATTTATTTTTTGTTTATGTAATAAAATTTTGACTTTTATATACACATTGTTGCACCCTTCTTTCAGTGTTTTAGTGGCATGGAAAGTCCCAAATCATTGGGGGTACTCTCTTTGTATCTACTTATTGGGATGATGGCCACAAACACTGGGTACTAAGTGATAGGTTCTACCAGAAAAGTTATTTATTTTGTAATTCAATGTCTCCAAACCTTTTTCACATTGTTCCATCTGTGCTATGCAGAATTATACCTTACTTGGGAATTCTATGATTCTCTGAAAATTTGAAAACTCATAATACATATATTAAGGAGAAAAATGTGTAATTCACTGAGTCAGCTGGTTATAAGGGATCACTTGCTGATACTAAAGGTGAAAAATGCAAAATTTTATCTTTGTTTGTAACTGCCAGAGTACTTTGTATGAAGATAATATATGCTACGTTAATTAGATATTAAAGCTAATTTGTAATTAAGTTTGTTCTTAAATTTGATTTAATTTCAGACTTACTTTCTTGACTTGACTTATAGACTTATAGTATATTTGTAGACTTACCTATAGTAAATAATCATATCAAGTAAAAAAAAAATCTTGTTTCTAACCAATATATATACTATGTTTCTAAGCTATTTACTGTATACATTATATATTTGAATAATAAATATGTAGGCTCCTCCTTCAGTTCTGCAACTTTGCTGATCCTCTTGATAAAAACAATAGATTGCATTTTCTAAACAGTAAAACAGCCACAATGCTCTTGATAGCTAGATACCAGGCTTCCTAGTCTGTAGATCATGACTAGAAAGTGCCAGGGAGCTTGAAAGCAGTTTTCATCTGTATAGATGAAACAAAAACTTTTTTTTACTAATGTGATCTGCTGAAACTAACACATGCCATCTTAATCCACTTGAAGAGTTAACTTTAATAATAAAGCAACTTAAAAATTGCTTTGATTGAATAGATCTCAGCAGTGTTATTAACCACTTGCTGACCGCGTAATGTACTTTTACTGCAGCAAAGTGGCTCTATTGTGTGAAATCATATACTTGTACGTCATTTTGTGCAAAAGCATCTAGGGGGCGCGCACTGCCAGAGACCTGATCGGGCGCTCATTGGAAAGAGGGGGAGCCAATCAGGGCCAAATGGTGTCAGGTAGCTATACAAATAATGCTCACAGAATAGGATTGCGACAGGGCTTGAGTTTCCCTGAAGCTCCCCCAAGGTAGCCAATCGTCAGCCTGGAGAGGTGAAACAGCTGGGGTTGCCTTAAAGGGGACATCACGTAATTTTAGCTGGAGTGCTATGCTGCTTGTCATTGGGCAGCAGTTTGTACTCTGTCTGGTGATCACAGGAACACATTTTTTGGATGGATAACTTCTAAACAGTGGACAGCAAACAGGTTTTGCTGCCTGTAATTCAAGAAGCCATTTATTCTGGTAAGTTTTATCTCTGATGGGTAATCAAAGTTTAATGGATATTCATTCAATTTGCATACAATGGTGAAGGAAGAGTCCTATTGAAGTTCCATCTGGAAGAAATTTGTTTGCGCAACAATTTAGTATTTTTTGGTGCTACCTTTTTCACATTCATATTTATTTAAAAGCGTTTAATATACTTTGAAAATAAAGTTAAAACTATTGTTTGTCTATTTTGACTATTATTAACAACACTGAGACCTTTTTTAAAGCAATGACATTTAAAATGTACTCTTTTCGTAGATTAAAAGGGGATGTTAGCTTCAGCAAACCACAAAAACTGTTTTTGTTTGCTCTAAACTAAAAAAAAATGCTTTTGAGCTCCCTGACAGTTTTCTAATCATGACAGATCCTACAGACTAGGCAGCCTAAATCAATTTGTGTCTAGCTATTAGGAGCAAAAATGTCTACAACTGCATATAAACCACCATTTTTTAAATGAAAATGCTTATTGCTGCAGTTCCTTAGTTTCACCTCAGAGCGCCGCTGTTTGACCAATAAGGAGAAGAATACAGAACTGGAGATCCACTGGAATGTTCATCACTCACACACACTGAAAATCTGCAAGAAGAGGCACAGCCATTTTCTGGATTTTCTGTGCACACCAAAATACAGAATATTTACTGTTGCCTACATGGATGGATTAAGCAAGTTAAGTATTTAGCCAACTGGACTGGATATTTTATTCTAGGTACTAAATGCTGAGAATGGATGAGTGGAAACTTCACACACAGATAAACAAAGGAATCAGATGGCAAGTATTATTTTCCTTCTTATTCTCCTGGCTGTGTCATTCAGTTTCTGGTCAGATTTATTATTCCATTGCAGAAGAATTGAGAAAAGACTCTGTTATAGCAAATATTGCAGATGACCTTAAATTAGATATCAAGCTGCTCTTGTCTAGAAAACTAAGAATTGTATCACGTGTTGCAGAGAAATATTTTTATGTGAATTTAGACAATGGAAATCTGTATGTGAAGGACAGGATAGATAGAGAGACACTATGTGGGCCAGAAACTACCTGCTTCCTAACCTTTGATGCAGTGGTTGAATATCCTTTTAACATTGTTAAGGTCAGAACTGAAATTCAGGATATAAATGACAATTCCCCCAGATTTACTCCTGATACATTTGCTTTGGAGATCAATGAATCAGCTCTACCTGGAACAAGATTTACATTGCAGAATGCAGAAGACCCTGATGCTGGTGCTAATTCAATAGATACATACAAGCTCAGTGATAATCAGCATTTTACACTAACCGAAAGTATCAGTCCAGATGGGAGCAAACTTCCTGGGCTTGTGTTGGAAAAGCCTTTAGATCGAGAGACACTCAAAGAGCATGAATTAATTTTAACAGCATTAGATGGGGGGAATCCTGTGAGGTCTGGGACAGCTGTAATAAAGATCATTGTCACTGATGCTAATGATAATGTTCCAGTATGTACTCAGCAACTGTATAAAGCCAGTGTGATTGAAAGTATTCCAATCAATACCACTATAATTACTGTAAATGCAACAGATAAAGATGAAGGTATCAATGGACAGATTACATATTCATTTAGCAAAACATCTGGTAATATCCATCACACAGGCATGTTTAACATTCATCCCAGTAATGGAGAAATTAAGATAAAGAGAACTTTAGACTTTGAAACAGCAAGAAACTATGAACTCTCAGTACAAACAAAGGATGGAGGTGGTTATGTAACTCATTGCAAAGTATTAATAGAAGTCATTGATGTCAATGACAATGCTCCTGAGATATCAATTAGTTCCCTCTCTACCCCCATACCTGAGGATTCTGCAGTTGGCACTATGATAGCTCTAATTGAAATTCATGATCAGGATTCTGGAGAAAACGGCGTTGTTGACTGTCAAATTATCGAAACAGTACCTTTTGATTTGATTGTGTCATCTGACAATTACTACAGAATAGCTACAAGATCTCCTATTGACAGAGAACAGCAGTCATCTTATAATATTACAATTATAGCTACTGATGGAGGATCTCCTTCACTTTCCAGCAGAAGAACCATCAAACTGGACATATCAGATATCAATGACAATCCACCAGTTTTTATGAAATCTACTTACATTGCTTATGTGCCAGAGAACAATTTACCAGGAGCCTTGATCTACAGAATACAAGCATCGGATCCTGACAATGGAGACAATGCTAAGATACTTTATTCCTTTTCAAGCAACAGCTCAGAAGTTCCGCCTGTGCCTTCCTTTTTATCTATTAACATGGAAACTGGAGTGCTCTATGCTCAGAAATCATTTGATTATGAGCAATTCAAGGAGTTGACAATAGAGGTGACTGCCAGAGACAGCGGATCCCCATCTCTGAACAGCAGTACAACACTAATTATACATATAGTAGATCAGAATGATAATGTACCAAAGATTTTGTACCCATCTCCTGAAATTGGTGGATTACCTATTTTTGAGATGGTTCCTTTTTCTTCTGAACCGGGTTCTTTAATAGCGAAAGTTGTTGCAGTGGATGCAGATTCTGGACATAACTCCTGGCTTTCTTATCATTTCCTTCATGTGTCAGAGACATTTCATTTTATTATTGATGAACACACTGGGGAAATCAAGATATCACGTGTCTTTCAAGAAAAGGATCTGTTAAATCATAAGGTTGTGGTTATGGTGAAGGACAATGGGATCCCCTCTCTCTCAGCTACAGTCACTTTAAGCCTTGTTGTTTCAGATAGCTTCCAGAAAGTGGTTCCTGAAGTCAGCAATCATATCAATGAAGATCCTCAAACCAGTTTGCAGCTATATTTAGTTATTGCGTTGGCACTAATTTCATTTTTATTCATCGTGACAGTAATATTGGTCACTATATCAAAATGTAGGGAAACTAGGCATTCCCCAAACCTTGGATCTCTAAGTGCTAGTCTGTATCCTCCAGCTGATCCCAGAATACTCTCCATGTATAGTGATGGAACATTACCTCTTCCCTACTCATATAATGTGTGTGTGGCTCTTGACCCAACGGATGACTTCACCTACATGAAATCTTACCAAACCGTTCCTGTAGATAATCTTATTGATACTGATGATTCTGGACTTGGAAATGACAGCTTACAACAGGCTTTGCCACCTAATAGTGAGGTGAGTAACATGTAAACATTAACCATTTACACTCTTCTATAGTTTGAATAATGTTTAAGATGGGATATATAACTAATGGAATTGTGGTATGGCTTAGATAATGATAAGCCAAGTCAAGATATAGAAAGTATATTTTTCCCAAAAAGGAATTTACGAGAATATTCCAGCATGTATATATACACACATAATTGGCTCCTAATGGCCACATCAGGTCAGGGTAGATCACGGTAAAGGGTCATGTAGTTAGTGACATTTTTTCATAAAGGTTATGTGTGACAGTATCTGTCAACCTATTTTACACTTTAATGTGAATTTAATCTTTAATAATATCATTTTCCCAACTTGATGGCATAGCACATAGACGTAAACTTTACATATTGTAATTGTTGTGCTGATTTTACAATTTTTTTTATTACTCTATGTAACAGTTTTAATTTATGCACTAGCAACATACAGGTAATTAATTGCATGAAGGGTTGCAGTGCAGAGCTAAGGTGTAGTTGCAATTGGTTCAAATTGCATAAAATAGAATACAGGCCAGTTACCTTTTTTCTTTTTTTTTTTGGATTTTACAGTATATTTTGGGTAGTATGACCGTGGTTTAATAAAATGGGTGTTTACAAGTTAAACTGAGTCAGATCTTGCTTTAAGTTTGATTTAAAGTGTTTTACAGTCGTTTCTATGTATTTTAAATTAAATATGTATCTAAAATCTATTTATAGCACATCCATATGCAAAATGTTTAGTATTGTTTAAAACTTTACCTATTACTCGATAGAGACATCCATACCAAACATATTTACCTTTGTATGCTTTATGATTTTGATTAGAGAAAGTTGTTCTTAGCTTTTGCATAAGTGTTTGCAACACTTACTGCAGGAATTACTGCAGAAAAAAGAACCTGAGACATACAATGTGTTGTTATATAACTTTAAATGTGGTTTTTGATTGGAGCTCATCAATAATGGCCCCATATTTTGCTCTATACTGCATATCATACAAGCACCCTATACACTGCATATTATCACACTGTACTTATTAGCATCACAAAAAAAGAAGTGGAATTCAATGAAAATACCCATTAACCTCTAGATATGATGCTGAGCATGTGCACTTAACTTCTTTTGTCGACCATGGCGAGGCCTTTTCTGAGTGGAATCTGGCATGTTAAACTGCTGTATGGTCTTGGCCACCGTGCTGCAGCTCAGTTTCAGGGTCTTGGCAATCTTCTTATAGCCTAGGCCATTTTTATTAGAGCAACGGTTCTTTTTTTCAGATCCTCAGAGAGTTATTTGCCATGAGGTGCCATGTTGAACTTCCAGTGACCAGTATGAGAGAGTAAGAGCGATAACACCAATTTTAACACACCGGCTCCCCATTCACACCTGAGACCTTGTAACACTAACGAGCCACATGACACCGGAGAGGGTAAATGGTGAATTGGGCCCAATTTGGACATTTTCTCTTAGGGGTGTACTCACTTTTGTTTCCAGAAGTTTAGACATTAATGGCTGTGTGTTGAGTTATTTTGAGGGGATTTTACACTGTTATACAAGCTGTACACTCACTACTTTACATTGCAGCAAAGTGTCATTTCTTCATTATGAAAAAAATGCAATAAAATATTTACAAAAATGTGAGGGGTGTACTCACTTTTGTTAGATGCTGTATATATATATAGATATAGATATAGATAGATATATCTATATATATATACGCTGTATATAATGTGACAGGATGAGTCACTTTGAGAATATAGGAAAATGCTACACAGGATTTGCATTTAGGGTAAATGAGCCGTTCTGAACTAGTGCTTCCGGGCAGAGAAAACTGAGTATTTGCCTTTCTCTGTATTCTGCGGCTCTGAATCAGAAAAGTCAGTCCTGTGTCCAGATTGTGCTAGACACCTGCAACCTGGCTGAGAACATGTGTGCTATGTCGCTATTTACTCAGGTCTGAGGATAGCTCAGGGCCCCTAGTTTGAAAACAGCTGCCAGTGCTGGAGATGGAAGTTCACATCGAGGGGTCAGAGGATTCAGCCAGAAGCCAAGATACAAAGGGTCCCACTTCCATAGGTCAGGTCAGCTCCTATCGGGGTGTCATGGAAACCCCAATCCATAGGCCACAGGGGGGCCATGCAGCAGGGCACTGTGACTAAAGGCTAGAGAGCCAAGTATTCAAGCAAGTTGGACAACACAGTCTAAGAGACTGATAAGAGGTACAGTGCGGTACTGCAGTTGAAGCTAAGTGAGCTTATGAGCCAGGTGGCTCTGCATTTTTCAGTGTTTGTATTCTGCTGAAGCTGAAGAAGACCCCTTTATGTGGAAGTCTTTCACGTACCTGGTTGGTGAGCCTGACTTGCGGAGGAAGGCCTCTCATACTGCTTCAACTCGAGAGCCACTGATGGTAAGACAGTAGCCGCTGGAACACGGCAGGTTAAGAGCGCCTATGATCAGTCTATTAGTCTGCGCAGGTAGTAGCTGGGAAGGAAGCCATGAGTAGCTGACAGCAGGCAGATGAGATAGCAGGCAGACGTGCCAGCAGGATAACTGGAAAAAAGGCAGACTGGCTTTACTTATGACAGACTGTGGATGCACAGCAGGAAGCAGGTGCCAGAAGATGCTGAGCTGGATTAAAGGAGCTGTAGCAGGCTGGAAGAGATGGAAGCAGGGTCAAATGAGCCGTGTTGGTAACAGATGGACAGATCAGGCAAATAAGGCACACAACAGCGTAGTCCGGTCACAGGCCGAGTCGGCAGCAAATGCAGGATCAACAGGTGCAGCAGGCAGAGACAGAATCTGGAGTGAAGCCAGGGGTCAGGACAAGTAGCAGACAGGAATAGTCGGAAGCAAGCTGGGTCAAGATCAGAGGTCAAACACAGGAATCAGGAACATACACAGAACACTGTAGACCAAACAGTTATTAGCCAGTGCTGAAGCTCTAGTTAAATAGGTTGTTTGGCACCAGCCTTGGTGACAGATGCACGCTCACATTTGCATTAGTATGTATGCCCACATCTGTTTGGCTCATTCTTGGCTGGCGCATGCGCATCTGTACTATGGCGAAGCCTTTCCTGACAAAATCATTTGTTTGTGAACTTGTGCTTTCTTTTAAAAAAAGTGGGTTACTATAGTTCCTGTCTGCCATGAACTCACTGTATGAACGCATCTACCATAAGAGATAGCTACCTTATCCCACTATATATATATATATATATATATATATATCATTCTTATTTTATAAATACATACAGTATGTAGACTCCACATTCTACATAGTTTTGCAGCTTGCTAAGATATGCTTCTTGTTACCTAATTTTTGCCTTGCTGATACTCTTATCTGCAATCTACCATACAGGGTCAGTCTGATTAAAAAAAAAACAAACTGCATTCTCTAATAAAGTGGAATAGCCATAATGCAAGAGATAAAGTGATCTGGGCTGTAGCTCACAGCTTGAAAGTGCTAGGGAACTTGAAAACAAGAACTCTTTGGTGCATGGTCCTGCTGTCTCTAGTGTCTTGCAAGGATATTTTTAGCTGTCAATAACACATGAATTATGACATTCTATAGTTATGAGGGAAGAGATCAATACCAAAGTGTAGTATCGCTAGACCAGGGTCTGGTTTAGTTAGACTACCTGTTAGGTCTGAGATTATCACAAAGATTTCTCACCAGAAGCTAATAATGCTCTTACATGATCAAAAAACTTTGGCTAAAGTCCCCACTTGGCCACATTTTCTCCAGCAGAAGGAGGAGTTGAAAGTCAACAATTTGGCCAGTTAATTTGGAGTCAGATGTCAATGCATTAGTAGTTTTTTTGTTAACTCCCAGTGCGTGACACTGTGATGTATAGTAGTTACAGTGTAGTGCCACGACCCACCGTTTGGTGGAGTATTCTTTTTAAAGGTCTGTTTCCCATTTTAGCATGGGGGAGTATTGGTAAAGGTGTTTTTTTTTTGAAGAGTGTTGTAAAATAGGTTGATTTCATTATGGGGAGTGTGGAGTGAACAAAGGTATTGCTACACCTCCTCCAGAATTATTACACTTGGGGGTAGATATTTGTGAAGGAAATCCCTAATCCTTGCGTATGTGAAGCTGCAGGTTGTAGGTAATCCATATTCCCTCCTCAGACCCTCTATATCCTTAAGAGAACGTTTTTTATAAAGATCTTCTACCCATTGTATATCCATTTATCTTCGTTGTCTGATCAAGAAGATATAGGGGATATGGTGTTCTAGAACATCTGTAGGGTAACAGGTGGTGTATGTGGGGTCCTTGATCCGGTGAGTTTAGTAGGGCTCACCCTGCCATGATAGAGGTTTGGGTTTGTTAATGGCTAAAAAATGTGTAGTGAGTGGGCGCCAAGCTTCCTCTAAAAGGATATGGTGCAGAATGTGTGACCTAGTGAGAGAAGATTCAAGCTCCACCCATATAGTATCTGAAATTGGGTGGAACCACTGATGAGGTTAAGCCAGTTGTGAAGCTCTAAGGTAATCTGTGTGGCCTGGGAGATCAATGCAACCCACCTTCCTGTGTTTGATGAAATAATGGTGTGCACATCTAGCTCATTTACTACTCCAGAGGAAGGTGTGCACCATAGATCTTAGATTCAAGAGGTATTAGAAAGGTACAGGGATTGGCTAGGTCTGGAATATGTAAAGTATTTTGGGTAATTTTTGCATTTTAAAAAAAACCAGCCATCCCAACCAAGACATTTCCACTTGGGACAGACATTTCAGATTCTGCCGTATATTTGCTAAAAGGAGTTTGTAGTTGGCCTCTACTAAGCTGTCCGTAGTTGTCAGTGTAATGCAATATTAATGTTAATATTGTAATAGATAAGGGATACTGTCATCCGTCCATGAGTAGGGCAAATTGGGCAGACATATGTTTGCATGTCTCTCCATGTACCCCTAAATCTAAAATGAAGGATTTTATGAAATTCACTTTATAATAATATATTATGCCAAATGCAGTTAAGACTTAAAAGGAGAGAGGCATGAGGAGTTTAGTCGGGAAAAGAATTACGTTGTCTGCGAAGAAATTGATTACATGTGTTTTCCGATTTGTTTGGAATTCCATGATATGCAGGTGAGACCAGATTGTTTCTGCTAAAGGTTCAATCATGAGATTGAATATGGAAGGGGAGAGGGGGGGCAGCCCTATCTGGTACCTTTTGAAATCTGAATGGACCTGGATAGTACACCTTTTCTGAGGATGCAGATTAAAGGCCTTGTATTGCTAATATGATCATGCCCTTGAATCCAAATGTTGCCAGGACTGCAGAAATATATCCCCAATGTACCCTGTCAAGCACCTTCTCCACGCCAATAGAGAGTAACAGAGAAGGCGTTCAACTGGTTGGTTCAGGCATATTGTATATTGTCAATTATATGCCTTGTAGTGTTTAGTCGTGCCAGCCTTTAATGAAGCAAAGTTGGTCTAAATTTATTAAGTGAGGGGAAGATGAGAAGGAGATGTTGAGAAAGCACTTTAGCACAGACTGTAATGTCCGTGTTGAGTAGTGATATTGGGTGGACGTTTGCTAGACTATTGAGTTTTTCATCTGGTTTTGGGAGGGTCACTACAGATGTCTCTAGCATCTCTGGTGGGGAAGAAGCATTGGATGTTGCTGCCATAAAAACAGATGGGGGTGAGAATTGTTTACATAGTTACATAATTACATAGTTAGTGAGGTTGAAAAAAGACATCAGTCCATCCAGTTCAACCTATGATGTGTGTGTGTGTTTGCTGTTAACCATACATTGTATACCCCTGTATGTTGTGGTCTTTAAGGTGCCCATCTAATAGTTTTTTTTTAAACTATCGATGCTCCCTGTTTAAAATGTGTTATAATACTCATTGGTAAAGAATTCTTTTTTATGTGATTTGCTGAAGCTAACATGAACCCTTTTAAGCCACAGGGTAAATTTTAATAATAGATTCCCTTTTTTTTTTTTTTTTTTAAGTTCTTAGTATTTTTAACATTGTTAAAACACACACAAACCATCTTTGTGTTATCATCTTATTTGTCATGATAATAATTCACTGATGTCATAACAAATACATACAGTACAAAATATATACAAATGCATTTAAAACACAGTTCTTTAAATGGAAATATTTATAGCTGCAGTTCCGTAGTTTCTCCTCAGAGCGCCGCTGTTTGACCAATAAGCAGAAGAATACAGAGCTGGAGATCCACTCGTATATTCATCACTCACACACACTGCTAATCTGCAAGAAGAGGCACAGCCATTTTCTGGATTTTCTGTACACACCGAAATACAGAATATTTACTGTTGTTTTTGTGGATGGATTAGGCAAATGAACTTTACAGTCCACCAGACTGGACATTTTGTGCTAGATACCAAACGATGAGAATGGATGAGTTGAAACTACACATACAGATAAACAAAGGAATCAGATGGCAAGTATTATTTTCCTTCTTTTTCTCCTGGCTGTGTCATTCAGCCTCTGGTCAGATTCATTATTCCATTGTAGAAGAAATGAGAAAAGACTCTGTTATAGCAAATATTGCAGATGATATTGCATTAGATATGAAGCAGCTCACATCTAGAAAACTAAGAATTGTATCACGTGTTGCAGAGAAATATTTTTATGTGAATTTACACAATGGAAATCTGTATGTGAAGGACAGGATAGATAGAGAGACACTATGTGGGCCAGAAACTACCTGCTTCCTAACCTTTGATGCAGTGGTTGAATATCCTTTTAACATTGTTAAGGTCAGAACTGAAATTCAGGATATAAATGACAATTCCCCCAGATTTACTCCTGATACATTTTCTTTGGAAATCATTGAATCAGCTTTACCTGGAACAAGATTTACATTGCAGAATGCAGAAGACCCTGATGCTGGTGCTAATTCAATAGACTCCTACAAGCTCAGTGATAATCAACATTTTACACTAACCGAGAGTATCAGTCCAGATGGAAGCAAATTTCCTGAACTTGTGTTAGAAAAGCCTTTAGATCGAGAAACACTTAAAGAGCATGAATTAATTTTAACAGCATTAGATGGGGGAAATCCTGTGAGGTCTGGCACAGCTGTAATAAAGATCATTGTCACTGATGCTAATGATAATGTTCCAGTATGTACTCAGCAACCATATAAAACCAGTGTGATTGAAAGTATTCCAATCAATACCACAATAATTACTGTAAATGCAACTGACAAAGATGAAGGTATCAATGGACAGATTACATATTCATTTAGCAAAACATCTGGTAATATCCATCACACAGGCATGTTTAACATTCATCCCAGTAATGGAGAAATTAAGATTAAGAAAACTTTAGACTTTGAAACAGCAAGAACCTATGAACTCTCAGTACAAGCAAAGGATGGTGGGGGTTTTGTTACTCATTGCAAAGTATTGATAGAAGTCATTGATGTCAATGACAATGCTCCTGAGATAATAATTAGTTCCTTGTCTACTCCCATACCTGAGGATTCTGCAGTTGGCACTATGATAGCTTTAATTGAAATTCATGATCAGGATTCTGGAGAAAATGGAGTGGTTGACTGTCAAATTATGGAAAAAGTACCTTTTGATTTGATTATGTCATCTGACAAGTATTACAGAATAGCTACAAGATCTTCTATGGACAGAGAACAGCGGTCATCTTATAATATTACAATTATAGCTACTGATGGAGGATTTCCTCCACTTTCCAGCAAAAGAACCATCAAACTGGACATATCAGATATCAATGACAATCCACCAGTTTTTATGAAATCTACTTATGTTGCTTATGTGCCAGAGAACAATTTACCAGGAGCCTTGATCTACAGAATACAAGCGTCGGATCCAGACAGTGGAGACAATGCTAAGATTTTTTATTCCATTTCAAACAACAATTCAGAAGTTCAGCACCAAGTTCAGACGTCCTTCTTGTCTATTAACATGGAAACTGGAGTTATCTATGCTCAGAAATCATTTGATTATGAGCAGTGCAAGGAGTTGACAATAGAGGTAACTGCCAGAGACAGTGGATCCCCATCTCTGAACAGCAGTACAACACTAATTATACATATAGTAGATCAGAATGATAATGTACCAAAAATTTTGTACCCATCTCCAGAAATGGGTGGATTACCTATCTTTGAGATGGTACCTTTTTCTTCTGAACCAGGTTCTCTAATAGCGAAAGTTGTTGCCGTGGATGCAGATTCTGGACATAACTCTTGGCTCTCTTATCATTTCATTCATGTGTCAGAGACATCGCATTTTATTATTGATGAACACACTGGGGAAATCAAGACATCACGTGTCTTTCAAGAAAAAGATCTAATAAATCACAAGGTTGTGGTGATGGTGAAGGACAATGGGATCCCCTCTCTCTCAGCGACAGTCACCTTAAGCCTTGTTGCTATAAATAGCTTCCAGCAAATGGTTCCAAAAGTCAGAAATCATATCAATGAAGATCCTCAAACCAGTTTGCAATTATATTTAGTTATTGCATTAGCACTGATTTCCTTTTTATTTATTATTACGGTAATATTGGTCATTATATCAAAATGCAGAGAGGCGAAGCATTCATCAAACCTTGGATCTCTCAGCGCTAGTCTGTATCCTCCAGCTGATCCCAGAATACTCTCCATGTATAGTGATGGAACATTACCTCTTCCCTACTCATATAATGTGTGTGTGGCTCTGGACCCAACAGATGACTTCACCTACATGAAACCCAAGCAAACTGTCCCTGTAGATAATCTTATTGATGCCGATGATTCTGGACTCAGAAGTGACAACTTACAACAGGCATTGCCACCTAGTAGCGAGGTAAGTAACATGAAAACATGAAACATTTATACTTTTGCATACAGTAGTATTGATAATGTTTGTGATAGGATCTATAACATAGAAGTATAGGATGGCCCATATAATGATACGTGAAGATATTGAAGATAAGATATAGGGAGCATGTTTACTTTTTATTCATGATATATATTAGTAATAATTAGCTTTTAATATAAATAATGTCTATTGCCTTATGGTTGTACAGTAAGGCACTATTTTTAGTTGCACACAGTAATTTGTGTTTACAAGATTAACAAAATTGCCTCCCAGTGATCTTTTCTGATCAAAATGGAAAGTTACAAGCTGAGATTGCAATTTTCTGACTTATGTTTACTTTGAAAACCATTCTACGTGCCCTTTGCTTTCCTAGTTCTGCTTATAAGAGTTGAAATATATGAATTGGACCTGCTGTGTTAATTTTACAAATATGTTTAATAACTGATGTGGCAATTTTAATATATGTACTAGCAACAGGCTAGTATGAATGTTTACAGTGAAAATTGATCAAATTGCAGAAAATGTACATTTTGACGTATTTTTGTATAATTTACAGTATATTTGATTTGGGGCAGTATGACCTTAATTTAGTGAATTGGGCTTTTTACAAGTTCAACTGAGTTAGAACCTGCTAATGTGTGACCAAAATTGTATTACAGCTTTTCTATGCATTTTACATTGCAATATATATTTAAAATCTATCTAAAGCACATTTATAGGCAACAGTTTTAGTCTTGTTAGATATTTCATCCAATACTTCATTGAGAAATTCATACCAAACATATACCTCTCTCATTAATGTACTTGGGTCTGTTTTTTTTTTTTTCTCATTTCAATTAGAGTAAATTATTCTTAACTTTTCATAAAGAATATTTCCTGCAGGAATGTTGGACTTACTTTCTTGACTTACATGATTGACGTGACTTGACTTATGGAATTACTTAATGTAAATACTCTACCTGTGTCTATGTCTTAAATAACTTGTTTCTAAGCATTATGTATATTATTATTTGAAATATGTAGGATCTGCTGTCTTATTAGTTCTCCCCCTCCAAGTTTTGCCTTGCCGATCCTCTTATCTGTAAATCTATTATACTATCATACAGGGTCTGTCAGAATGTAAAATAATACCCTGCATTCTCTAATAAAGTGAAACAGCCAAAATGCTCTTGATAGCTAGTTACCAAGTGATTTAGGCCACTGAGGCATTAAGTCACAGCTTGAAAGTGACAGGGAGTTTGGAAGCATAATATTTCATTTTCTGTTTTTGAATAAGCAAGATTTTTTTTTTTTTTTTTTTTTTACTAATGTGATTTTTTAAGCTAATACAAGCCCTCTTAACCACGTCAGCCTCAGCAAAATATCCATATGTCATCAGGTTGAAGTAGTTGTACCAGGATGATGGCTGCAGCTACTGGGATTATCCTGGTATCTTTGTTTTCAGCCTGTGATGGGCTTTATTGTAAAAGCAATATAAATGTAGAAGCTGGTTTGCCTTTGCAGTAGGTGGAAGGGTGTCCCTCCACCATCTTCCGTCGCTTTCCCATGGTTTTTCATCCCACCTGGACTGAAGCCGATGGTTCCACCTACTTACCACAGAGATGACCAAGGACCAGAATATCCCTGATCATCTCTATCGTCTATAAAACCATATACATTTTATTTTTTAAATATAGATATATGTGGGGTATCTTCTTACTTGATGTAGCATCGTCTTTTATATTTTACCAATCAATGGGGTATTATATTGGGGATTTGTGCATTACAGTTCATTAAAGTGTATTTAAAAAAAAAATTGTGTTTGAAAAACCGCTGCGCAAATACCGTGTGACATAAAAAATTGCAAATCCCATCATTTTATTCCCTAGGGACTCTGCTTAAAAAATACATAATTTTGGGGGAGTTACAAGTAATTTTCTAGAAAAAAATGCTGATTTTTACATGTAGAAGAAATGTTAGAATAGGCTTGGGGTTGAAGTGGTTAAGCGACGTGAAAAGTACATTTTGATAACAGAACCACTTTAAAAAAAATTTGTCTGAAAATGTCTCAGTATTTGTAAATTGTAAAGATAGATAAGATAGACAAACCAACTAACTGTATATTAAAAGCTTTTAAAATAACTATGCAATGGTCATTTAATACATTCGTTTTTAGTTTGTCATCATCTTTTTTGCCAAGATCATAATTCACTGATGATATAATAAAGGCATACAGTTCAAAATGTATAAAAATGCATTTAAAACACAATTCTTGAAATAAAAAATATTTATAGCTGCAGTTCCTTAGATTCACCTCAGAGCGCCGCTGTTTGACCAATAAGCAGAAGAATACAGAACTGGAGATCCACTGGTATATTCATCACTCACACACACTGAAAATCTGCAAGAAGGGGCACAGCCATTTTCTGGATTTTCTGTGCACACCAAAATACAGAAAATTGTAATTTTGCTTTTTTGGCTGGATTAAGCAAATTAACTTGCATGGACTAGACATTTTATTCCGGATAACAATTGCTGAGAATGGATTTTTGGAAATTTCACACAAAGACATACAAAGGAATCAAATGGCAAGTATTATTTTCCTTCTCTTTCTTCGGGCTGTGTCATTCAGTCTCTGGTCAGATTCATTATTCCATTGTAGAAGAAATGAGAAAAGACTCTGTTATAGCAAATATTGCAGATGATCTTGGATTAGATATTAAACTGCTTTCATCTAGAAAACTAAGAATTGTATCACGTGTTGCAGAGAAATATTTTTATGTGAATTTAGACAATGGAAATCTGTATGTGAAGGACAGGATAGATAGAGAGACACTATGTGGGCCAGAAACAACCTGCATCCTAACATTTGATGCTGTGGTTGAATATCCTTTTAACATTGTTAATGTCAGAACTGAAATTCAGGATGTAAATGACAATTCCCCCAGATTTACTCCTGATACGTTTTCTTTGGAGATCAATGAATCAGCTCTACCTGGAACACGACTTACATTACAGAATGCAGAAGACCCTGATACTGGTTCTAATTCAATAGACTCCTACAAGCTCAGTGATAATCAGCATTTTACACTAACTGAAAGTATCAGTCCAGATGGGAGCAAATTTCCTGAACTTGTGTTAGAAAAGCCTTTAGATCGAGAGACACTCAAAGAGCATGAATTAATTTTATCAGCATTAGATGGAGGAAATCCTGTGAGGTCTGGCACAGCTGTAATAAAGATCATTGTCACTGATGCTAATGATAATGTTCCAGTATGTACTCAGCAACCATATAAAACCAGTGTGATTGAAAGTATTCCAATCAATACCACAATAATTACTGTAAATGCAACTGACAAAGATGAAGGTATCAATGGACAGATTACATATTCATTTAGCAAAACATCTGGTAATATCCATCACACAGGCATGTTTAACATTCATCCCAGTAATGGAGAAATTAAGATTAAGAAAACTTTAGACTTTGAAACAGCAAGAACCTATGAACTCTCTGTACAAGCTAAGGATGGTGGGGGTTTTGTTACTCATTGCAAAGTATTGATAGAAGTCATTGATGTCAATGACAATGCTCCTGAGATAATAATTAGTTCCTTGTCTACTCCCATACCTGAGGATTCTGCAGTTGGCACTATGATAGCTTTAATTGAAATTCATGATCAGGATTCTGGAGAAAATGGAGTGGTTGACTGTCAAATTATGGAAAAAGTACCTTTTGATTTGATTATGTCATCTGACAAGTATTACAGAATAGCTACAAGATCCTCTATGGACAGAGAACAGCGGTCATCTTATAATATTGCAATTATAGCTACTGATGGAGGAACTCCTCCACTTTCCAGCAAAAGAGCCATCAAACTGGACATATCAGATATCAATGACAATCCACCAGTTTTTATGAAATCTACTTATGTTGCTTATGTGCCAGAGAACAATTTACCAGGAGCCTTGATCTACAGAATACAAGCGTCGGATCCAGACAGTGGAGACAATGCTAAGATTTTTTATTCCATTTCAAACAACAATTCAGAAGTTCAGCACCAAGTTCAGACGTCCTTCTTATCTATTAACACGGAAACTGGAGTTCTCTATGCTCAGAAATCATTTGATTATGAGCAGTGCAAGAAGTTGATAATAGAGGTAACTGCCAGAGACAGTGGATCCCCATCTCTGAACAGCAGTACAACACTAATTATACATATAGTAGATCAGAATGATAATGTACCAAAAATTTTGTACCCATCTCCAGAAATGGGTGGATTACCTATCTTTGAGATGGTTCCTTTTTCTTCTGAACCAGGTTCTCTAATAGCGAAAGTTGTTGCAGTGGATGCAGATTCTGGACATAACTCTTGGCTCTCTTATCATTTCATTCATGTGTCAGAGACATCGCATTTTATTATTGATGAACACACTGGGGAAATCAAGACATCACGTGTCTTTCAAGAAAAAGATCTAATAAATCATAAGGTTGTGGTAATGGTGAAGGACAATGGGATCCCCTCTCTCTCAGCTACAGTCACCTTAAGCCTTGTTGCTATAAATAGCTTCCAGCAAATGGTTCCAAAAGTCAGCAATCATATCAATGAAGATCCTCAAACCAGTTTGCAATTATATTTAGTAATTGCATTAGCACTGATTTCCTTTTTATTTATTATTACTGTAATATTGGTCATTATATCAAAATGCAGAGAGGCGAAGCATTCATCAAACCTTGGATCTCTCAGCGCTAGTCTGTATCCTCCAGCTGATCCCAGAATACTCTCCATGTATAGTGATGGAACATTACCTCTTCCCTACTCATATAATGTGTGTGTGGCTCTGGACCCAACAGATAACTTCACCTACATGAAACCCAAGCAAAATGTCCCTGTAGATAATCTTATTGATGCTGATGATTCTGGACTCAGAAGTGACAACTTACAACAGGCATTGCCACCTAGTAGTGAGGTAAGTAACATGAAAACATGAAACATTTATATTTTTGTATACAGTAGTATTGATAATGTCTGTAATAGGATCTATAACATAGAAGTATAGTATGGCCCATCTAATGATACATGAAGATATTGAAGATAAGATATAGGGAGGATGTTTACTTTTTATTCATGATATACTGTATATTAGTAATAATTAGCTTTTAATATAAATAATGTCTATTGACTTATGGTTGTACAGTAAGGCAATATTTTTAGTTGCACACAGTAATTTGTGTTTACAAGAACAAAATTACCTCCCAGTGATCCCAGTGATCTTTTCTGATCAAAATGGAAAGTTACAAGCTGAGATTGCAATTTTCTGACTTATGTTTACTTTGAAAACCATTCTGCGTGCCCTTTGCTTTCCTAGTTCTGCTTATAAGAGTTGAAATATATGAATTGGACCTGCTGTGTTAATTTTACAAATATGTTTAATAACTGATGTGGCAATTTTAATGTATGTACTAGCAACAGGCTAGTATGAATGTTTACAGTAAAAATGGATCAAACTGCAGAAAATTTAACTTTTGAATTATTTTTTGTATAATATACAGTATATTTGATTTGGGGCAGTATGACCTTAATTTAGTGAATTGGGCTTTTTACAAGTTCCACTGAGTTAGAACCTGCTAATGTATGACCAAAATTGTATTACAGTTTCTCTATGCATTTTGCATTGCAATATATATCTAAAATGTATCTAAAGCACATTCATAGGCAACAGTTTTAGTCTTGTTAGATATTTCATCTATTACTTCATTGAGAAATTCATACCAAACATATACCTCTCTCATTAATGTACTCGGGTCTGTTTTTTTTTTTTTTTAATTTTTAATTAGAGTAAATTATTCTTAACTTTTCATATAGAATATTTCCTGCAGGAATGTTGGACTTACTTTCTTGACTTACATGATTGACTTGACTTGACTTATGGAATTACTTAATGTAAATACTCTACCTGTGTCTATGTCTTAAATAACTTGTTTCTAAGCATTATATCTATTAATATTTGAATTTAAATATGTAGGATTGAATGTCTTATTAGTCCTCCACCTCCAAGTTTTGCCTTGCCGATCCACTTATCTATAAATCTATTATACTATCATACAGGGTCTGTCAGAATGTAAAATAATACCCTGCATTCTCTAATAAAGCAAAACAGCCACAATGCTCTTGATAGCTAGATACCAAGTGATCTAGGCCACTGAGGCATTAGGTCACAGCTTGAAAGTGCCTGCGAGCTTGGAAGCATAATATTTCATTTTCTGTTTAGAATAAGCAAGAATTTTTTTTACTAATGTAATTTTTTGAAGCTAACACAAGCCCTCCTAACCACTTCAGCCTCAGCAAAATATCCATATGTCATCAGGTTGAAGTAGTTGTAACAGGAAGATGGCTGTAGCTACTGGCTTTGTCCTAGTATCTTTTTTTTCAGCCAGTGATGGGCTTTAATGTAAAAGCAATATAAATGTAGAAACTGGATTGCCTTTACAGGCAGTGGAAGGGTGTCCCTCCACCATCTTCTGTCGCATTCCCAAGCTTTTCCATCCCACCTGGACTGAAGCTGGAGGTTCCACCTGCTTACCACACAGATGACCAAGGACCAGAACATCCCTCATCATCTCTATGGTCTACAAAACCATAATATTGATACGTGGGGTATCTATTTACTAGATGTAGCATCATCTTTTATATTTTACCAATCAATGGGGTATTATATTGTGGATTTGTGCATTACAGTTCATTAAAGTGTATTTTTTCCAAAAAAATTGTGTTTGAAAAACTGCTGCACAAATACTGTGTGACATAAAAAATTGCAACACCCATCACGTTATTCTGTAGGGACTCTGCTTAAAAAATATATAATTTTGGGGGAGTTACAATTAATTTTATAGAAAAAAAATGCTTATTTTTATATGTAGAGGAAATTTTAGAATATGCTTGGGGTTAAAGTGGTTAAACGACGTGAAGAGTACATTTCAATAACAGAACCACTTTTAAAAAAATTTTGCTTGAAAATGTCTCAGTATTTGTAAATTGTCAAGATTGATAAGATAGACAAACCAATTACCTGTATATTAAACGCTTTTAAAATAACTATGCAATGGTCATTTAGTACATTCGTTTTTTGTTTATCATTATCTTTTTTGCCAAGATCATAATTCACTGATGACATAACAAAGGCATACAGTTCAAAATGTATATAAATGCATTTAAAACACAATTCTTGAAATGAAAATATTTATAGCTGCAGTTCCTTAGATTCACCTCAGAGCGCCGCTGTTTGACCAATAAGCAGAAGAATACAGAACTGGAGATCCACTGGAATATTCATCACTCACACACAC
This sequence comes from Pelophylax lessonae, assembly GCF_965119305.1. NCBI lineage: Eukaryota > Metazoa > Chordata > Amphibia > Anura > Ranidae > Pelophylax > Pelophylax lessonae. Next base: position 428,387,502 of record NC_138771.1, read on the forward strand.
TGAAAATCTGCAAGAAGGGGCACAGCCATTTTCTGGATTTTCTGTGCACACCAAAATACAGAAAATTGTAATTTTGCTTTTGTGGCTGGATTAAGCAAATGAACTTGCATGGACTAGACATTTTATTCCGGATAACAATTGTGGAAAATGGATTTTTGGAAACTTCACACAAAGACATACAAAGGAATCAAATGGCAAGTATTATTTTCATTCTCTTTCTTCTGGCTGTGTCATTCAGTCTCTGGTCAGATTCATTATTCCATTGTAGAAGAAATGAGAAAAGACTCTGTTATAGCAAATATTGCAGATGATCTTGGATTAGATATGAAGCTGCTCTTGTCTAGAAAACTAAGAATTGTATCACGTGTTGCAGAGAAATATTTTTATGTGAATTTAGACAATGGAAATCTGTATGTGAAGGACAGGATAGATAGAGAGACACTGTGTGGGCCAGAAACTACCTGCTTCCTAACATTTGATGCTGTGGTTGAATATCCTTTTAACATTGTTAAGGTCAGAACTGAAATTCAGGATATAAATGACAATTCCCCCAGATTTACTCCTGATAAATTTCCTTTGGAAATCATTGAATTAGCTCTACCTGGAACACGACTTACATTACAGAATGCAGAAGACCCTGATACTGGTTCTAATTCAATAGACTCATACAAGCTCAGTGATAATCAGCATTTTACACTAACTGAAAGTATCAGTCCAGATGGGAGCAAATTTCCTGTGCTTGTGTTGGAAAAGCCTTTAGATCGAGAGACACTCAAGGAGCATGAATTAATTTTAACAGCATTAGATGGGGGAAATCCTGTGAGGTCTGGGACAGCTGTAATAAAGATCATTGTCACTGATGCTAATGATAATGTTCCAGTATGTACTCAGCAACCATATAAAACCAGTGTGACTGAAAGTATTCCAATCAATACCACAATAATTACTGTAAATGCAACTGACAAAGATGAAGGTATCAATGGACAGATTACATATTCATTTAGCAAAACATCTGGTAATATCCATCACACAGGCATGTTTAACATTCATCCCAGTAATGGTGAAATTAAGATAAAGATACCTTTAGACTTTGAAAGAGCAAGAAATTATGAACTCTCTGTACAAGCTAAGGATGGAGGTGGTTTTGTTACTCATTGCAAAGTATTAATAGAAGTCATTGATGTCAATGACAATGCTCCTGAGATAATAATTAGTTCCCTCTCTACTCCCATACCTGAGGATTCTGCAGTTGGCACTATGATAGCTCTAATTGAAATTCATGATCAGGATTCTGGAGAAAATGGAGTAGTTGACTGTCAAATTATCGAAACAATACCTTTTGATTTGATTGTGTCATCTGACAATTATTACAGAATAGCTACAAGATCTCCTATTGACAGAGAACAGCAGTCATCCTATAATATTACAATTACAGCTACTGATGGAGGATCTCCTCCTCTTTCTAGCAGAAGAACCATCAAACTGGACATATCAGATATCAATGACAATCCACCAGTTTTTATGAAATCTACTTACATTGCTTATGTGCCAGAGAACAATTTACCAGGAGCCTTGATCTATAGAATACAAGCATCGGATCCTGATAGTGGAGACAATGCTAAGATTTTGTATTCCATTTCAGGCAACAGTTCAGAAGTTCAGCCTGTACTTTCCCTCTTATCTATTAACATGGAAACTGGAGTTCTCTATGCTCAGAAATCATTTGATTATGAGCAGTGCAAGGAGCTGATAATAGAGGTAACTGCCAGAGACAGTGGATCCCCATCTCTGAACAGCAGTACAACACTAATTATACATATAGTAGATCAGAATGATAATGTACCAAAAATTTTGTACCCATCTCCAGAAATCAGTGGATTACCTATTTTTGAGATGGTCCCTTTTTCTTCTGAGCCAGGTTCTTTAATTGCAAAAGTTGTTGCAGTGGATGCAGATTCTGGACATAACTCTTGGCTCTCGTATCATTTTATTCATGTGTCAGAGACATCGCATTTTATTATTGATGAACACACTGGGGAAATCAAGATATCACGTGTCTTTCAAGAAAAGGACCTGTTAAATCATAAGATTGTGGTGATGGTGAAGGACAATGGGATCCCCTCTTTCTCAGCTACAGTCACCTTAAGTCTTGTTGTTGCAGATAGCTTCCAGCAAGTGCTTCCTGAAGTCAGGAATCATATCAATGAGGATCCTCAAACCAGTTTGCAATTATATTTAGTTATTGCGTTGGCACTCATTTCATTTTTATTCATTGTGACAGTAATATTGGTCATTATATCAAAATGTAGAGAAACGAGGCATTCACCAAACCTTGGATCTCTAAGTGCTAGTCTGTATCCTCCAGCTGATCCCAGAATGCTCTCCATGTATAGCAATGGAACATTGCCTATTCCCTACTCATACAATGTATGTGTGGCTCTGGACCCAACGGATGACTTCACCTACGTAACATCTAAGCAAACCGTACCTGTAGATAATCTTATTGACACTGATGATTCTGGTCTCGGAAATGACAGCTTACAACAGGCTTTGCCACCTAGTAGTGAAGTGAGTAACATGTAAACATTAACTATTCATACTTTTGTATAGCGATGATAATGTTCATGAAGGGATCTATAACATATAGAAGTTTAGTGTGGCAGAAGTAATGATAAGAGAAGAGAACTATGATATAGAAAGCGTGATTATTTTTAATGACACTTATTACTAATAATTAGCTTTTAATATGTATAATGTTTTTTGTGCTTATGATTATACATCAATGTGATATATTTAGATTGGCACACTTGGTAATTTGTGTTTAAAATCAACTGTCATCAATCTATTTTGGTCAAGAAAGAAAGTTAAAAGTTGAGGTTACAGTTTCCTGACTTATAGAAACTTTGATTAAAAACCATTCCTGGTGGACTTTGCCTTTCTAGTTGTGCTTATGAGGGTTTTTTTTTTTTTTAACTGGTTTCAGAGATGATGCACAATACAGGGATGAAATTAGTTAACTGTGATCATATGTATCCATGAAAGAAAATATAAACAAGCAGCATTTGGTCCGTGCCCCTGAAAACCCCAAAATTTGCATTTCAGAGAGTATTCTATCATGCATCAGACTTCATTGATTCCTTATGGTCACAGGTAGATCAATGTTAAGGGTCATGTCAGCAGTAACATTTTTTTATGAAGGCTAAGTGTGACATTATCCATCTACTTATTTTGCTCTTTTTTTGTATTTAACCCGTTCTGGACTGGAAGGATTTTCCCCCTTAATGACGAGGCCATTTTTTTTTCGATTTGGCACTGCGTTAGTTTAATGGAATATTGCACGGTCGTGCAACACTGTACCAAAATAAAATGTATGTCCTTTTTTTCCCACAAATAGAGCTTTCTTTTGGTGGTATTTGATCACTTCTGCGATTTTTATTTTTTGCTCTATAAAAAAAAACAACAATTCTGAAAAAAAAACAATATTTTTCACATTTTGCTATATAACATTCCAAAAAAATCTGAATTTGTCATCCTTTTAGGCCTATTTGTCATCGGCTACATATTTATGGTAAAAAAAATTTGCAATAAGCGAATTTTGATTGGTTTGCACAAAAGGCATTGCGTCTACAAACTAAGGGAAAGACTAATGTCAATTTCATTTATTTATTTATTTTTTTATAATAATGACGGCAATCTGCAATTTTTAGCGGGACTGCAACATTGTGGCAGACAGATCGAACCCCTATCTGACATATTTGTCACTTTTGGGGGGACCAGTGACATTACTACAGTAATCAGTGCTAAAAAATATGCACGTTACTGTAATAATGACAATGGCAGGGAAGGGGTTAAGCTAGGGGTGATCAAAGGGTTAATTGTGAGCCATGTGGAGTGTTTTCTAACTGTGGTGGGAGGGATTTCTGAAATGATCATAGAGACCTGTGATCCTATATAGAAGGATCAGAGGTGCTCTGTGATCATTTCAGAGAGAACAACGGTCAGTTGTGTATACAACAGCTGACCATCCTTCTCTCTCAGTTGGGAGCGATTGCAGGTGCCCAGCGGCATTAGCGGATGCTCTTCCCATGGATCGGCATCCCCGCTGCCTAGTGGAGGTTAGAGTGCACATTTGCCCCCAGCAGCCGAGCCAGCCTGCTGCAGTAAAACTGCGGCGGGTGGTCGGCAATTGGTCAATCTTTATTAATATAACTTCCCAATTTTGCTGACAGGTCAGTTGTAATATGTTTTGAATATACCTAAATATTTGTTTTAATGCAAGCATGGCATCTATACAAGATTGGTTTGGATATTGTTTAGTCTTTTTTATTTATTTGACTATAGTTGTGTAGACTTTCACATAATAATAATTCCCATTTTTAGCTTTATTATTATGTCTAAGTCTGTCTTTTCAATCAGAGGGTCAGCGGTCATCTGACAGATTGACAGTAGCTAGCTTGTCAACACCCAACACACTATTGGCTAACTGCTGAAATAACCTAATAGTATCACATAAATGAACCTCATAACTAAAAGGGATAGAATCAAACTCAATGCTTTTTGATTGGATGCAGTTATGCATACTCAGAGCCTGGGAGATGGTATGTGAGCTGACGCAATTCACAGGACAGCAACTTTTAGGCTTTGGGTGATATAAAACTGTAAGAGTCACACTGAAAGCCAGGAGACCTACATGAAAGGAAATTATACATTTTTCAAATACCATACTAATGAAAGTAGCTTAGGAATTTTATTCATGGCTTGCTCTTTTTAATAATTGACTTGATAATATTATATATCATGCTTTGTGCTGTTCTTGTAAAAAACACGAGGTTGATGTGCATGTAATGAAACAGAATGTTATGTCACCAATGTGAAAACTAGTATAGGAAAAAAATTACATTATGTGGTTTTCACTGATGTCTGAGTCTGATATGGCAAACTTACTATTGTATTCCAAAAAATCCTCCAGCTTGGACAATAACTATGCATATACCATACCCAAGGGATCTCTCTGGAAGCTGGAAATCATTGCAGTAGACACCACTAGCACAGTGCTGCATTGTAAACACAATAGGTATGCCCACTCATGCCATTCAGAAATCACTCTTCTTAGTAAACGAAAAGTGTTTTCACAATTGGAAGAGGTGGAGAAAATGTGGTGATGTAACACTCTCTATCTTGTCCAATAAGATAATCCAATTCATTCCTTGAAAAAATGCAAAACGATTTTGGTACGGTGCCCATATTGACCTCCTGTGTTCACAGTGTAGAGGGACAGCTGCACAGCATGGGGCCCAGAAGCTAGTAGAGTGACTTTATTAGCAGTGTTTACTTCAATGATTTACAGCTTCTAGAGGGATATACAACTTTATTGCAATTTAGTGGGATTGATTTGACATTGTTCACCTACCAAAGTATGAATGTTCACTATGCAAAGTGGACACTTATGAATACAGTGAAGCTGTGCGCACTTTAAATGCTGAACCATATACAAACAAAAATTGAACAGTAGGATTTTCTTTTCTAGGCACGTGATTAAGTAATCAAAGTAAACTAGGCTTCATCTTGTTGACTAACATTAACATTGCTAAGTTAGCAAGGTGATCAGCTTCTTTTCATTCAGTAAATCAATTCCACTATGTTGTGCAAATCTTTAGGTGCTAAAGCACAAGCACATGTTTCATATTCAAGTAAAAGAACAGTAGGAAAATAATTTGGTTAAGAGATATTTTTGAGAAACAATATGTCCATTTTACTATATATTCCATAGGTACTCTAGTTTTAAATGTGAATGTGTGTTTTTATTACATGAGATGATGTTATAGTTTTAGTTCTTTGGTATATGGGACAAATGTGGTCATCAAGTCTAAGTGATAATGTGTAAGAGCTTGGTGTGCTTTTTTCATGAGTGGTTATGTGGAATACACTTAAAAAAAAATATTTATACTATATTTATATAGTATATGGATGGCAATTATTATTATTATTGCTGGTAGCAATTATGTTGTATTTAGTAAGAACTTTTATGTAATATACACAAAAAAATACTCATGAAACTGATAAAAACAGTACATTTGGGCTTTACTTCAAGCTCAAAATGTTAATGTTTTTTTTCTTTCATATTTAATTTAAATTTAGCAAGAATTTAATAGCTTAAACAGTAAATACACTTGATAAAACTTGCAGTTCCTCTGTTTCACCTCAGAGCGCCACTGTTTGACCAATAAGCAAAGGAATTGAGAATTGGAGATCCACTGGTATTTTCATCACTCATTCTGTATATATACAGCAGATCTGTAAGAAGAGACACAGCCATTTTCTGGATTCTCTTTGCACAGTGTATAAAGCTGCTGATTTCCTGCATTAAAACATTTTTGTACATCCACCTCACACCACTGGATTACAAATTACACAAGGATTGCAGAAGCAGAACATGACTGGGCTAAGACATCATGTCAAGGGAGACAAAGGAGTCAGATGGCAAGTAATATTTTTACTCTTATTTTCCTGGCTGTGTCATTCAGTCTCAGGTCAGATTCATTATTCCATTGTAGAAGAAATGAGAAAAGACTCTGTTATAGCAAATATTGCAAATGATCTAGAATTGGATATTAAGCAGCTCTCCTCCAGAAAACTGAAAATTGTGTCACGTGTTGTAGAGAAATATTTTTATGTAAATGTAGATACTGGAAATCTCTATGTGAAGGACAGGATAGATAGAGAGACACTGTGTGGGGCAGAGGCTACCTGCTTCCTAACCTTTGATGCTGTGGTTGAAAATCCCTTAAATATATTTAGAGTCAAGATTGATATTGAGGACATAAATGATAACCCTCCAGTGTTTTATCCTGACACATTCACATTTGAAGCAATTGAATCAACATCACCAGGATCTAGATTTACTTTGCAGAATGCAGAAGATCCAGATTTTGGTATTAATTCAGTACAAACCTATAAGCTAAGTGATAACAAGCATTTTGCACTGAGTGAAAAAATTTATTCAGATGGAAGTAAATTTCTTGAACTTGTACTAGAAAAACCATTAGATCGCGAATCTCAGAATGTGCATGAATTTTTATTAACAGCTACTGATGGAGGAAAACCTTTGAGATCTGGAACTGCATTAATAAAAATTATTGTCACAGATGCTAATGATAATTTTCCAGTATTTACACAGACAGTATATAAAACCAGCACAAGTGAAAATATGCCAATTAATACTACAATCATTACTGTGAATGCCACGGACAAAGATGAAAGTATATATGCAGAAATAAAATATTCTTTCAGCCGAACACCAGGAAATGTTCACCACACAGGAGCATTCAGCATTAACCCAACAACTGGTGAAATCAAAATAAATAAGAAGTTTGATTTTGAATCAACAAGAAACTATGAACTGTCAGTACAAGCAAAAGATGGAGGTGGCCTTGTCACCCACTGCAAGATATTAATAGAAGTCTTGGATGAAAATGATAATGCCCCTGAGATTTCTGTCACCTCACTCTTTTCGCCTGTCCCAGAAAATTCTATGTCTGGAACAGTAATAGCGCTAATTGAGGCGGATGATCAAGATTCTGGAGAAAATGGATACGTTGATTGCAAGCTAATAGAACAGCCTTTATTCAGTTTAGTGATGTCATCTGACAGTTATTATAGAATTGTTACAACAGGTGAAATAGACAGAGAGAAAATGTCTAGTTATAATATCACAATTGTAGCTACTGACAGAGGATCTCCTCCACTCTCCAGCAGAAGAACCATCCAATTGGAAATATCAGATGTTAATGACAATCCCCCAGTATTTATAAAATGTTCCTATATTGTTTATATACCAGAAAACAATTTGCCAGGTGCCTTAATATACAGTCTAAAAGCTTATGATCCTGATGCTGGAGACAACGCTAAAATTATTTATTCAGTATCCAAAATAAATGAAGAAGATTTCCCTGTGTCTTCTTACCTTTCCATTAATATGGAGACTGGAGATCTTTATGCTCAGAAATCTTTTGATTTTGAGCAGCAAAGGGAGTTTTCAGTACAAGTAACTGCCAGAGACAATGGATCTCCATCTCTGGGTGCCAACACCACATTACTGATCCATGTAATGGATCAGAATGATAATGCTCCAAGAATCTTGTTCCCATCCCCAGGAAGTGGTGGCCAGGATGGATTTGAGATGGTTCCTTTCACAGCTGAACCTGGATCTTTAATAACGAAGGTGGTTGCAGTGGATGAAGACTCTGGACACAACAGCTGGCTTTCTTATTATTTCATACAAATATCAGAATCATCATTTTTTGTCATTAATAAATATACAGGAGAAATCAGGACATCACGCATTTTTCAGGAGAAAGATATACTGAATCAGAAGGTTGTGGTGATGGTGAGAGATAATGGCTCTCCACCTTTCTCAGCTACAGTCACCCTAACCTTCATTATTGCAGATAATTTCCAACAGATTGTACCTAAGCTCAGCAATCAACTTCCTGATGAAAATCCTCAACCACACTTGCAAACGTACTTAGTAATTGCTTTAGCACTGATCTCTTTGTTGTTTATTATCACTGTTATATTGGTCATTATATCAAAATGCAAGGAATCAAAACCATTACCAGACTTTGGAGCATTAAGTACAAGCCTCTATCCTCCAGTAGATCCCAGGATACTTTCTATGTATAGTGATGGAACTTTATCCTTTCCCTATTCCTATGATGTTTGTGTGGCTTTGGACCAACCAGAAAATGATTTTGGGCTTTTAAAGTCAAATCAAAGTGTCCCTATAGATAACCTGATTGACACTGGTGATTCAGGTCTTGAGAGCTCAAAAGAAGCAGTTGCATCCTCTGGAGTCATTCAGGTAAGTCAAAATATCTACATTTAATAATTTCCACATGGGTGTTGTATATTTGGTCCATAGCTCATTATAAGAGTTTCATGAATAAATTATATTAGGGAAGTGTTCACTAGTTTAACATATTTGTTGCAGAGTCAGGCAAGTAGATGATATGCATTGTGCATAAATAAAGTTAAATTTCCGGTGTTACAGTCTTCTGATTAATGTCCATGTGTAACTTTATAAAGAACTCATCTGTGACCAGTGAATAAGCAGATAGTGATCACTGGTAAGTCATCATTATATCCATCCCTGATGTCTGATTGATGAAACTCATAGGAGGGGCCTAGGCATGTGACTTTTCCCAAACAGAGCAACCAATCACATCTGGCAGTAAGTGCTGGTGGAGCCAGCACTGCATGTAATGACTAAGCTGTTGTTCCTTAGTGTGAGGACTTGCACCCACTAATGTGAGTGAAATGGTTTAATGTTTTGATGCACATTTTTAATAAACAGTTTACACAATGTAAATGTCATCTTACTTCCTCATGTGTTTGAAACTTTCTTGAAAGTTAACTGGTTTGCCTTGGAGGTTTCTAAGAATGGGCAAAGGATCCATTTAAAGGGTTAGAGCTTCTGGTGAGTAATTTGAACAGCGTGGTTAGATGATTCACAGACTAGAGTGTATAGAATAGTTTACACAGAGTTTTACTGAACCACAGCATAACTTCATATATGCTGGAGATCATATTTATCTCATACTAATGGGTTTGGATGAAAATATGCACTGGACACTTTTGATTACAGTTAAAGTGCTCATAGAATGTGTGGTTGTCGCACTTTATATTGTTATTATTGTTTACAGTTTTGCACAAAACTTTTTTGGAGAATGTTAAAAAAAATAGCACTTACTGATTGTTTGATTGCACATAATGATATGGATTGATTTGAACTCATATCACTTTATGCAGCACATGATCAATATATGGGCTATGAAATACTGCATATGTGGTAGATATACTAAAAAACATCAATATATATATATATATATATATATATATATATATATATATAGATACAGTATATATGCTAGCACTGTACCTTTTATATATGCAATATTTTGAATACCAGAAGATATTATAATACAACAGCTGGGTTTAATTTTTAGAGCTTTGGCACAGACATAATATTTGATATAACAATAAAGCATGACTGGATCTCAGTACTGCATTACAAAGCAACTAACATTTTTATTATCTGGGAGTCAAAAGACAGTGTTTATAATGCTATTTAACCAGCAAACTTAGTAGTTTAGTTATGGCATCTGTATTTTACTTACCTATTTGAGTTGCATATCCCTTATCATATGGCAGCATCAGAAAAATATATTGTGTAAAATGTGGGGGTGGGGGGATATAGAGACAAGGGAAGTCCAGGAGAGGGGGGTAGGTGCCTGCACTTAAAATCCATATATAAATGACAAAAAAAGTTTTCAGATTTTTGATCCTCTGGATCAACTGTGTGTATAGGATTGTATAAAACATTTTTTTCCTTCTATTGGTTGAACTGGATGAACTTTGTCTTTTTGCGGCTAGATTAACTATGTAACTATACATCTATGTATATAATATACTGGCTGCACTGATATTATAAGCATATCACTGCAAAAAGTATCTTGCTACTGACCTTTTAGGGTACAGAGGCCAGCCATTTATAGATAGAACCTCCTCTTCTGCCCCTTGTGCTGCATGCAAGTGGATGAATATGTCACCTATCATCATTATGGGGACACTGAGTTCACATATTGATCCTTGCCTGTTCAGGAATGCTACTGCTTAGCCCCCCTACCCACCTTGTCTTTATCTACCCTGGAGAAAAGTATACAATATTTTGAGAAGCATTACCTTAAGTACTGCTTTAGTGCTTGAAAGGGAACCAGAAAACTGAGCCTGTGCATGATGAACAAGCTTTTTGGCATTCCGGTGCCAAGAAGGAAGTGTCGTAATCAAGGGAGGATTGTGAGCAAGTGTTGAAAATCTATTATTAACACAAAATGATGTCTATTTAGTCATATATATGAAGCTAATGTGAAGCATATCATGTATATTTAAGTATTACTTTCCTTTTTTTTGTGTAAACTGCACTGTAATCACAGCGTAATACATGTTATATTTTGGCTCATGATACAGTAAAGATGTGTAATCTGTGTAATGCCTTACCAAGTGAAATCTTAAGGCCAATAATAACATTTTAGCCTGGATTAATTTATTTTTCTCAGTTGGAATTTAAAAAGGAGAAATTGTGAATATTATAATCCATGCTAGTGATCCAACTACCATGGCAAAGTAAAGAAAAGTTGCTCAGGGAGTTTTGCTTTGTTTTCCAAAACTATCTGGATTGTAAAAGTTTGAACTTTGTGAACTATTGGTAATTAAATATGTAGTTATGAAAACTCATGGGTAAGGGACAGTTGTATGGCTATGGTCTGGCAAAAGGGGTGGTTATTCTGATTAGTGCATTAACTATATGAAATGCAAAGCAGAACTTTAAACTTACAATGCAAGCCTACACATACTGATCTCACATGCAGTTTCCATTATGCTTTAATATAAGAATTATATTGCCCTTTTTAACTTAGGTAATTACAAATTTCATAGTATGGCTAATTTTATTGGCTGATGTACAGAATGTGATTTTGTTGTCAATTCTAGGAACTTTTTAAAGATCATGCAGTCTAGTTTGACAAATTAGACAACTAGTGTGTTATTTTTTACTTACCAAAGACATATAACGCCTTTATGTATGACAGTCTCCTGTAGAGTTTAGTTTCATGAAATGTACTATTTATAAAACCCTAAAACTTTATATGTAGCATGTACAAAGTCAAATACTGTCTATAGTCTATAATAGTGTCTATTTTTGCATCTCCTTACTATAAACATTTTTGGAATGGCCGAGTAAACAATCTGAACCATCAATTAATTCCAAAATTAATTTTATGTACTAGTTTTGTAAAAGATAGCTGGGTATTAATAAAACCATATAGCAAGGGGTGGCATGGCTGCATGGTATTGTGTAATGCACTGAATGAATGGAAAATATCACAGTAGGGAATGTGTCTCTATGTATCTATGTGTAGAAGGATGGTGTAAAACATGTGACCCTATTTACTTGAGTATTTCGTTTTTACGGAAAAAAAAAATGCATGTTATTTATTGGAGGCTTAAAATTTTAAATAATTTTTCCCATAAATAAGACAGATGTTTTATCATTGTAATGTAGTGTGATGCACAGAAAGGTCTTTTTAATGTGTCTCTACTCTGTCTACAATGTAAAAAGTTTTTCTTTAAGAATTCTTTAAATTAGAAGAAAATAGTAAAGAAATGTTTACACTTTAGTCAGAGTGGGGACAGCTTAGATTTTAGGTCAAGATTTTACTGCTGTCCATGTTTCCATTGAGACCCATTTTTTCCATCATTCCTGCTCTATCTCTCTTCAACAAAGAAAAAGGTATCATTACGAGTGTGAGAGAGGATCCTCTTTATGCAATGTAAAGCTAACAAATACCCCGCGGTCCCACTTGTCTTAGAAATATAGAATTATTAGCTAAAGGGGGGAGACACAGCACATTTCTGTAGAAAAACCATTTACTGTTCTGTCTGTTTCTTTGCAGCCTTATCTACAAAAAATCTAATTTATAAGTTAGACCATGAGTTTCATACAGTATCGAACTGTTTTATTTCATCTTCAATGAATCTTCAAACTATTTTAATCTTAATCTCTTAAAAGTATCAAATATTCTATCAATAACAGTATAGGCAGGTCACTCATGATTACAGATATTTTATGAAAGAATATAAAGCTATACATAGACAAATTTAGTATACAGTCTGCAGTGTAGGGAAAGTCCAAATAGGTGTTCATCTGGATATTATTTTTAAAACCTTTTGCTATGTAGGAAACTATACATTTATATTTTTATTTTGAGAAATATAAAAGTAGAAATTCTTTGGTGTCAGTAAAGTGCTGTAAATCACTCTAGTACATAAATACTCTTGCAAAGGCAGAAATGGATCTATTTATTAAAACTGGTGAGTGCAAAATCTGGTGCAGCTCCACGGAGGATTGGTATCAAAATTCTTTTAGAGCTTATCAAGGTGTCCTCAATATATCTCTAATTGAAGCCAATCTAAAGGTAATGATGCGTTGGTACCTAGTACCATCGTGACTCTCACAAATTTTCCCGTCCACATCGCCCCTTTGCTTTCGAGGTTGTGTTTCCACAGGTGACATGATGCATGTATGGTGGACTTCCCAAAAATTAGGGGCTTCCAGAACTACATTTTTAATGTTATCCGCAGAATTACCGGAGTGGCCCTAATTAAATCTCCTCAGATTGCATTGCTACATGCCAGGGATTTCCAAGCCAGTAAGTCTGCTAAGCGACTCATTGACTTTATCCTTACGGGGGCCAAATTGAGAATAGCAGGTATGTGGAAATGCCCATCAGTATCCTTCACCAGGGCTAAACGGAAAATATCATGGATCATGTCACAGGAAAAGTTGGTCAGTGTATTGGAAAATTTGTCAGCACGGTTTGAAGCTACTTGGGAACCCTGGGCCGAATAAGTTAAGGTTTTACTGGTATAAGTTCTGTTCTGGGTGCCTGGATCTTTGATGCCTATCGATATGTTCACTCTCCCTGGACTCTGTTTCTGTCTCCACTTTTTCCTTTTCCTTTCTTTCCCCTCCCTTTTCCGACCTCTCTTTCTTCTTCTCTCTCCCTGGCTGTTTTCAGCTAAAGGGATCACCTTCTTGGTTTTAGATACTGTATGTCACGGTCACGATTTCCTATACTTGGGGTTTCTCGTTTTGTGGTCTACACAGTTTGACACTGAATTGCAGGTGCCTTACATGAGGTTTGGATCAGCACAGCCTGTTCTATTACCTATGTTTTATTAGTAGTGTCCCTGGACACAGCAGGTTCCTGATAGGGGTGCCAGGGATTCTCCTCTTATTCTGTTTCTTATTAGCTTTTAATTTCAATGCTTGATCTCATGTATTGCTTTCATATGTAACAGTCTTGTGACCTTCACTTCCTTTTAATGACTATTGCTGTGTATTTGTAGACTATGTTTACTGATCCTATGCTCCCTCTTATGCAATTTACTGTGACCATTTGCTGTTGTATTATCTTTGCATATCTCAATAAAAATCTATTGAAAGTAAAAATCTGGTGCAGCTTTGCATAGTAGCCTCCCTCAAATTGTGGCCTAAGGCTCTGGGGGGCCACATACTTTGACTGAGCTTTTGCTCTTATTGCACGCTGTTGCTGCAGGGGCGCTCTGCCAAGTCTTGTTGGGCTCCATGGTTTGGGACATCTATATGCGCAGTCTTGGTTGCTGCTCCTTTCGGTGTATTGGGATGGATATAACAATAATGATTTTATAAAATGCTGGCAATTTTGTGACTCTTTGCATCATAAGTGTTGTTTTGGACTACACCATTTATACACCCCTGAAGAAGGAATAAAATCCAGAAACGTGTCGGGTGTGCAGCTATGTTGCTTTATGAGTAATCTGTTCACACACATATGCATTAGTGTCTATAAATATATTGACAACCTATGGTGGAGTCTTTTTAGGGCTAGCCACCCTTTGTTTGTATGATCTATACTTTTTTGTATTTTTTGTAACATAAAAAATATGTAATTAATTTTACCTTTTGTACTACATGTAAATTATTGGGTTACTAACAACCAATAGGATAAAGACCAATAAAGTCCCATTAGGGGGGTTCCTTCTCTCCTTTTTTTCTGTTGTACCAGGGATGTGGGTCTTATCCAACATTTTCTCCATTCACTAGCTGTTCTTTCTTTACATAGACCCATTTAGTATACAGTCTGCAGTGTAGGGAAAGTACAAATAGGTGTTCATCTATATAATATTTTTAAAACTTTTTGATATGTAGGAAACTATACAATTATATTTTTATTTTGAGAAATATAAAAGTAGAAATTCTTTGGTGTCAGTAAAGTGCTGTATATCACTTTAGTACAGAAATACTCTTGCAAAGGCAGGAATTAGTATATTTACTAAAACTGGCGAGTGCAAAATCTGATGCAGCTTTGCATAGTAGCCAATCAGCTTCAAACTTAAGCTTGTTCAGTTAAGTTTTGGCAAAAAAAAAAACTGGAAGCTGATTGATTTCTATGCAAAGCTGTGCCAGATTTTGCACTCTCCAGTTTAAGTAAATCAACCCCAAAGGGTTTCTTGTGTTACCTTTACAACTCAAACATGCACAATCAAAATATGAGTTTTTTTACCAATTACAGCTATATAATATACAGATGTTTTTGCTTAACATATACTGTTTAGGATGAACCCAAATATTACATAAATATTGAAATGTTTTGTTACAATCTCACTGCTGCAAGCACAGGTATATACTCTTCACTATATACAGGCATTTACCTTAATGTGATATAAACAAAATTCAAATAACAAAAATACTATGAAAAATATACCTTAATGTATATCTACTTATACTTTTATGTTTTAAATTCTGTGTTTCAATGTATATTAGACATATTTTGATAGCTTAAAAAATGTATTTTTATAAAATTCCTTAGAATTGCAGTTCCCTTCTTTTGCCTCAGAGCGCCGCTGTTTGACAAATAAGTAAAAGAATACAGAACTGGAGATCCACTGGTATTTTCATCCCTCACATATATGCTGCAGATCTGCAAAAGAGACACAGCCATTTTCTGGATTTTCTCTGTGCAGTGTACAAAACTGCTGCTCTGAACATCTCAGTACACCCTCCTCAATTTACTGGAATGCAACTTAAACAAGGATTAAAGAAGATGAAAATGACTGAAATGAAAAAAGTGATACATATATACAACAGACTCAGATGGCAAGTAATATTTCCCCTCTTATTTTGCTGGCTTTGTCATTCAGTCTCAGGTGAGATTCGTTATTCCATTGTAGAAGAAATGAGAAAAGACTCTGTTATAGCAAATATTGCAAATGATCTTGAATTAGATATTAAGCAACTCTCATCTAGAAAACTGAGAATTGTATCACGTGTTGCAGAGAAATACTTTTATTTGAATCTAGACAATGGGAATCTGTATGTAAAGGACAGGATAGACAGAGAGACACTGTGTGGGACAGACTCTGTCTGCTTCCTAACCTTTGATGCTGTGGTTCAAAACCCCTTAAATATATTCAGAGTCAAGATAGACATTCAGGATATAAATGATAATTCTCCAGTGTTTTATTTTGATACATTTACATTTGAAGCCATTGAATCAACACCACCAGGGACAAGTTTTGCTTTACAAAATGCAAAAGATCCAGATTTCGGTATGAATTCAGTACAGACATATCAGCTCAGTGACAACAAGTATTTTGCACTGAGTGAGAATATCAATGCAGATGGAAGTAAATTTCTTGGACTTGTGTTAGAAAGACCATTAGATCGGGAATCTCAGAATGTGCATGAATTTTTATTAACAGCTACTGATGGAGGAAAACCTATAAGATCTGGTACTGCATTAATAAAGATCATTGTCACAGATGCTAATGATAATTTTCCAGTATTTACACAGACAGTATATAAAACCAGCACAAGTGAAAATATGTCAATTAATACTACAATAATTATCGTGAATGCCACGGACAAGGATGAAGGTATAAATGCACAAATAAATTATTCTTTTATTGAAACATCAGGAAGTGTACATCATACAGAAACCTTCAGCATTAATCCAAAAACTGGTGAACTCAAAATAAATAAGAAGTTAGATTTTGAAATAACAAAAAGTTATGAACTGTCAGTACAAGCAAAAGATGGAGGTGCCCTGGCCGCCCATTGTAAAGTTTTGATAGATATTGTAGATGAAAATGATAATGCCCCTGAGATATCCATCACCTCACTCTTTTCTCCTGTCCCAGAAGATTCCATACCTGGAACGGTAATAGCTCTATTTGAAGTTGATGATCAAGATTCTGGAGAAAATGGATTTGTCGATTGCAAGTTAATAGAACAGTCTTCATTCAGTTTAGTGATGTCATCTGACAGTTATTATAGAATTGTTACAACAGGTGAAATAGACAGAGAGGAAGTGCCCAGTTATACTATCACAATTGTAGCTATCGACAGAGGATCACCTCCACTTTCCAGCAGAAGAACCATCAGACTGGATATATCAGATGTTAATGACAATCCACCAGTCTTTATGAAATCCTCCTATAATATTAATATACTAGAGAACAATTTACCAGGTCTCTCAGTATACAATATCCAAGCATCTGATCCTGACGCTGGAGACAATGCCAAAATCATTTATTCAATTTCCAATATAAATGCAGAAGATTTCCCTTTGTCCTCTTATCTTTCCATCAACATGGAGAGTGGAGTTATTTATGCTCAGAAATCCTTTGATTTTGAGCAACACAAAGAATTTTTAATAACAGCAATTGCTAGAGACAATGGATCCCCATCACTGAGTACCAACACAACATTACTGGTTCGTATAGTGGATCAGAATGATAATGCTCCAAAGATCTTGTTTCCATCCCCAGGAAGTAGCGGGCAGGATCCGTTTGAGATAGTTCCTTTCACAGCTGAACCTGGTTCTTTAATAACAAAGGTGGTTGCAGTGGATGAAGACTCGGGACATAATGCTTGGCTTTCTTATCATTTTATACAAATGTCGGAACCATCGGTTGTTGTCATTAATGAGTATACAGGAGAAATCAGGGCATCACGTATCTTTCAGGAGAAAGATATACCGAATCAGAAGGTTGTGGTGATGGTAAGAGATAATGGCATTCCATCTCTCTCAGCCACAGTCACCTTAAACCTCATTGTTGCAGATAATTTCCAGCAGATTGTTCCTAAACTCAATAACCAACTTCCTGATGAAGATCCTCAGTCACACTTGCAATTGTACTTGGTTATTGCTTTAGCACTGATTTCTTTTTTGTTTATTATAACTGTCATTTTGGTTATTACTTTAAAATGCAAAGATTCAAAGCCACTACCAAATTTTGGAACTTTAACTACAAGCCTGTATCCTCCAGCTGATCCCAAGATACTTTCTATGTATAGTAATGGAACTTTGCCCTTACCCTATTCATACAATGTATGTGTTGCTTTGGACCCATCTGAAAGTGATTTGGGTTTTTTAAAGTCTAATCAAAATGTCCCTGTGGATAATCTTATTGACACAGATGACTCAGGTTTTGGAAATGAGAGTTTAAAAGAAGCACTTCCATCTACTGGAATTACCCAGGTAAGTACTAATGACAGAAAATGAAGTCTTTATGGGTGTCCTTGACACTATCGTCAAAAGCCTTATAAATACTGTGCCATCCTATATATTTTTTTAGGAATATTGCACCTATTCTAGGATTACAGAAAATTAGTTATTATTTAGTGACCCCTGCTAAGTTATCATTGCAGTGTAAAAAACGGTAAAAAACATATTTAGGAGATTTTGCTTAAACTTTTTATTTTTCACTTTTTCAAAACTTCCAAAAAGTCCGAATACAAGAATCATACATTATTGTGTGAATGGTAGAATGTAACAATTTTGGAATTACATATGATCCCAAAAATGACTCAAACTCAATGAATCAAATACTTTTGACATGTTAGCATATAATGTACACATAATGCAATGCATGTTGTAGTAATTTATCTAATCTTCTGTTAGGTGAAAAAAAAACATTGGAGCAATTAAAATAGCCCTAACCCCTAGGAAACTGGTGGTAATTATTATCAACTCTGCACTGGTGTATGGAGGTCACTTGGGACATTACCCCAAGGTCTATGCAGGGCCCATCCTGCACTTAAGAGCTGCAAAATTGTTTCTGTGACTACACAAAAACTGTTAGCGGAAGTTGCTCTTGCTTTGCCTCTTAGGCCTTGCTTACACACAATGCAGTGCAGTGACTAACTTTTAAGAGGTCATGCTACTGCTTCCTAAAGCCTGTTTTTTTTTTTTTTTCAGTCATGGTTGTGGTACAGTCCCATTGACATCAGTGGGTGATTTTAACATATGGTGCTGCCTGTCAAGTTAGACATGCTGAGTTTTTAATTGCTGCACCATGAAGCTAAGCATAGTAGCCACAGCAATGTGTACTCACCCAAGTGGCTGCCATGTTCATTTTTGTGGGTTGTCAGTAAAAGGATTACCAGCTGATTTTTACCATTTTTCTTTCACGCATGTGAATTTAGCCTTGAAGTCTATTTAAAACTGCATGTTCAACCAAGACTGCCCTCTCCGTAGCGTAACCATGCTGCTTTTCCATTTTACTGCAGAATTAACAGTGTAGTCACCCTATTATTGTAAGAGGCAATATAACAGATGTTCTGGAAAGATAAACAGGTAAAGATAGAAAGGTAGAATTACAAAAAACGTTTGTGTTAATGCTAGCTACAGACTGCATTATATCTTTCAATTTTTATTTTGTCCATAGTTACACTTTAAATTCCCATGTCATCTTAGTCAATAAAAATATGTAGAACTTTGATTGTCCACATGCATATTATGAGCTTGATTATTCAATTTAATCAATTAAAGGTAAGCATAGTACAGGAAAGAAAGAGCACAGGTAAAAGGCGTGGGACTTTGCATATGCCTTTAAGAACACATCACACAAAGTATATTGATTAAAAAGGTTCTTTATTAAGTTTATACAGATAAAAGATGCCTAATAGCATACAACAATGTGATTAATACCATACAGTATGGAGTATATATTGTGAGGGCACAGAGGTATGTATTCAATGAGAGCTTGGTCTGGTCGATGCATTTCATGGAACTCCCGTTAGTGCATAGTGCATAGTTGTTTATGATAAGTCCAATTAATATACAGTTATTTGTAGATTGTGTTGAAATATGTGTTCACAATATTACTACCTACTGCAAGACTATCATAAAGATGAACACTGGGCAAAGCAAAATTTGTCTATATACAGGAGTCATGTGTTATAACATGAATCATGGTGTTCTTTTTGTATTTCTACCAGACCTGTGCAGTAGGCTAGTGTGAAACATTGCTCATGTGCAGGAGCTTCCTATAAAATAGAGTGGTCAATGATGTACATTCTCCTTGTGCAAGGTACCTGGACTTGTCTCCCCCCCCCCTCCTGTACTATTCTGTAGGCAGCCTGTAGTGGATGGAGCTATTGGGTCCCTCCCACAGCTCTTTTCATGTCTTTCTAAGCTATGTACAGGAGAGTAGTGATGTCACTGCTACATTAACAAGGTGATATCTGCATTAGCAAAAGCTTGTGTACACAAAGTGAATATATTTATAGATCTATCTATCTATCTATCTATCTATCTATCTATCTATCTATCTATCTATCTATCTATCTATCTATCTATCTATCTATCTATCTATCTATCTATCTAGGCTTAAAATGCAGCGTTGATTAAGAATACTATCAAATAAGTCTCTAGAAATAAGTTTCTCAAGTAGAAAATGGATCTTCCATCTGGGTGTTCATGCCACAAGTTCATAAATGTGATCCTTCACAGCAAACACACTGACTCTTACCTCAATGGGTGGACTATTGCTCTCACAACAGTCAGACTAGGCAGTGGTGATTTAAAAGAATCATTCAGCCTTGCACTCCAGGTAGTTTTTAGTATGCAGGTCCCTCAGAGACATCCAAGATAAAGTCCACATATATCATATAAAGAATTGTAGAGAGAGACTCATAGTGTAATAAATATTCAATCCTTTTATTAGGTAAACAAAATTACACTCACCAAAAGCTGGTATATGACACGCATGTATAGTTAGATAGATAGTGTCATGTTTCTATCCAAAAAAATGGCCGACCTCCAGGCATGACGACATCCATCTATATAGAGATAGATAGATAGATAGATAGATAGATAAATAGATAGATAGATAGATAGATAGATAGATAGATAGATAGATAGATAGATAGATAGATAGATAGATAGATAGATAGATAGATAGATAGATAGATAGATAGATAGATAGATAGATAGATAGAAAGATAGATAGATAGATAGATAGATAGATCTATATATATATATATATATATATATATATATACTTTGTGACAAATGTGAGATATATTTTTAAAACGTTCAAATGGACTTCAGCTTTAAACATATTTATTTTTTACTCTTTAATAAACCTACATTTCATTTTACATATAAATGAGTTTCAAGGAAAGAAATAAAGAATAAAATATAAAATATAAAACATAAAAATTATATTTCAAAGGGTATTTATCTATATTTTACAGTTTTAAATTCTTTATTTATTATAATTTATTATTGCTCTTCATAGCTGTAATTTAGAAAGGTTTTAATAGCTTTAAAAGTAAATGCTTCAATAAAATTCCTAAGAACTGTAGTTCACTAGTTTTGCCTCTGAGCGCCACTGTTTGACCAATAAGGAGAAGAATACAGAACTGGAGATCCACTGGTATTTTCATCATTCACACACTGTGTGCAAATCTGCAAGAAGAGTAACAGCCATTTTCTGGATTATCTTTAAACAGTCTACAGGGTTGTTGTCTTCTGGTATTGAACAATTCAGAACATCCTTCAGATTTACTGGACTATAATTCTTTAAGGATTACAGAAACTGAAAATGACTGGAATGAAAAATCATACACAGATATACAAAGGAATCAGATGGCAAGTAATATTTCCCTTCCTATTTTCATGGCTGTACCATTCAGTCTCTGGTCAGATTCAATATTCTATAGTAGAAGAAATGAAAAAAGACTCCTTTATAGCAAACATTGCAAATGATCTTGGATTAGATATTAAACAGCTTTCATCAAGAAATCTAAGAATTGTATCACGTGTTGCAGAGAAATATTGTTATGTGAATTTAGACAATGGAAATCTGTATGTGAAGGACAGGATAGATAGAGAGACACTGTGTGGGGCAGAAGCTACCTGCTTTTTAACCTTTGATGCTGTAGTTGAAAATCCATTAAGTATATTTAGAGTTAAGTTAGACATTCAGGACATAAATGATAATCCTCCAATGTTTTATCCTGACACATTCACTTTTGAAGCAGCCGAATTAACACCACCAGGGACAAGATTTGCTTTACAAAATGCTAAAGATCCAGATTTTGGTATGAATTCAGTACAGTCATATAAGCTTAGTGACAATGAGCATTTTGCATTCAGTGAGAAAATCAAATCAGATGGAAGTAAATTTCTTGAACTTGTGCTAGAAAAACCATTAGATCGAGAATCACAAAATGTGCATGAATTTTCCTTAACAGCTACTGATGGAGGAAAACCTATGAGATCTGGGACTGCACTGATAAGATTTATTGTCACTGACAGTAATGATAACTTTCCAGTATTTACACAGGAAGCATATAAAGCCAGTGTAAAAGAAAATACGCCAATTAATACTACAATAATTACTGTGAAAGCTACTGACAAAGATGAAGGTATATATGCACAAATAAATTATTTTTTCAGTGAAACATCAGGAAGTGTACACCCCACAGGAACGTTCAGAATTGACACAATAACTGGCGAAATCAAAATAAATAAGAAGTTAGATTTTGAATTAACAAAAAATTATGAACTGTCAGTACAAGCAAAAGATGGAGGTGCTCTTGCTTCCCATTGTATAGTTTTAATAGAAGTCATAGATGAAAATGATAATGCTCCTGAGATATCGATCACTTCACTCTTTTCTCCTGCCCCAGAAGATTCCATATCTGGAACAGTAATAGCTCTAATTGAAGTAGATGATCAAGATTCTGGAGAAAATGGATACATTGATTGCAAGCTAATAGAACAGCCTTTATTCAGTTTAGTATTGTCATCTGACAGTTATTATAGAATTGTTACAACAGGTGAAATAGACAGAGAAAAAGCATCCAGTTATAATATCACAATTGTAGCTACTGACAGAGGATCTCCCCCACTTTCCAGCAGAAGAACCATCAAACTGGATGTATATCAGATGTTAATGACAATCCACCAGTATTTATTAAATCTTCTCATGTTGTTTATATACCAGAAAACAATTTACCAGGTAGCTCAATATACAGTATACAGGCTTTTGATCCGGATGCTGCAGACAATGCTAACATCTTTTATGCAATATCTCAAATCAATGCTGAAGATTACCCTTTGCCCTCTTATCTTTCCATAAACAGGGAGACAGGGGTTCTTTATGCTCAGAAATCTTTTGATTTTGAGCAGCACAGGGAGTTTTCAGTACAAGTAACTGCCAGAGACAATGGATCTCCATCTCTGGGTACCAACACAACATTACTGATCCGTATAGTGGATCAGAATGATAATGCTCCAAGAATCTTGTTTCCATCCCCAGGAAGTGGTGGACAGGATGCATTTGAGATGGTTCCTTTCACAGCTGAACCTGGTTCTTTAATAACGAAGGTGGTTGCAGTGGATGAAGACTCAGGACATAACTCTTGGCTTTCTTATCATTTCATACAAATATCAGAACCATCATTTTTTGCCATCAATGAATATACAGGAGAAATAAGGACATTGCGTATGTTTCAAGAGAAAGATATAATAAATCAAAAAGTTGTAGTGATGGTGAAAGATAATGGAATTCCATCACTCTCAGCCACAGTCACCGTAAGCCTCATTGTTGCAGATAATATTCAGCAGATTGTTCCTAAACTCAGCAATCAACTTCCTGATGAAGATCCTCAGTCACATTTGCAAATGTACTTAGTGATTGCTTTAGCGTTGATCTCTTTGTTGTTTATTATCACCGTTATCCTTGTCATCATATCAAAATGCAAGGAGTCAAAACCATTACCAAACTTTGGAACTTTAAGCACAAGCCTATATCCTCCAGCTGATCCCCGGATACTTTCTATGTATAGTGATGGAACTTTACCCTTTCCCTATTCCTATAATGTATGTGTGGCTTTGGACCCATCTGAAAGGGACTTTGGTCTTATACAGTCAAATCAAAATGTCCCCGTGGACAATCTGATCGACACTGATGATTCAGGTCTTGGAAATGAGAGTTTAAAAGAAGCACTTCCATCCACTGGGGTCATTCAGGTAAATCATAATACTTAAACGTAATAATGTTTTAATGCATTTTTTTTACTCTGTCCTTAGAAAGCACATTTTAAGAATTCATTATTTTTCAGTTATGTTAGAAAAATGTCAACTAGGGCAAGATATTGGTTGCAGAGTGAGGCAAGTATGGTACATAAAGTTGACTTTCAGGTCCCTGGTCTGACAATCTCCAGACTGAAGTTCAAGCCTATGTTTATAAGGAACTGTGGATGATGGTGTGTTGATACACTACATTACACTAATGGTCTTTGATAGGTTGTTTTTATGTTGTAATAATATGCATTAGTGATATTTTCATTCTTTTAGAGAGAAACTAACTGATCCGTGGTTTTGATTATTCCATTTACATTTAGTTACATAGTTACATAGTAGTTGAGGTTGAATAAAGATGATACTCCATCTAGTTCAACCTGTCTAGGTGTGTGTGGATGTAATTATTTCACATACCCCTGAATGTTTTGATCCTTGAGATGTACGTGCAAGAGTCTTTTAAAAGTAGCCATACTCCCCGTAGTTACTACCATTTGTGGTAGAGAATTCCACAATCTTGCAGCCCTTACTGTAAAAACCCCCTGCGTAGCCTAGGGTTAAATCTCTTGCCTCGTGTCCTCATGCATTCGTTGTGATTGAACAGTTTGTTTTTCTATGCTGAGATCACCGTTGAGGTACTTGTAAATCGATATCATGTCCCCTCTCAGGCATCTCCTTTCCAGGGAGAATAAATCAAGCGCTTGTAAGCGCTCTTCAAAATTAAGGTCCTCCAATCCCCTAATCAGTTTAGTTGCTCTCCTCTGGACTCTCTCCAGCTCCATCACATCCTTTCTGAGGACTGGTGACCAGAACTGGACAGAATACTCCAGATGTGCTCCGACCAGTGTTTTATAAAGTGGTAGGATTATAGTTTTATCTCTGGAATACATCCCCTTCCTTTTGCATGCTAATATTCTGCCAGCTTTGGCAGCTGCAGCTTGACATTGCATGCTATTGCTAAGTTTATCTTCCACTAAGACTCCCAGATCTTTCTCCATTTTTAAATCCCACCAGGTGTCCCCCCCCCAAAGTGTATTGGGCATTTATGTTTTTAGTCCCTAAGTGCAATACCTTACACTTCTCCACATTAAACCTCATTTGCCATGTAGTTGGCATTTTGTTCAGGTCATTCTGTAAAATTTCTGCCTCATGATGTGAAGTTATTGCCCTACTTAATTTTGTGTCATCTGCAAAAACTGAGATTGAGCTAATGATCCCATCCTCAATGCTATTTATGAATACATTTAACAAAATTGGTCCAAGGACTGAGAACTCCCCAGAGTACACATTATTT
This sequence comes from Pelophylax lessonae, assembly GCF_965119305.1. NCBI lineage: Eukaryota > Metazoa > Chordata > Amphibia > Anura > Ranidae > Pelophylax > Pelophylax lessonae. Next base: position 428,412,774 of record NC_138771.1, read on the forward strand.
ATTACCACCCTTTGGACACGCGCCTTTAACCAGTTTTGTATCCAAGAGCAAACCTTGTGGTCGATGCCTGCAGACCTTATTTTATAAATTAAGCGTTTGTGGGAAACTGTATCAAATGCCTTAGCAAAATCCAGGTACACCACATGCACAGGTCTCCCACTATCTAGCTCACAGCTCACAGCTCACCTCCTCTTGGAATGTTAACAGATTGGTTTGACAAGAACGCCCTTTTGTAAACCCGTGCTGATTACTACATGATGTTGTTCTCTTTAGAAAACTCTTGGATATCCCCTCCAGACGTTTACATACTATTGACGTCAGGCTGACCGGCCTATCATTTCCTGGGACATGCCTCTGCCCTTTTTTGAATATTGGTATCAAGGTTGCTTTTCTCCAGTCACCTGGTACAGTTCCTGTCAAAATACTATCTGCAAAGATCAGGAACAGTGGTCTAGATATAACTTTACTGAGTTCTTTGAGTACTCTTGGATGTACGCCATCTGGGCCTGGTGATTTATTTGTGTTATTTTATCCAGCCTTTCCCTGATTTAACCCTCTGTTAGCCATAGCGATATGTTTTCAAAAGTTATAATGTACCATAAACATCATGTACCAGAATCATACTTTTTTACAAAATGTAAATGTATATTTCTTGCCATTACAATGACCCACCACCAAAAAAATGCCAAAATAAATTATGATGTTTGTAGTGATACCATATATAATGATATATGTTGTTTGTAACCATACTAGTGCCAAGAAACAATAGTGCACATTTTGTTTTTATTTTTTAATCCTATATAAAAACACTGATACTAAATAAAAGTTTTTTTTTTATTAAATCCTACCTAAAACATATTGATCCTGACGCTGACCTAAATCAAGCCCTAATCTAGCTAATATATATTATATATACTCTCACCGGTCAGTTTTTTAGGTACACTTTGCTAGTACTGGGTTGGACCCCCTTATGCTTTCAGAAGTGCTTTAAAGTGGTTGTAAAGGCTGAAGTTTTTTTACCTTCATGCATTCTATGCATGAAGGTAAAAAACCTTCAGTATGCAGCTCCCTCCTCAGCCCCCCAATATTTACCCAAGCCCCATCTCGATCCAGCAAGTTGCTGCAAATTTGTCAGCTGTACATCCATGGTGTGAATCTCCCATTCCACCACATCCCAAAGGTACTCTATTGGATTGAGATCTGTTGACTATGGAGGCCATTGGAGTACAGTGAACTCATTGTCATGTTCAAGAAACCAGTTTGAGATGATTTGAGCTTTGTGACATTGTGGATTATTCTGCTGGAAGTAGCCATGGGTAGATGTATAAAGATATGGACATGGTCAGCAACAATACTCAGGTAGGCTGTGGATTTTAAATAATGCTCAATTGGTACTAAGGGACCCAAAATATGCCAAGAAAATACCCCACACACCAATACACCACCAGCCTGAACTGTAGATACAAGGCAGGATGGATCCATGCTTTCATGTTGTTTTCTTCAAAAATTCTGACCCATTCTCCTCTGACCTCTGACATCAACAAGGCATTTTCCTCCACACAACTGCCGATTACTGGATCTTTTCTCTTTTTCAGAACAATCTCTGTAAACCCTAGAGATGGTGATGCATGAAAATCCCAGTATATTAACAGTTTTTTAAATACTTAGACCAGCCCGTCTGGCACCAACAACCATGCCACATTCAGCATCACTTAGACTCCCTTTCTGCCCCATTCTGATGTTTGAACATCAGCAAGTCATCTTCACCAGGTCTAAATGTCTAAATGCATTGAGTTGCTGCCATGTGATTGGCTGATTAGCAATTTGTGTTACCAAGCAATTGAACAGGTGTACCTAATAAAGTGGCCGGTGAGTGTATAAATATATATATATATACATATATATATATATATATTTATATATATATATATATATATATATATACGTATATTTATATATTTTTTTTATTAAAAAATAGTAAGAGAGCACAGAAAACATGTGATTGGGAGTCAGTCCTGCCAGGTTCTGTTCATTAGTACAAGACAGCTTGATGAGCGCATGGTTTGGAGTGTGTGTCCAGCACTAAAGCACATAGATACAGTAAGTCATAGAACTCTTTGACCTGGGTGAACATTTTTTGGGCTGGATCAAACTGTTATACTCGTCCGCTAAGGCTGGCCATACATTTAACAACTCTTTTGTACAATTTTTCTTTGGATTTACGAAAACTATATAATATGAGGTCAAACCTAAATACTTTCAATTTATATGCAGTCTGGCAGGCCCTAGCACTGCAGAGTTGAAGGTAAATCTAAAGGAAATTGAATAAGAAAATTGTATACTGTATGGCAAGCTTGAGGTTACTATCATATTCTGATATATTTCCTCTTTATATGCATACGCTCCAGGGCTTCCCACATTCCCCTCTCCATTTTTCAATGGGGGTTGAGCCGCTTGCACCAGTTATTCTTTATTTGGACTTTATTGTGGGGTTCCAGAGGGGAGAGTGTCTAGATAACATTTCTCCTTATACGTGGATGGCACCACAATTATTTTACATTTTACACAGTTCCCGTGTGGATTTCGCACATCTGGTTTAAACTAATTGACTCTCTGTTTTGAATCCTCATATGGAAGGGTGGGGACCCCAGAATTCGTTTATGTATTTTACAATTGCCAAAAGATTGTGGAGGTCTTGCAGTACCTAATGTGAGACTATATTTCCTGACTGCACGGCTATAGAACTTCACAGGATGGGGCGTTAGAACTATTAATGGTCCTAATCAAGCAATTTTACTTTCTAGGAATAACAAATATCAAAATAAATAAATACAAATAATCTCCTGACTGTTCAGTTAGAGGCAGGTGTGTCTGGTGAATCTACTCGTTACCTCTCTTTGAAGTTGATGAATAAAGTGTAGGAAGCTATGAAACAGATTATGGGTTATGATGATCTTTCTCACCAGTCCCCAATCTGGAAGAGGGGTTGCTTAGCAGAATTGAGCAAGCTACAAGGCATGATCATTTATATTTTTTAGGAGTGCAGTTCTTCTACTAGATGTTAGCCAAAATCAACTAAAATCTTTTCAAGGCCTGCAGGGGGAGTTTGACATTTTCCCTCATAGATTTTTCCAATTTCTTCAGTTACGGCACATCCTTTCAGTGCAGGCTAAATCAACCAATATGGGCTTGATCTGCACACCTCTTATAGACTCCCTCCCCAATATTTCAGGTAGGAAAAGATTTATTTCCTCCATCTATAGGTTGCTATTGGATAAGTCCCAGGTCAACCTTCATATCCCTGGTAGGACAGGATGGGGAAAAGATATTGGAGAACCTAATGAGGAGGTGCTGCTAGCGGTACTGGAGCAGGTTTTATTGGTTTTCCCTTCACCCACGCGATTCACCTATTTGTTATTCACAGGGTACATGGAGCCATAGTGAGAGTTCTGACTGCCCATGTTGTTGGGGCTCCCCCACTATTCTCTTAACACTTGCTATTGCACTGCCCCAAGCTTAGTCATTACTGGCATCTAATAATTGAAGCCATTTCAATAATGAATGTTCAAATTTGAATAATGATCCGCTAACATGTGTACTAGGTTTTTTAGATGGAGAAGCTTTGAACAGTATGTCAGAACCCCTCTTACTAGATTGTTATTTCTGGCACGCAAATTTCATCTACCCCCTACATTTATAGAATGGTGCACAAAGGTGAACTGTACCCTTCTTATTTAAAAAATGGGCTACTCCTCACAGATTTGCGAAGCTAGTGGATCCATAGTTACAGACCCCAGGCCTGGCTCCACTAGCCCTGGTGTCCTTATGGATTTTCCAATGCTAATGTTTATGACACATCACTTGGCTTATGCTTTAGTATTTACATTCTTACATGTACTAAGTTACTTGGTGTATATACCTTATCCCCAAATGAGTAGTCGTTGTGCACTGATTTTGAGACAAGTTTTGGTTGAGTAATTCATTTTTGTTTTCTTACTGATACATTGGATATGGTTTACGTCACAATGAGTAGAGTAGTGAGTAGAGAAGTGTACATCTTTAGGATACATGTCTAGACTGACATGTTTCAACTTTGCAATGGTTGTAATGTCTAGTTATTGTTATGTCTAGAGATGCTACTCATGTCTGGATTAGGGTGGGTATATAAGCCTGCTGTCTCTTTTAGTGTAATTTATTTGTTCTGTTTTTTAGTGTTTCTTGACTTATTTTTTTTGTAAATCTCTGAAAGCATTCAAAAACAATTTAATCAAAAAAAAAAGCACATACATCCAGTTATGCAGAAGAAAGCCCACGTCCATGACACTGCTTAAATGTGTGATTTTGCCACTAATTAATTAGAGCCTATGTATAGCTAAAGGTTAAGTTGATAAAGCAGGGGATGTTTTAAACCCTTTTGAGTTAGTTTGTTAGTTAGTTTGTTTGTTTTTTTTCTTTTTTGCTTTCTGCATCCCAGTGCACGTCCTGAAGATGCAACAAAAAAATAAGAGGAATTCTCCCTGAAGTTTGGGGAATTTCCAAATTGGGCAGGTGTCTGCAGGACAAGTTTCCATGTTGGATAATATAAACTCCCCTTTTGCTCTGCTAACAGCTCTAAAATTTAGGATTTCTCCTTACTTTCTGTGTCAGTGACAATAGTTACTAGGACAGAGGCACATTTCTCCAGCATGGGCACAGACAACAATAAAAACTTTGACAGAGGTTCTAACTTTTCTCTACTCCATCCAAAACAACTACATTTTTGCTTTTAAATCAGCTAAACAGCTAAAGACAGAAGGAGATGGGATGGGGAATCTCTATATAATGCACATATTTAATTATTCTAAAATGCATAGTGCAAAATGTTTTGTCAAACTGATTTGAGAAAAAGGGATTTTTTTTAGGTATTCTTCTAGTAAACTGCATATGATAGCTTCTGTAAAACATGCCTATTAAGTGCAGTAAATGCAGTAAAGGTCATGAGCTCTCGAGGTAATCATGAACAGTATACTAAAACAGATAGGTGGAACCTTATATTGTCTTTTCATAAGTCACCACTAATCCACTCTTATTTAATTTGGTTGCTCTTTCTTCTTTTTTAATGTTCTATATTTTTTAAATTGATACCCACCCCAACTGTCATACATCATGATATGCCATTAGCTGATTGGTACATATATGTAGACCCCCCCCCCCCCCCCTTAGTGCTAATATCTGCCTGTATGCATTGCAAGGCTGCAGAGTTACGTTGAACGATATTACAGGATGACTATATTTTAGTTTTACACATAATGAGATAAAATTAAAGCTTCTGTTATTTTTTCTTGTTGTCCCCGTTGTGGACATTTCTTATCTCTTACTGTGCTAGTAACATGAAATTAAGTATTGAGAAATCAACAAAATCACTTTATTTAAAGAGTGGGGATGAATTAGAATGTCAGTTTTTAATTTTTTTCCAAGCTTTCCTATCAACGTGATTACCATTTCTCTTTCATTACCTGGCAGTACAGGGATAAAAAGTGAGGATAATGTCTCCAATAAAATCACAGACAGCATTAGAATCCTCCATTTTCTTAACACTTGTTAGAAAAAATGAGTATTAGATATTTTATTAATCTTTGGCCAACAATGAAATGTTTTAATATTTTTCCAAATATATTATTGTATTATAATTTTATTATTAAGAAATATTGCTGAAATAGAAAGTAGAAACTCGTCTTTGTGAATCAGTAAAGAGCTATATAGTATTTCAATACTAATTATATTTTTTAAATACATTTCTGTGTTGCTTTTACACTCAGGTCATATAAATAGGTAGGAATTCAGTTGAAAATACACAAAATGTATTGGATTGTTCCATTTAAACCGTTACAGTTACATAATGCTTAGCTTTTTCATTTTTTTTACATAAGCCAAATTATTATATATTTGATGGTAGACCTAAAGCCTGTTATACGTTAAATTTGAAAATCGTTTTAAAGTAGTCCTTTTTCGCAGACTTTTTTATATATATTTTTAAAAATTTCTTTATGAAGTTTCTTGTGTTTTGCATTCTCTTCTTGCCAGAACAGCAATTTTAATTTATTACACTTTATATACTTAAATTTAATTTAGAAAGATGCTGTTAGATATACCAGTGAATGCTTTTAAAACAATTCTTAGGATTGCAGTTCCTCAGTTTTGCCTCAGAGCGCCGCTGTTTGACCAATAAGGAGAAGAATTAAAAACTGGAGATCCACTGGTATTTTCATCACACACATATTGCAGATCTGTTAGAAGAGACACAGCCATTTTCTGGATTTTCTCCACTCAGTTTTCAGGGCTGCTGTTTTCTTGCATTGAACAACTCAGTACCTCCTTTCCTTTTTTACTGGAATATAAATTACATGAGGATTTCAGAAGATGAAAATAACTGGAATGAAAAACCAGATACAGAATAACAAAGGAGTCAGATGGCAAGTAACATTTATCTTCTTATTTTTCTGGCTGTGTCATTCAGTCTCTGGTCAGATTCATTATTCCATTGCTGAAGAAATGAGAAAAGACTCTGTTATAGCAAATATTGCAGATGATCTTGGATTAGAGAAAAATGAGCTCTCATCTAGAAAACTGAGAATTGTATCACGTGCTTCAGAGAAATATTTTTATGTAAATCTAGATAATGGAAACCTCTATGTGAAGGACAGGATAGACAGGGAGATATTGTGTGGGACAGCAGCTAGCTGCTCCCTAACCTTTGATGCTGTGGTTGAAAATCCATTGCATGTTTATAGAGTTAAGATAGACATTCAGGACATAAATGATAATCCTCCAGTGTTTTATTCTAACACATTCACAATTGAAGCAATGGAATCAACATCACTAGGTTCAAGATTTGCTCTGCAAAATGCTAAAGATCCAGATTTGGATATGAATTCAGTACAGTCATATAAGCTCAGTGACAACAAGCATTTTGTACTGAGTGAGAAAATCAATTCAGATGGCAGCAAATTTCTTGAACTTGTGCTAGAAAAACCATTAGATCGAGAATCTCAAAATGTACATGAATTTTCATTAACAGCTACTGATGGAGGAAAACCTATGAGAACTGGTACTGCATTAATAAGGGTCATTGTCACAGATGCTAATGATAATTTTCCAGTATTTACACAGGCAGTATATAAAACCAGCACAAGTGAAAATGTGCCAATTAATACTACAATCATTACTGTGAATGCTACTGACAAAGACGAAGGTATATATGCACAAATAAACTATTCTTTCAGTGAAACATCAGAAAGTGTACACCACACAGGAACTTTCAAAATTAATCCGAACACAGGTGAAATAAAAATAAATAAGAAATTTGATTTTGAATTAACAAGAAATTATGAACTATCAGTACAAGCAAAAGATGGGGGTGGCCATGCCACTCATTGTAAGGTACTGATAGAAGTCATGGATGAAAATGATAATGTTCCTGAGATATCAATCACATCACTATTTTCCCCCATTCTGGAGAATTCAATACCTGGAACAGTAATAGCTCTAATTGAAGTTGATGATCAAGATTCTGAAGAAAATGGATATATTGACTGCAAATTGATGGAACAAGATTTGTTCAACTTAGTATTATCAACTGACAGCTATTATAGAATTGTTACAGCAGGTGAAATAGACCGAGAGAAAGTGTCCAGTTATAACATCACAATCATAGCTACTGACAGAGGATCATCACCACTTTCCAGCAGAAGAACCATTAGACTGGATGTATCTGATGTAAATGACAATCCACCAATTTTTCTGAAACCTTTTTATGCTGTTTACATACTGGAGAACAATTTACCAGGTGTCTCAATATACAAAATCCAAGCCTCTGATCCTGATGCTGGAGACAACGCAAAAATGATTTATTCAATGTCCAAGACAAACATAGAAGACCTTTCATTGTCCTCGTATCTTTCCATCAATATGGAGACTGGAACTCTTTATGCTCAGAAATCTTTTGACTTTGAGCACCAAAAGGAATTTTTTGTACAAATAATTGCTACAGACAATGGATCCCCATCTCTGAGTAGCAATACAACCTTGCATATTCGTATAGTGGATCAGAATGATAATGCTCCAAAAATTTTATTCCCATCATCAGGAATCGGTGGACAGGATGCATTTGAAATAGTTCCTTTTACCGCTGAACCTGGTTCTATAATAACAAAGGTGGTTGCAGTGGACGAAGACTCGGGACATAACGCTTGGCTTTCTTATCATTTCATACAAATATCAGAACCATCAGTGTTTGTCATGAATGAACATACAGGAGAAATCAGGACATCACGTATCTTTCATGAGAAAGATATACTGAATCAGAATGTTGTAGTGACGGTAAGAGATAATGGCATTCCATCTCTCTCAGCCACAGTCACCTTAAACCTCATTGTTGCAGATAATTTCCAGCAGATTGTTCCTAAACTCAATAATCAATTTACCAATGAAGATCTTCAGTCACACTTGCAATTGTACTTGGTTATTGCTTTAGCATTGATCTCTTTTTTGTTTATTATAACTGTTATCTTGGTCATCATATCAAAATGCAAGGAGTCAAAACCATTACAGAACTTTGGAACTTTAACTACAAGCCTATATCCTCCAGCTGATCCCAGAATACTTTCTATGTATAGTGATGGAACTTTGCCCTTGCCCTATTCATACAATGTATGCGTGGCTTTGGATCCATCTGAAAGTGATATGACCCTTATAAAATCAATTCAAAATGTTCCAGTAGATAATCTTATTGACACAGATGATTCAGGGCTTGGAAATGAAAGTTTTAAAGAAGTGCATCAATTAAATGGAATCCCTCAGGTAAGTTGTTATGTCTGTGTTTGATTATGTCTCTTTGTAGGTGTCTTTCATTTTCATTATGCAAAATATATATTTACAATTTAATTTATGATTATGTTTGGCATATGTCAAGAAGTCTAAAATATATGAAGCAAACTGAAGCAAGTATAGTTCAAAATGGTGAATATTCTAAAGTTTGCTTTCAGGTCCACAAAATGACAGACTTCAGGCTGAAGTCCTAATCATAATAAATTCATATGGTATCCCAAGAATCTTTTCTATAAAATACTTCACAGCATGGAATAGTGCTGTGATGAGGTTTTAGTTATTTCTTTATATATTGTTTCATTACACTAAATGTCTTTGATAAGGTATTATTAGTGAACTGTAATATAATGAAATTGGGGATACTGTATAGAATTAGGAGTAGCTGCATATTGCAAACTAAGCATACTATGCCAAACTACAGTATATATATATATATATATATATATATATATATATATATATATATATATATATATATATAGAGTATCTCACAAAAGTGAGTACACCCCTTACATTTTTATAAATATTTTATCATATCTGTTCATGTGAAAACACTGAAGAAATGACACTTTGCTACAACATAAAGTAGTGAGTGTAAGGCTTGTATAAAAGTGTAAATTTGCTGTCCCCTCAAAATAACTCGACACACAGCCATTAATGTCTAAACAAAACAAAAAAATTACACCCCAAATCGGGCCCAATTAGTAATTTTTCCTCCTTGTGTCATGTGACTTGCTGGTATTGCAAGGTTTCAGGTGTGAATGGGAAGCAGATGTGTTAAATTTGGTGTTATTGCTCTCACTCTTTCATACTGGTCACTGGAAGTTCAACATGGCACCTCATGGCAAAGAACTCTCTGAGGATCTAAAGAAAAGAATTGTTGCTCTACATAAAGATGGCCTAGGCTATAAGAAGATTGCCAAAACCATGAAACTGAGCTGCAGCACAGTGGCCAAGACCATACAGTGGTTTAACAGGACAGGTTCCACTCAGAACAGGCCTCGCTATGGTCAACCAAAGAGGTTGAATGCACGTGCTCAGTGTCATATCCAGAGGTTGAGGGAAATAGATGTATGAGTGCTGCCAAGATTGCTGTGGAGGTTGAAGGGGTGAGGAAACCATCTGATGTCTACAAACGTAAATTAGTGAATTTTCAATGTAAAAGGAAATGTTAGGCTCCATGCACGCTGGCTTATAAATCACTGCTTCTACAAGAGTTTTGTGTTTTGCCTGTAGAAGCAACTCAATGTTATCCTATGTGTCCATGCACATTAGGATTATTACAGGCATATTTTAAGCTTAATGTTTAGAGGCAGGAAAAACACCCTTCTGGTTTACGTTTCTGTTTGGAGGTTTCTGGCACAAAAAAATGTAAAACTCTCCTAAACTCGCCTAGTTTATATATAGAAAAGCTCTATATGAGCGTTTTTTTCTGCCAAGGGCACGTATTTTTTTTTTTTTTAAGCCCAGTGTGTATGGAGCCTAATTCATTTAAAACATGAATATATTGCATTTAGTAGATTTTTATGGTTATTGTATCATATAATCTATTAAATAAAATGAAGATCATTACTTGTAATGAGCAGAATTTTTGCCTTGTTCAGACTGGCCCAAATTTATGTACAGAAAACGCTCTATATGAGCATTTTTTCTGCCAAGGGAACGCATTTTTTTTTTTAAAGCCCATTGGGCATGGAGACAAAATAATTAAAAATTTGAATATACTGCATTTAGTAGATTTTTATGGTTATTGCATCGTAAAATCTATTAAATAAAATGAAGATCATGATTTGTAATGAGCAGAATTGTTTTCTTAATTCAGACTGGCCCAAATTGTAGCTGCTAGAAATGACCTGTCTATATTTGACCTTTTTTTTCCTCATTCTCAGAAAAAGAAAATGCAGGTTCTTTTTTTTTTTTGTTGCCTTATTTGTTTTGTTTTGTTTTTATATATACACAGTAATATCCTACAAAAAGCTTTTATACAGCCTTATATCAGCTTGACAGGTAGAATATAACTGTATGGGACCCCCACAGTGCTGATGGCAGTCCATATGCCTTTAAGCATTGATTGGGTGCTTAAAGCATGAACATTTCTCAGATTTTCAGGCTTGCTTGTGCCTGGGATAAACTGATTTTTAAGGGGGGGGGGGATCTTATACATTATCAATCATACTGTATGTAAATGTTCCTGCAGGTACAGATGAATTGTCCCTTTTCATTTGCTATGAAATCTGAAGTTTGATTACATACATTTGTTCTGCATCTAGGGTCGATCATCTCTTCCTAACCCCAGGTAATGGCTTCATGTGCCCTTGCTTGCAGACAGCCATGGACACATGAGACCATTGCCAGCTTGCCATTCATTTTTACAGGTCTTCCAGCCACATCTGTTTGCATAATCCTGTGACTCTCCTGCAGAAATTTGCTTATCTTACCCTCAAGTAAGGTTTTATTGTTGCCTGTGCTTTCACTAGAAAAATAAACCCTATATATTTGTATTGGATGTCATTAGAACAGATGCTGATGGACAATGTTACAGTTGTTACCAAAACAAAGGTTATATTCCAATGGGAATATGTCTCTACTGTGAAGGGATTTACATTAATTTCTTGTTAGATCTCTAAAACAGGAAGTGATGGGAAAACTCTTCAATGGTACAAAACGTGTTAGTAATGTAAGATGTAATGAATGAATGAATTAATTAAATCAGTAGAAAGTACAACATATCTTGGTAGAGGAAGTATCTCCCCCTTTACTTGTATATTCAAATTGTTTTATATTGGTGAAGACTTCAATTTAAAAAAGACAGTTTAGTAGATCATAGGAATACAGTATAAGGATTTTCACCAGTATACCTTGGTATAGCGATAATCTTGACACATTTTGCAACATGTAAAGCCACACATTGCGTAAGGATAAAGTACAGTTGTGCTCATAAGTCTACATACCCTGGCAGAATTTTTGATTTTTTGTCTATTTTTACGAGAATATAATTAATAACACAAAAATGTTTCTTTCATTCATGGTTAGTGTTTGTCTGAAGCTATTTATTATCAGTTAACTGTGTTTACTCTTTTTAAATCATAATGACAACAGAAACTACCCAAATGGCACTGATGAAAAGTGTACATTCCCTGGTGATTTTGGCCTGATAACATGCACACAAGTTGACACAAAGGGGTTTGAATGGCTATTAAAGGTAACCATCCTCACCTGTGATCTGTTTGCTTGTAATTAGTGTGTGTGTATAAAAGGTCAATGAGTTTCTGGACTCCTGACAGACCCTTGCATCTTTCATCCAGTACTGCACTGACCTTTCGGGATTCGGAGTTATGAGAAAAGCAAAAAAAGTGTCAAAGGATCTGAGGGAAAAGGTAGTTGAACTGTATAAAACAGGAAATGGATATAAGAAGATATCCAAGGAATTGAGAATGTCAATCAGCAGTGTTCAAGCTCTAATCAAGAAGTGGAAAATGATGGGGTTCTGTTGAAACCAAACCATGGTCAGGTAGACCAACTAAAATTTCAGCCACAACTGCCAGGAAAATTGTTTGGGATGCGAAGAAAAACCCACAAATAACTGCAGGTGAAATACAGGACTCTCTGAAAACATGTGGTGTGGCTGTTTCAAGTTGCACAATAAGGAGGCACTTGAAGAAAGATGGGCTGCATGGTCAAGTCACCAGAAGAAAGCCATTACTACGAAAATGCCACAAAGTATCCCGCTTACAATACGCCAAACAGCACAGAGACCAGCCTCAAACCTTCTGGCACAAAGTCATTTGGAGTGATGAGACCAAAATTGATGTACTTGGATGTACTTGAACATTCCAACATGACAATGATCCTAAACACAAGGCCAAGTCAGGTTGTCATTGGCTACAGCAGAATAAAGTGAAGGTTCTGGAGTGGTCATCTCAGTCCCCTGACCTCAATATCATTGAGCCACTCTGGGCAGATCTCAAACGGGCAGTTCATGCAAGACAGCCCAATAATTTACAGGATCTGTTGGCTTTTTGCCAGGAAGAATGAGCAGCTTTACCATCTGAGAAGATAAAGAGCCTCATCCAAAAATACTACAAAAGACTTCAAGCTGTCAAGGATGTTAAAGGGAGCAATACACGGTATTAAGAACTGGGGTATGTAAACTTTTGATCAGGGTCATTTGGGTAGTTCCCGTTGACATTATGATTTAAAAAGAGTAAACACATGTGATTGATAATAAATGTTTGTCTTAATTCTAGCTACAGACTGCATTATATCTTTCAATTTTTATTTTGTCCATAGTTACATCTTAAATTCCCATGTCATCTTAGTAAATAAAAATATGTAGAACTTTGCTTGTTTACATGCATATTATGAGCTTGATTATTCAATTTAATCAATTGAGGGTAAGCATAATGCAGGAGAGAAAGAGCACAGGTAAAAGGGGTCTGACTTTACATATGCATTTAAGAACACATCACACAATGCATATTGATTAAAGCAGTTCTTTATTACATTTATACAGATAAAAGATGCCAAATAGCATATAACAGTGTGATTAGTACCATACAGTATAGAGTACATATTGTAAGAGCACAGAGGTATGTATTCAATGAGAACTTAGTTTGGTCGACGCATTTTGGCGGAACTCCCATTAGTGTTTTATTGTTTTATTTAAGTTGTTTATGATAAGTTCAATTTTTATACAATTATTTGAAGATTGTGTTAAAATATGTGTTCACAATATTACTACCTACTGCAAGGTCATGTGATATAACCTGAATCATGGTGTGCTTTTTGTATTTCTTCCAGACCTGTGCAGTAGGCTAATGTGAAACATTGTTCATGTGCATGAGCTTCCTATAAAATAGAGTGGTACTCTCTCCTTGTGCAGGGTACATGGTCTTGTCTCCCCCCTCCTGTAGTATTCTGTAGGCAGCCTGTAGAGGATGGAGCTATTGGGTCCCTCCCACAGCTTTTATCTCTTTCTAAGCTATGTACAGGAGAGTAGTGAGGTCACTGCTACATTGACAAGGTGATATCTGCATTAGCAAAAGCATGTGTACATAAAGTGAATATATATATAGATCTATCTATCTATCTATCTATCTATCTATCTATCTATCTATCTATCTATCTATCTATCTATCTATCTATCTATCTATCTATCTATCTATACTTTGTGACAAATATGAGATATATTTTTAAAACGTCTGACTGGACTTCAGCTTTAAACATATTTTTTTTTTAAATCTCTTTAATAAACCAACATTTCACTTTATGTGATATGAATGAGTTTCAAAGAAAAAAAAATAAAGAATACAATATAAAATATAAAACACAAAATTATATTTAAAAATGTATTTATCTATATTTTACAGTTCTAAATTCTTTGTTTATTATAACTTATTATTACTCTCCATAGCTGTAATTTAGAAACGATTTAATAGCTTTAAAAGTTAATGCTTTAATAAAATTCCTAAGAATTGCAGTTCACTAGTTTTGCCTCTGAGCGCCACTGTTTGACCAATAAGGAGAAGAATACAGAACTGGAGATCCACTGGTATTTTCATCATTCACACACTGTGTGCAGATTTGCAAGAAGAGTAACAGCCATTTTCTGGATTATCTTTAAACAGTCTACATGGTTGCTGTCTTCTTGTATTGAACAATTTAGAACATCCTTCAGATTTACTGGACTATAATTCTTTAAGGATTACAGAAACTGAAAATGACTGGAATGAAAAATCATACACAGATATACAAAGGAATCAGATGGCAAGTACTATTTTCCTTCCTATTTTTCTGGCTGTGCCATTCAGTCTCTGGTCAGATTCAATATTCTATAGTAGAAGAAATGAAAAAAGACTCTGTTATAGCAAACATTGCAAATGATCTTGGATTAGATATTAAACAGCTCTCATCAAGAAATCTAAGAATTGTATCACGTGCTGCAGAGAAATATTTTTATGTGAATTTAGACAATGGAAATCTGTATGTGAAGGACAGGATAGATAGAGAGACATTGTGTGGGGCAGAAGCTACCTGCTTTTTAACCTTTGATGCTGTAGTTGAAAATCCATTAAGTATATTTAGAGTTAAGTTAGACATTCAGGACATAAATGATAACCCTCCAGTGTTTTATCCTGACACATTCACTTTTGAAGCAATTGAATTAACACCACCAGGGACAAGATTTGCTTTACAAAATGCTAAAGATCCAGATTTTGGTATGAATTCAGTGCAGTCATATAAGCTTAGTGACAATGAGCATTTTGCATTCAGTGAGAAAATCAAATCAGATGGAAGTAAATTTCTTGAACTTGTGCTAGAAAAACCATTAGATCGAGAATCACAAAATGTGCATGAATTTTCCTTAACAGCTACTGATGGAGGAAAACCTATGAGATCTGGAACTGCACTGATAAGATTTATTGTCACTGATGTTAATGATAACTTTCCAGTATTTACACAGGAAGCATATAAAGCCAGTGTAAAGGAAAATATGCCAATTAATACTACAATAATTACTGTGAAAGCTACTGACAAAGATGAAGGTATATATGCACAAATAAATTATTTTTTCAGTGAAACATCAGGAAGTGTACACCCCACAGGAACGTTCAGAATTGACGCAATAACTGGTGAAATCAAAATAAATAAGAAGTTAGATTTTGAATTAACAAAAAATTATGAACTGTCAGTACAAGCAAAAGATGGAGGTGCTCTTGCTTCCCATTGTATAGTTTTAATAGAAGTCATAGATGAAAATGATAATGCTCCTGAGATATCCATCACCTCACTCTTTTCTCCTGTCCCAGAAGATTCCATATCTGGAACAGTAATAGCTCTAATTGAAGTAGATGATCAAGATTCTGGAGAAAATGGATACATTGATTGCAAGCTAATAGAACAGCCTTTATTCAGTTTAGTATTGTCATCTGACAGTTATTATAGAATTGTTACAACAGGTGAAATAGACAGAGAAAAAGCATCCAGTTATAATATCACAATTGTAGCCACTGACAGAGGATCTCCCCCACTTTCCAGCAGAAGAACCATCAAACTGGACATATCAGATGTTAATGACAATCCACCAGTATTTATTAAATCTTCTCATGTTGTTTATATACCAGAAAACAATTTACCAGGTAGCTCAATATACAGTATACAGGCTTTTGATCCGGATGCTGCAGACAACGCTAACATCTTTTATGCAATATCTCAAATCAATTCTGAAGATTACTCTTTGCCCCCTTATCTTTCCATAAACAGGGAGACAGGGGTTCTTTATGCTCAGAAATCTTTTGATTTTGAGCAGCACAGGGAATTTTCAGTACAGGTAACTGCCAGAGACAATGGATCTCCATCTCTGGGTACCAACACAACATTACTGATCCGTATAGTGGATCAGAATGATAATGCTCCAAGAATCGTGTTTCCATCCCCAGGAAGTGGTGGACAGGATGCATTTGAGATGGTTCCTTTCACAGCTGAACCTGGTTCTTTAATAACGAAGGTGGTTGCAGTGGATGAAGACTCAGGACATAACTCTTGGCTTTCTTATCATTTCATACAAATTTCAGAACCATCATTTTTTGCCATCAATGAATATACAGGAGAAATCAGGACATTGCGTATCTTTCAAGAGAAAGATATAATAAATCAAAAAGTTGTAGTGATGGTGAAAGATAATGGAATTCCATCACTCTCAGCCACAGTCACCGTAAGCATCATTGTTGCAGATAATTTCCAGCAGATTGTTCCTAAACTCAGCAATCAACTTCCTGATGAAGATCCTCAGTCACATTTGCAAATGTACTTAGTGATTGCTTTAGCGTTGATCTCTTTGTTGTTTATTATCACCGTTATCCTTGTCATCATATCAAAATGCAAGGAGTCAAAACCATTACCGAACTTTGGAACTTTAAGCACAAGCCTATATCCTCCAGCTGATCCCCGGATACTTTCTATGTATAGTGATGGAACTTTACCCTTTCCCTATTCCTATAATGTATGTGTGGCTTTGGACCCATCTGAAAGGGACTTTGGTCTTATACAGTCAAATCAAAATGTCCCTGTGGACAATCTGATCGACACTGATGATTCAGGTCTTGGAAATGAGAGTTTAAAAGAAGCGATTCCATCCACTGGGGTCATTCAGGTAAATCATAATACTTAGATGTAATAATGTTTTAATGCATGCTTTTTTACACTGACCTTAGAAAGCACATTATAAGAATTAATTTTTTTCAGTTATGTTAGAAAAATGTCAACTAGGGCAAGATATTGGTTGCAGAGTGAGGCAAGTAATGTACATAAAGTTGACTTTCAGGTCCCTGCTCTGACAATCTCCAGACTGTAGTTCAAGCCTATGTGCCTATGAGCCTATGCCCCACAAATCAGCAGATTTAATGAATGCTTCACACCATGACTTAAAACCAGCAAACTGATACAGAAAGGATATGGATGAGGGTGTATTGATACACTACATTACACTAATGGTCCCTGATAAGTTGTTTTTATGCTGTAATAATATGCATTAGCGAGATTTTCATTCTTTTAGAGAGAAACAGACTAACTGATCCGTGTTTGTGATTATTCCATTTACATTTAACTTTTTTTTTTAATTTATAATGTATCATAAAAAGCATGTACCAGAATCATACTTTACAAAATGGAAATGTATATATATTTTTTTCCATTAAAAAGGAGTAAAGAGAGCACAGCAAACATGTGATTAGGAGTCAGTCCTCCCAGGTTCTGTTCATTAGTATAATACAGCTTGATGAGAGCATGCTTTGGAGTGTGTTTCCAGCACTAAAGCACATGGATAATTCTTAGAACCCTTTGACCTAGGTGAACATTTTATTGGCTGGATCAAACTGTTATTCTCATTCGCTAAGGCTGGCCATACATTTAACATTTCTTTTGTACAATTTTCCTTGGATTTATCAAAACCATATAATATGAGGTCAAACCTAAACCACAGTTGAATTTAAATCTAAAGGAAATTGAATAAGAAAATTGTATACTGTATGGCCAGCTTAAGGTTACTATCATATTCTGATATATTTCATCTTTATATGCAAAAGCTTCAGTGCTCTCTTCAATGGGGGTTGAGCCACTTACGCCAGCTATTCTTTAATTGGACTTTATTGTGTGGTTCCAGAGGGGAGAGTGTCTTGGTAACATTTCTCCTTATACGCCGATGGCTCCGCAATTATTGTACATTTTACACAGTTCCCGTGTGGATCTCACACATCTGGTTTAAACCAATAGACTCTCTGTTTTAAATTCTCGTCTGGAAGGGTGGGGACCCCAGAATTCGTTTATGTATTTTACAATTGCCAAATGATTGTGGAGGTCTTGCAGTACCTAATGTGAGACTATATTTCCTGACTGCACAGCTACATAATTTCACAGGGTTGGGCGTTAGAACTATTAAAGATCCTAATCAAGCAATTTTCCTTTCTAGGAATAACAAATACCAACATAAATAAATAAATACAAATAATCTCCTGACTGTTCAGTCAGAGGCAGATGTGTCTGGTGATTCTACGCGTTACCTTTCTTTGAAGTTGATGAATAAAGTGTGGGAAGCTATAAAACAGATTATGGGTTATGATGATCTTTCTCACCAGTCCCCAATCTGGAAGAGGGGTTGCTTAGCAGAATTGAGCAAGCTACAAGGCATGATCATTGATATTTTATAGGAGTGCAGTTCTTCTACTAACTGTTAGCCAAAATCAACTAAAATCTTTTCAAGGCCTGCTTTTCAAGGGGGTGTTTGACATTTCCCCTCATAGATTTTTCCAATATCTTCAGTTATGGCACACCCTTTCAGTACAGGATAAATCAACCAATATGAGCTTGATCTGCACACCTCTTATAGACTCCCTCCCCAATACTTCAGGTAGGAAAAGATTTATTTCCTCCGTCTATAGGTCGCTATTGGATAAATCCCAGGTCAACCTTCATTTCCCTGGTAGGACAGGATGGGGAAAATATATTGGAGAACCTAATGAGGAGGTGCGGCTAGCGGTACTGGAGCAGGTTTTATTTGGTTTTCCCACACCCACGCGACTCACCTATTTGTGATCCACAGGGCACATGGTGCCATAGTGAGAGTTCTGACTGCCGACATTGGTTGGGCTCCCCCACTGATCTCTTAACACTTGCTCTGGCACTACCCCAAGCTTAGTCATTACTGGTATCTAATAATTGAAACCATTTCAATAATGAATGTTTATATTTGAATAATGATCTACTAACATGTATACTAGGTTTTTTTAGATGAAGAAGCTTTTGAACAGTATGTCAGAACCCCTCTTGCTAGATTGTTATTTCTGGCACGCAAATTTCCTCTACCCCCTACATTTATAGAGTGGTGCACACAGGTGAACTCTACCCTTCTTAGAGAGCGTCATATAAGACAAAAATGGGGTACTCCTCACAGATTTTCGAAGCTAGTGGATCCATAGTTACAGACCCCAGGCCTGGCTCCGCTAGCCCTGGTGTCCTTATGGATTTTCCAATGCTAATGTTTATGACACATCCCTTGGCTTATGCTTTAGTATTTACATTATTACATGTACTTAGTTACTACTTGGTGTATATAACTTATCCCCAAATGAGTAGTCTTGTGCACTGATTTTGAGGCAAGTTTTGGTTGTGTAATTCATTTTTGTTTTCTCACTGATACATTGGATATGATTTACATCACAATGAGTAGAGTAGTGAGTAGAAAAGTGTACATCTTTAGGATACATGTTTCAACTTTGCAATGATTGTAATTACTAGTTATTTTTTATCTAGGGATGCTACTCATGTCTGGTTTAGGGCAGGTATATAAGCCTGCTCTCTCTTTTAGTGTAATTTATTTGTTCTGTTTTTTGTTTTTCTTGACGTATTTTTTTTGTAAATCTCTGAAAACATTCAAAAACAATTTAATAAAAAAAAAAACACATACATGCAGTTATGCAGAAGGAAGCCCACATCCATGACACTGCTAAATGTGTGATTTTGCCACTAATTAATTAGAGCTTATGTATAGCTAAATGTTTAGTTGATAAAGCAGGGGATGTTTTAAAACCCTTTTGAGTTAGTTTGTTAGTTTGTTTGTTTTTTCTTTTTTTGCTGTCTGCATCCCAGTGCACGTCCTGAAGATACAACAAAAAAATAAGAGGAATTCTCCCTGAAGTTAGGGGAATTTCCAAATTGGACAGGTGTCACCAGGACAAGTTTCCATGTTAGATTGTATAAACTCCTCCTGTGCTAACAGCTCTAAAATTTAGGATTTCTCCTTACTTTCTGTGTCAGTGACAATAGTAACTAGGACAGTTAAAGAGGTACATTTCTCCAGCATGGGCACAGACAACAATAAAAACATTGGCAGAGGTTCTAACCATTCTCTACTCCATCCAAAACAACTACATTTTTGCTTTTATATCAGCTAAACAGCTAAAGACAGAAGGAGATGGGATGGGGAGTGTCTTTATACTGCACATATTTTAATGTTCTAAAATGCAAAGTGCAAAATGTTTTGTCAAACTGATTTAAAGAAAAGGGATATTTTTGTGTATTCTTCTAGTAAAATGCATATGATAGCTCTGTAAAACATGCCTATTAAGTGCAGTAAATGCAGTAAAGGTCATGAGCTCTCGAGGTAATCATGAACATTATACTGAAACAGATAGGTGGAACCTTATATTGTCTTTTCATGAGTCACCACCAATCCACTCTTATTTAATTTGGTTGCTTTTTCTTCTTTTTTAATGTTTTATATTTTTTTAAATTGACACCCAAACATAGGCCCACCCCAACTGTCATACATCATGATATGCCATTGTCTGATTGGTACACATATGTAGACCCCCCCCCCCCTTAGTGCTAATATCTGCCTGTATGCATTGCAAGGCTGCAGAGTTACATTGAACAAGATTACAGCATGACTATATTTTAGTTTTGCACATAATGAGATAAAATTAGAGCTTCTGTTATTTTTTCTTGTTGTCCCCGTTGTGGCCCTTTCTTATCTCTTCCTGTCCTGATGACATGAAATGAAGTGATGAGAAATCACTCCAACAGGGTCAAAGACAACAAAATCACTTTATTTAAAGAGTGGGGATGAATTAGAATGTCAGTTTTTAATTTATTTCCAAGCTTTCCTATCAAAGTGATTCCCATTTCTCTTTCATTACCTAGCATTACAGGGATAAAAAGCGAGGGAAATGTCTTCAATAGAATCACAGACAGCATTAGAATCCTAGCAGAAATTGTACATTTTCTTAACACTTGTTAGAAAACATGCATATTAGATATTTTATTAGTCTTTAGCCAACAATGAAACATTTTAATATGTGTCTAACTATATTAATGTATTATAATTTTATTATTAAAGAATGTTGCTGAAATAGAAAGTACAAACTCTTCTTTGTGAAACAGTAAAGAGCTATATAGTATTTTAATACTAAATATATTTTTTTAATTACGTTTCTGTGTTGCCTTTACACTCAGGTCATATCAATAGGTAGTTGTTCAGTTGAAAAACACACAAAATGAATTGGATTGTTCCATTTAAACCATTACAGTTACATAATGCTTAGCTTTTAAATTTTTTTACATAAGCCAAAATATTATATATTTGATGGTAGACCATGTTCAGTCCTAAAGCCTGTTATACGTTTAATTTGAAAATCATTTTAAAGTAGTCCTTTTTCTGAGACTTTTTTTATATATATTTTTTAAAATTTCTTTATGACGTTTTTTGTGTTTTGCATTCTCTTCTTGCCAGAACAGCAGTTTTAATTTATTATACTTTATATACTTAAATTTAATTTAGATAGAAAGCTGTTATATATACCAGTGAATGCTTTAAAAACAATTCTTAGGATTGCAGTTCCTCAGTTTTGCCTCAGAGCGCCGCTGTTTGACCAATAAGGAGAAGAATACAAAACTGGAGATCCACTGGTATTTTCATCACACACATATTGCAGATCTGTAAGAAGAGACACAGCCATTTTCTGGATTTTCTCCACTCAGGTTTCAGGGCTGCTGTTTTCTTGCATTGAACAACTCAGTACCTCATTTCCTTTTTTACTGGAATATAAATTACAGAGGATTTCAGAAGATGAAAATAACTGGAATGAAAAAACAGATACAGAATAACAAAGGAGTCGGATGGCAAGTAACATTTATCTTCTTATTTTTCTGGCTGTGTCATTCAGTTTCAGGTCAGATTCATTATTCCATTGCTGAAGAAATGAGAAAAGACTCTGTTATAGCAAATATTGCAGATGATCTTGGATTAGAGAAAAATGAGCTCTCATCTAGAAAACTGAGAATTGTATCACGTGCTTCAGAGAAATATTTTTATGTAAATCTAGATAATGGAAACCTCTATGTGAAGGATAGGATAGACAGAGAGATATTGTGTGGGGCAGCAGCTACCTGCTCCCTAACCTTTGATGCTGTGGTTGAAAATCCCTTGCATGTTTATAGAGTTAAGATAGACATTCAGGACATTAATGATAATCCACCAGTGTTTTATCCTGACATATTCACATTTGAAGCAATTGAATTAACACCCCCAGAAACAAGATTTGCTTTACAAAATGCAAAAGATCCAGATTTGGGTATTAATTCAGTGCAGTCATATAAGCTCAGTGACAATAAACATTTTGCACTGAGTGAGAAAATCAATTCAGATGGAAGTAAATTCCTCGAACTTGTGCTAGAAAAACCATTAGATCGAGAATCACAAAATGTGCATGAATTTTCATTAACAGCTACTGATGGAGGAAAACCTATGAGAACTGGTACTGCATTAATAAGGATCATTGTCACAGATGCTAATGATAATTTTCCAGTATTTACACAGGCAGTATATAAAACCAGCACAAGTGAAAATATGCCAATTAATATAACTATCATTACTGTGAATGCTACTGACAAAGATGAAGGTATATATGCACAAATAAACTATTCTTTCAGTGAAACATCAGGAAGTGTACACCACACAGGAACTTTCAACATTAATCCAAATACAGGTGAAATAAAAATAAATAAGAAATTAGATTTTGAATTAACAAGAAATTATGAACTATCAATACAAGCAAAAGATGGAGGTGGCCATGTTACTCATTGTAAGGTACTGATAGAAGTCATGGATGAAAATGATAATGCTCCAGAGATATCAATCACATCACTATTTTCCCCCATTCTGGAGGATTCAATACCTGGAACAGTAATAGCTCTAATTGAAGTTGATGATCAAGATTCTGAAGAAAATGGATACATTGATTGCAAATTGATGGAACAAGATTTATTCAACTTAGTATTATCAACTGACAGCTATTATAGAATTGTTACAGCAGGTGAAATAGACAGAGAGAAAGTGTCCAGTTATAACATCACAATCGTAGCTACTGACAGAGGATCATCACCACTTTCCAGCAGAAGAACCATTAGACTGGATGTATCTGATGTAAATGACAATCCACCAGTTTTTCCGAAACCTTTTTATGCTGTTTACATACTGGAGAACAATTTACCAGGCGTCTCAATATACAAAATTCAAGCTTCTGATCCTGATGCTGGAGACAACGCAAAAATTATTTATTCAATGTCCAAGACAAACATAGAAGACCTTCCATTGTCCTCTTATCTTTCCATCAATATGGAGACTGGAACTCTTTATGCTCAGAAATCATTTGACTTTGAGCACCAAAAGGATTTTTTTGTACAAATAATTGCTACAGACAATGGATCCCCATCTCTGAGTAGCAATACAACCTTGCATATTCGTATAGTGGATCAGAATGATAATGCTCCAAAAATTTTATTCCCATCATCAGGAATTGGTGGACAGGATGCATTTGAGATAGTCCCTTTTACAGCTGAACCTGGTTCTATAATAACAAAGGTGGTTGCAGTGGACGAAGACTCGGGACATAACGCTTGGCTTTCTTATCATTTTATACAAATATCAGAACCATCAGTGTTTGTCATTAATGAACATACAGGAGAAATCAGGACATCACGTATCTTTCAGGAGAAAGATATACTGAATCAGAATGTTGTAGTGACGGTAAGAGATAATGGCATTCCATCTCTCTCAGCCACAGTCACCTTAAACCTTATTGTTGCAGATAATTTCCAGCAGATTGTTCCTAAACTCAGTAATCAATTTACCAATGAAGATCCTCAGTCACACTTGCAATTGTACTTGGTTATTGCTTTAGCATTGATCTCTTTTTTGTTTATTATAACTGTTATCTTGGTCATCATATCAAAATGCAAGGAGTCAAAACCATTACCGAACTTTGGAACTTTAACTACAAGCCTATATCCTCCAGCTGATCCCAGGATACTTTCTATGTATAGTGATGGAACTTTGCCCTTGCCCTATTCATACAATGTTTGCGTGGCTTTGGATCCATCTGAAAGTGATATGGCCCTTATAAAATCAATTCAAAATGTTCCTGTGGATAATCTTATTGACACAGATGATTCAGGGCTTGGAAATGAAAGTTTTAAAGAAGTGCATCAATTAAATGGAATCCCTCAGGTAAGTTGTTATGTCTTTGTTTGATTACTTCTTTTTGTAGGTGTCTTTCATTTTCATTATGTGAAAGCTATATTTATAATTTAATTTATAATTATGTTTGGCATATGTCAAAAAGTCTAAAATATATGAAGCAAAGTGAAGCAAGTATAATTCAAAGTAGTGAATATTCTAAAGTTTGCTTTCAGGTCCAAAAAATGACAGACTTCAGGCTGAAGTCCTTATTCTAATAAATTCATATGCTATCCCAATAATCTTTTCTGGAAATACTTCACAGCATATAATAGTGCTGTGATAAGGTTTTAGTTATTTATTTTTATATTGATTCATTACAATAAATGTCTTTGATAAGGTATTATTAGTGAACTGTAATATAATGAAATTGGGGATATTGTATAGAATTTAAGAATAGCTTCATATTGAAAAACTATGCCTGATATCTTTTTATGTGACAAAACTGAAGAAATGCCAATTTGCTACAATGTAGAGTAGTGAGTGTACAGCTTGTATAAGTATAACGGTGTAAATTTGCAGTCCACCCCCCCCCCCCCACAAAAAAAAAAATAACTCAATACACAGCCATTAATGTCTAAACCTCTGGCAACAAAAGTGAGTACACCCCTAAGTGCAAATGTCCAAATTGGGCCCAAAGTGTCATTATTTTGTGTGGCCACCGTAATTTTCCAGCACTGCCTTAACCCTCTTGAGCATGGAGTTCACCAGAGCTTCACAGGTTGCCACTGGAGTCCTCTTCCACTCCTCCATGATGACATCACGGAGCTGGTGGATGTTAGAGACCTTGTGCTCCTCCACCTTCTGTTTGAGGATGCCCCACAGATGCTCAATAGGGCTTAGGTCTGGAGACATGCTTGGACAGTCCATCACCTTTACCCTCAGCTTCTTTAGCAAGGCAGTGGTCATCTTGGGGGTGTGTTTGGGGTCGTTATCATGTTGGAATACTGCCCTGCTGCCCAGTCTCAGAAGGGAGGGGATCATGCTCTGCTTCTATATGTCACACTACATGTTGGCATTCATGGCCCCCTTCAATAAACTGCAGCTCCCCGGTGTCGGCAGCACTCATACAGCCCCAGACCATGACACTCCCACCATCATGCTTGACTGTAGGCAAGACACACTTGTCTTTGTACTCCTCACCTTGTTGCCGCCACTCACACTGGACACCATCTGAACCAAATAAGTTTGTCTTGGTCTAATCAGACCACAGGATTTGGTTCCAGTAATCCATGTCCTTAGTCTGCTTGTCTTCAGCAAACTGTTTGCAGGCTTTCTTGTGCAACATCTTTAGAAGAGGCTTCCTTCTGGGATGACAGCCATGCAGACCAATTTGATGCAGTGTGCGGCGTATGTTCTGAGCACTGACAGGCTTACCCCCCCTTCCACTTCAACCTCTACAGCAATGCTGGCAGCACTCATACATCTATTTACCAAAGACAACCTCTGCACTCAACTTCTTTGGTCGATCATGGTGAGGACTGTTCTGAGTGGAACCTGTCCTGTTAAACTGCTGTATGGTCTTGGCCACCGTGCTGTAGCTCAGTTTCAGGGTCTTGGCAATCTTCTTATAGCCTAGGCCATCTTTATGTAGACCAACAATTCTTTTTTTTTTCAGATTATTACAGGTATATTTTAAGCTCAATGTTTGGAGGCAGGAAAAAACCCCTTCTGGTTTGCCATTCTGTTTGGAACTTTCTGGCAGAAAAAATGTAAAACTCTCCTAAACTCGCCTAGTTTATATATAGAAAACGCTCTATATGATCGTTTTTTTCTGCCAAGGGAACATATTTTTTTTTTTAAGCCCAGTGTGTAGGGAGCCTAATTCATTTAAAACATGAATATATTGCATTTAGTAGATTTTTATGGTTATTGTATCATATAATCTATTAAATAAAATGAAGATCATTATTTGTAATGAGCAGAATTGTTTGCCTTATTCAGACTGGCCCAAATTGTAGTTTATTTTTTCCCTCATTTTCAGAAAAAGAAAATTCAGGGTTTTTTTTTAATTATTATTGCCTTGTTAGTTTTGTTTTGTTTATATATATATATATATATATATATATATTAATTTCCTACAAAAAAATCTTGCCTGTTTTAGCTTTCATACAGCCTTATGATGGCAGTCCATATGCCCTAAGCATTGATTGGGTGCTTAAAACATGCACATTTCTCAGATTTTTAGGCTTGCTTGTGCTTGGGAAAAACTGATTATTTTGTTTGGGGGGGGATCATATACATTTTCAATTATACTGTATGTGAATGTTCCTGCGGGTACTGGTGAATTGTTCCTTTTAATGTGCTATGAAAACTGGAATGCGATTACACACTTTCAGCGAATCCTATGTTGCCCTGCTCTAATATGCTGCACCACCACCACAGACTCCCTTACAGCACCGTCTTCTTTGTTTATTGTTTATTATTTGTCTTCTTTGTTTTATTTTTTATTGTTTAATACCTTTTCTGGGTATTGCACTGATGCAGGTGTAGTGTGTTCTAGATTGTCCCAAAGCTTCCTGGGTTGTGTAACATATATATTCCAGGATAGGCTGGGCTCAACAAAAACAGTACATTTGTTCTGCATCTAGGGTCGATCATCTGTCCCTAACCCCAGGGAATGGCTTTATGTGTTCTTGCTTGCGGACAGCCATAGACACATGAGCCCATTGCCAGCCTGTCATTCATTTTTACAGGTCTTCCAGCCACCTCTGTTTGCATAACCGTGTGACTCTCGCTGCAGAAATTTGCTTATTATACCCTTAAGTCAGGTTTTATTGTTGCCTCTGCTTTCACTAGAAAAATAAACCCCATATATTTGTACTGGGTGTCATTGAAACAGATGCTGATAGACAATGTTACAGTTGTTAGCCAAAAAAAAAGGTTATATTCCAGTGCGAATATTTCTCTACTGTGGATTCATTTCTTGTTAGCTCTCTAAAACAGGAAGTGAGGAAGTGATGGGAAAACTCTTCAATGGTACAACATGTGTTAGTAATGTAAGATGCATAAAGTATAAAGCATAAAGTATATTGTAAATATAAATAAATATTTAGGCAGTGCTTGCTTAAACTAGTGGATTATACTTTAAAATATTGTGGTATATATTGTGAATATTTTCACTAAAGAAAAAGCAATCAATGCGCCAACATACTTCTCAAAAATATTGTAAATAGCCTTACCTTTAGGTTAAAGGGGAAGAGCAGTAAAACACAAGCCACACCTGTGGATAAAAAACAGGATTTCATCCTTTGACAGTCTGTTATTGATCTTGGTGTACACACTGGAAAGATTTTTTAATTATTTCCTATCCTGATGACACCCAGGGTGGAATATCTTGTGTTCTCTCCCTGCAATACACCAGGGGTTGGTGGCAGTGTCAACTGCTTCATGCTCGGTTTTTCATAGGAATATGGTCAAGGCATTCAAGGGAGAAGTAAAAAGGTCAGAACCCAACAGTACCTTTTGGACTAGCAGAAGAGGAAGTGAGAGGCGCTTTCAATGTTGAGACTAGAAGAGTAACACTAGAGCAATAATAATCACTTGTTTGACAGATTCCATATAGAGACCAAATATGTATTGTACATGTTAGACTATAGGATGAAATCTTATGAAATCATGCTCTTATATTTTATCTAGAATAAAACATTTTTTTTTTTTTATTCCTTTTCATTTCCATCAATTTAAAAAAAACGTGTTTTACATTTTTTTATAGTATTGAAATATGCCATGTTTACAGATATTTTCTATATGAAGCAACAACATGTATAGCCAAATTTACCATATATTTACTTACTTGTATAGAAGGTTAGAACAAATGGAAATTTAAAGTTGGCAACTATGAAATTGTGTCCATATGAATGCAAGATTGCCTACACAAAATTAGTTTGATCACTGCTGAATACTTCCTGCTACTAATGCATCTTGCACAAAGTTTTACTCTACTCTTTATTTTAATTTGTATGATGTCGACAAACTTCAAAGAAAAGATTATTCAACAAAAGCACATCTCAAACTCTCTGTAACAATACTGTAGGTTTTATTTATTTCTGTTTAGACAAAAAGGGGAATGGTGATTTTAAAGTATCATGTTTCACACTTTATTTTAATGGAAAAAGATTCTGAAAATCTAGTAAGACTAGAAAAATCTTTAGAATTGCAGTTCCTCAGTTTTACCTCAGAGCGCCGCTGTTTGACCAATAAGGAGAAAAATACAGAACTGGCGATCCACTGACATTTTTATCATTCACACACACTGCTTTATCACACAGCCATTTTCTGGATTCTCTATGCAGTGTACATGGCTGCATCTTTCTTGCATTGAACAACTCATTACACCCTTCTGCATTCACTGGAATACAAATTCTACAAGGATCACAGAAGCTGAAAATGAAAAAACATTCACAGACATACAAAGGAGCTAGATGGCAAGTAATATTTTCCTTCCTATTTTCCTGGCTGTGTCATTCAGTCTCAGGTCAAATCCATTATTCCGTTTAGGTGGGTGATGCGCTTCAGAAGTGGATATAAAGTAAAAATATAAATATAATATAATAAATGTATAAACTGGCGTGGTAAAAAGTGTTCTAGTGATAAAAGGTGTTGATGTTGGTTAATAAAGGGTGGTCCAATACTTCATATATATCTCATATATATATATATCAATATAAATAAACTATTCCAGTTATCTTCTATACAATAAAGTGCTGAGTGTTTATACTTTCCTAAAAGGTATCAATAAATAAACCGTAGACAAGATAAAAATAAAGATACTTCAAAAAAAGATACAAAGTGCTGTGTGCTCATTTGCTTAGATCAAAAAATGAATAAATAAATAAAGTGCTGTGTTTATAGTGTCCATATATATAGAAATCCAAAATCAGGTGTCATTCCCTTCGATATCATTAAATAAAACAAGGTGCTCTCATGCAGAGTATGGGTGTTGTGACTTGTTGCCTCCACCAGGTGTCACATCTAGGTGCTCTATATTCTCACCTCAATAAGGTGTATATTGCGCCTGTATACAAAGCTTAGTCTCCGAATATCATATAGGCTTTACTTATTCCGGTATCTTGCTCCTCCTTCAAGTGTTTCCTGTCCTGTCCTGTTTAGTATTTTGGGGTGCATACACTTTCCGTCCTTAATTCCATATCGTGGCCTCGGGCTAGAGGTTATCCTATTCCTCTGTAAGGTTTTACCATCATTTGGAGAGAACACAAGAGCACTGCCCTATTCTTGGGCACTATCTCTTTTTTTTTTTTTTTCACCTGTCCCCAGGCAAGGTTTTCCTGCAGCACCACAGACCACACCCTAGGCTCTACGGCCTCTCCTCCTGTGAGGTAAAGTCCGAACTGGAGCTTGAGTGCTGAGGATTCAGGCGAAAACGAAGTCAGAGAGATCAGGCCGGCAACAGATCGGGCAAAGCGGTATCCAAACGAAATCCAAAGAATGGTCAGGCAGGCAGAAATCATACACAAGCTGGCGGTGAAGTACAGATTCGGCAGGCTGAAGAGGGGTCACGAATACAGGCAAAAGTTCATACACGAAAGTCTATCAAAGAGCAAGCAGCACACCCAGAAAGATATTCGGCCGTTTGTTTTGGAATATCTTTCTGGGTGTGCTGCTTGCTCTTTGATAGACTTTCGTGTATGAACTTTTGCCTGTATTCGTGACCCCTCTTCAGCCTGCCGAATCTGTACTTCACCGCCAGCTTGTGTATGATTTCTGCCTGCCTGACCATTCTTTGGATTTCGTTTGGATACCGCTTTGCCCGATCTGTTGCCGGCCTGATCTCTCTGACTTCG
The DNA here is from genome assembly GCF_965119305.1 of Pelophylax lessonae. Classification (NCBI taxonomy): domain Eukaryota; kingdom Metazoa; phylum Chordata; class Amphibia; order Anura; family Ranidae; genus Pelophylax; species Pelophylax lessonae. Next base: position 428,443,011 of record NC_138771.1, read on the forward strand.
TTTTCGCCTGAATCCTCAGCACTCAAGCTCCAGTTCGGACTTTACCTCACAGGAGGAGAGGCCGTAGAGCCTAGGGTGTGGTCTGTGGTGCTGCAGGAAAACCTTGCCTGGGGACAGGTGAAAAAAAGAGATAGTGCCCAAGAATAGGGCAGTGCTCTTGTGTTCTCTCCAAATGATGGTAAAACCTTACAGAGGAATAGGATAACCTCTAGCCCGAGGCCACGATATGGAATTAAGGACGGAAAGTGTATGCACCCCAAAATACTAAACAGGACAGGACAGGAAACACTTGAAGGAGGAGCAAGATACCGGAATAAGTAAAGCCTATATGATATTCGGAGACTAAGCTTTGTATACAGGCGCAATATACACCTTATTGAGGTGAGAATATAGAGCACCTAGATGTGACACCTGGTGGAGGCAACAAGTCACAACACCCATACTCTGCATGAGAGCACCTTGTTTTATTTAATGATATCGAAGGGAATGACACCTGATTTTGGATTTCTATATATATGGACACTATAAACACAGCACTTTATTTATTTATTCATTTTTTGATCTAAGCAAATGAGCACACAGCACTTTGTATCTTTTTTTGAAGTATCTTTATTTTTATCTTGTCTACGGTTTATTTATTGATACCTTTTAGGAAAGTATAAACACTCAGCACTTTATTGTATAGAAGATAACTGGAATAGTTTATTTATATTGATATATATATATATGAGATATATATGAAGTATTGGACCACCCTTTATTAACCAACATCAACACCTTTTATCACTAGAACACTTTTTACCACGCCAGTTTATACATTTATTATATTATATTTATATTTTTACTTTATATCCACTTCTGAAGCGCATCACCCACCTAAACTGTATACATTGTATTAACTGGTTCCTGGTACCAGTACTGTGGTGCAGCAGTAAGAAGGGAAAAACACATATCCTCAGATAGCGCAGGAACCACCCATACATATAAGAAAATCCATTATTCCATTGTAGAAGAAATGAGAAAAGACTCTGTTATAGCAAATATAGCAAATGATCTTGGATTAGATGTTAGTATGCTCTCCTCTAGAAAACTGAGAATTGTATCACGTACTTCAGATAAATATGTTTATGTGAATCTAGATAATGGAAATCTCTATGTGAAGGACAGGATAGATAGAGAGATATTGTGTGGGACAGCAGCTACCTGCTTCCTAACCTTTGATGCTGTGCTTGAAAATCCCCTAAATATATTTAGAGTCAAGATAGATATTCAGGACATAAATGACAATTCTCCAGTGTTTTATCTCAACACATTCACATTTGAAACAATGGAATCGACATCAGTAGGGACACGATTTGCTTTACAAAATGCAGAAGATCCGGATTTTGGTATTAATTCTGTACAAACATATAAGCTCAGTGACAATGAGCATTTTGCACTGAGTGAAAAATTTAATTCAGATGGAAGTAAATTTCTTGAACTTGTGCTAGAAAAACCATTAGATCGTGAATCTCAAAATGTACATGAATTTTTATTAACAGCTGCTGATGGAGGAAAACCTATCAGATCTGGCACTGTAGGAATAAAGATAACTGTCATAGATGCTAATGATAATTTTCCAGAATTTTCACAGACAATATATAAAATTAGTGTGTATGAAAATGTTCCAATCAATACAACAATAATTACTGTGAATGCTATGGATAAAGATGAAGGTATATTTTCACAAATAAACTATTCTTTCAGCAAAACATCAGGAAGTGTACACCACACAGGAACGTTCTGCATTAATGCAAACACTGGAGAAATCAAGATAAATAAAAAGTTAGATTTTGAAATAACAAAAAATTATGAACTATCAATACAAGCAAAAGATGGAGGTGGCCATATCACTCATTGTAAGGTACTGATAGAAGTCATAGATGAAAATGATAATGCTCCTGAGATATCAATCACATCATTATTTTCTCCTGTCGCAGAAGATTCCATACCTGGAACAGTAATAGCTCTAATTGAAGTTGATGATCAAGATTCTGGAGAAAATGGGTATGTTGATTGTAAGCTAATGGAACAGTCTTCATTCAGTTTAGTAATGTCTTCTGACAGTTATTATAGAATTGTTACAACAGGTGATATTGACAGAGAGAAAGTGCCCAGCTATAATATCACAATTGTAGCCACTGACAGAGGATTTCCTCCACTTTCTAGCAGAAAGACCATCAGACTGGACATATCAGATGTTAATGATAATTCACCAGTATTTATGAAATCTTCATATGTTGTTTACATACCAGAGAACAATTTACCGGGTGTCTCAATATACAGTATACAAGCTTCCGATCCTGATGCTGGTGAAAATGCAAAGATCAGTTATTCAGTATGCAGATATCCAGTACCCGAATTAAAGGTAGAAGACTTTCCTGTGTCTTCTTTTCTTTCCATCAATATGAAGACTGGAGCTCTTTATGCTCAAAAATCTTTTGATTTTGAGCAGCACAAGGAATTTTTAATACAAGTAACTGCTACAGACAATGGAACCCCATCTTTAAATACCAACACAACATTACTTATCCGTATAGTGGATCAGAATGATAATGTTCCAAGAATCTTATTCCCATCACAAGGAGATGGTAGCCAAGGTGCTTTTGAAATTGTTCCTTTCACAGTTGAGCCTGGTTCTTTAATAACAAAGGTGGTTGCAGTGGATGAAGACTCTGGACATAATGGTTGGCTTTCTTATCATTTCATAAAAAAGCAGGAACCATCATTTTTTGTCATTACTGAACTTACAGGAGAAATCAGGACATCACGAATCCTTCAAGAGAAAGATATATTGAATCAAAAAGTTGTGGTGATGGTGAGAGATAATGGCATTCCAGCTCTTTCAGCTACAGTCACCTTGAGCCTCATTGTTGCAGATAATTTCCAGCAGATTGTTCCTAAACTAAGTAATCAACCTACAAATGAAAGTCCTCAGTCACACTTGCATTTGTACTTGGTAATTGCCTTAGCATTGATCTCTTTGTTGTTTATTATAACTTTTATCTTGGTCATCATATCAAAATGCAAGGAATCAAAACCATTACCAAACTTCAGAACTTTAAGTTCAAGCCTATATCCTCCAGCTGATCCCAGGGTACTTTCCATGTATAGTGATGGAACATTATCCTTACCCTACTCATACAATGTATGTGTGGCATTGGACCCATCTGAAAGTGAATTTGGTTTTTTGAAGTCAAATCAAAATGTTGCTGTGGATAATCTGATTGACACAGATGATTCAGGCCCTGGAAATGATAACTTAAAAGAAGCACTTCCATCCACTGCAGTCAGTCAGGTAAGTTGCAGTAGTATACAGATTAATGATATGGTTGTAATCAGAGATGTATAGTAACGAAGTAGAACTACTTAAGTACTGTACTTAAGTACCGAAATGCGGTATCTGTACTTTCCTAGAGTAGAATTTTTTTCTCCTACTTCTACTTTTACTTCACTACATTTTTTCGATGATTTCGATACTTCTACTCAAGTATTTTTTTTTTGTGCTGCATAGTTACTCGTTACTTTTAAAAAAATTACCACTGCCAGAACAGTAGATGGCAGGTTGCATAAAGCTCAAAAAAATGTGTATAATGTAATTTGTAAATCAGCGCATACGAAAATAAAGGCTGTGTATAATAAAAGCTGCTATACCAAATCTTTCCAATAAAAAGAAAATATGAAACAAACAAATAAATGGTGCTACAGCGCTTAAAGTGCATCAAGAAACTACTAACAAACACAGGTTAATCATTTGAATAAATCATTTGAAATAATAAAAAACAATATGATGTTCAAACTTTTGACTTCTTTCTTTAATAACTACATAACACAGTACTTGTACTTCTACTTTCAGTACTTGAGTAGAATTTTTTTTCAAAACTACTGGTACTTTTTACTTTTAGTACTTAAGTAGCAAATTTTTTGAAAAAAACTACTTGCAATACTTAAGTAAAAAAAATGTTGAATACTTTAGTACTTCTACTTAAGTAACTTTTTCTGCGAGCACTTCCACTTCTACTCAAGTCACTTTTTGATCGAGCACTTGTACTTTTACTCAAGTAGAAATTTCGAGTACTTTATACAAGTCTGGTTGTAATTTACTCTGGCTTTACAAAGCTGCTTTTTGTTATTATGTTAGGTATATGCCAATTAGGCTAGGAGCTAAGGCATTTACCATAGTACATAAAAGAAGCTTACTTGTGGGTTCCTTTTCTGATCATTTGTTTTATGGTTTCAGTGTATTATAGATACATAGACATCCATATATACCAGAAATTTTCATGCCAGGCATGTTTATTCATTGCATTGGCTGGACAGTGTTGATAAGAGGTACTTATACTATAAGCACGAAAAATGAGCTATACTTTTGTTTTGTTCTTGTAAATTTTGTAGTGTATTATAAATGGTATATGAAAACCCCATAACCGACTATTAAGCACATGTAGAATGTGTAAAGTTAGGGTATTTTTCTTTATTACTGTATAAGATTTGGAAACATGCACGCAATATAAACTATTCTGTCCAATTTCTTTTTAGCAAGTTTGTCATTTTTATATACCCTCCAAGTAGAATGCATATAATACCTTTTGAATAGCTTGCACATTAAGTGTAAGTATATAATGCCTTAATTATACATTAAGGCATTATATACTGTATTACTTTCTATGAAAATCACTGGCAATAAGGATTGGAATGTTGCATATTGCAGATGTTTTTTTCCTTTATGTAATTTTATATAATTGCCCATAAAATGTAAAAAGAAACAGGCGCATTAGGGATGATCATGAGCATAAGTATAAATTACAGTGGTTAGTTTTTAGCTGGCAGAAATGTATGATATTTTTTAATCATTGTTTATATTGCCTGCTTTTTTTTTACTTTTTTATTTATTTTGGGGATTTTTTTTCAAAATTGACACCTCATTCATACACAGTTTCGGTGTTTTTATAACAGCCATACAGCATTATAGTTTTATGTATTTAAATGCTAACGCTAGTCTATTATATACAAATATATATGTATATATATATATATATATATATATATGTACAAACTCTCACTGATCTCGGTAGCTGCAGGCACTGTGCAGCAAGTCATCCCTAAAGCTTATTGCAGAACAAATAAAGTCAGCACTAGCATCAGCTTTAGTTCTCCTATTCCCCATTCATCAGTGATTTGCCAGGTTTTTTAGCCTTTTAAAGTAAACATTGGGCAGGTACTAAGATAAGGGGAGCAGTGTGAGCTTTGGCTGCTGAGACACCTACTAGTACCAACCTAAGTGGCTCTACTTAGAACTATGAGGAAAAATTTCTCTGGTGTGCCTTTAGCCACAGAGTTTAGGGAGGATTTGTTTAAAAAACATTTACTGTTTGATAAAAATATGCCTCGGTGTCCATAGCCTTGTCACAGGTATGGTATATGGGGGCCAAAAGTTCACCCTGTGTACAGAAAGAACTATGAACCACCTTTTTTTTTTTTGAATTGTAGTGTTCAGGATGAGGTGCCTGCACCGAGGTCAGGGGGTCAATTACACATTTTTGATAGTCTAATGTTCTTGCAAAATAGGGTACATTTGACCATAGACCTGAAAATAGCATGAAGGAAGTAATTTATATAAAAAAGACTCCAATGAAAAAAGGGCATCCAAGAGGTGCTAGGACTTTGATATGAGTTAAAAAAAGGCAAAAAACATTTGAAGAGCTCACTGGCTCAGGTTACAACAGGCAAGGCTACCCCACTGTGGGTTCTCCAGCAGGTTACCAGGAAAAGATGTGAATATATGGAAGGAGCTCTCGACAAAAAGATAAAATAGTCTAAATTAATTTTTTGATATTGTCTTAACATGACAAAATCAGGAATCATCTGCCTATTGGATTCTGCTTTGCTTTTCCCTGCACCAGCAAAGAACTGAACTTGACAGACATTAGTGAAAGTAGTAATACTGATAATAGTCTGCCCATGGCCTGGCTACGAGGGCTTATCCAGACTGGTTTACCAGCTACTATCAAAGCTAAGCAGAAATCAACATTCATATTCCAAAACCTGCACATTGTTTTCTCATACAAATATACTGTTTATGAGCAGTTAAACAGTAATTATGCTTCAAAATAGGAGTGTCACTTACTTTTTGGACTTTGGCAATAATTCATTGGTTTCCGTGTGGCATGATCTGCTGACTGTGAGGTCTTGTCTCTAATGAATATGACAGATTTTTAAAACCTATGCAGTCTAGTAAGGTAGTTAGACAAAAGAGAGAGATTTAAACCGTGAATTTACAGTCACACAGACCTCTATTTACGTTTTCTGTGGTAGGTTCATGTAATATAGTTGCTATAGTGTACAGACTTTAAAGAAAGAACATGTAAAGAACATAATTTTTTTTGGGCATGCAAACACTTAGCTAATGTCTGTTTGGACACTGGAGCACACACCCTATATTTATTAGTACATTTTTGTTCTTGTGCATCATCAGTTTATAGTAAATACTGTGGGGATATCATTTTTTTCTTCTTGACATATGCTTGGTTGAATAGTGGTCGGGGGATAGGAGGGTCCTGTCCACTATGATATCACAGTAACAAAATCAGTACCACCTACGTAGGTAGACAGGACAATGTGCAATATGCCAGAATCAACAATATGCACTTTATCACCAGGAAAAGAAGAGCAAGAAAGAAAATCTTTAGTGAGACTTCTTTAATTGGTTTAAAAAGTCAGGTTTCATATGTTAGGCCAAATTTACTTTATATCCATGTTGTTCATTTCAGTTTGCACTTCAATATACTAAAAACATATATTTTTGTATAAATAAGGCCTAATATTTGTAAAGATGATCCAGCAGATCAGGCATAATCAGGAAATATAGTATGCTCTGTGATTTGCATCACTCCAGAATAATGTAATGCCATGTAGTAAATTGGAATCTTCATGCTCACAAAGAAACATTGCGCCTTCATCTGAAATCCATCTTATGGTAAGCTTATTCTTGGCACAAAAAAGCAAGCAAGCGTTTTTCAATCTTCGGTGAAACAAACAATACTATATAAATCTATACAGTCTTACTGTAGTACTAAAGGTTCTGCAAATTCTCATACTACAAGACCATTTTCTTGCATAACTAGGATAGTAACTTCTTTGCAATGATTTGCTTTTTTTTTAGTGGAGTATAATGAAAGTAAATAATAATTAGGGCTTGTTAGGTCAAGACTTTTTTTTTCATTGAGTGTGGAGATATAGAACCTCTGTCAGGTTTGACCACTTGCCGACTGCCGCACGACTATTAACGTCGGCAGTCAGCCCCTCACAGGCAGAGTGACGTAGATCTACGTCGCTAGCCTGTGAGGGTCTAGGGAGCGAGCACGGGCCCCCGGAGGCACGCTCCCGCTCCTGCGCGGTCACGGACCCCCCCGCGCGTGTGACCGGCGGACAGTGGCGATCGTCGGTGCAGAGGGAGAAAGGCAGGCGGCTGATGTAAACAAGCCGTCTGCCATTCTCCCCTGTGTAGAAACAGTGATCATACGGTTCTACTATGTAGGACCATTGATCACTGTTCCTGCACCTCAAGCCACAGCCAATCACAGATGGAATCATGCCCCTAGGGACACACACCACCCCTCCCTCTCAAAAAAAGTTAACCCCATTACTGCCAGTGTAATTTTACAGTAACAGTGCATATGTATAGCACTGATTACTGTAGAAATGTCACTGGTAACCCCAAAAGTGTCAAAAATGTCAGTCAAGGGTCCGATCTGTCCGGCGCAATGTCGCAGTACCGCAAAAAAAAAAACGCAGATCGCCGCCATTATGCATTAAAAAAAAAAACAACAAAAATGACAAAAATAGTTCCCTTTGTTAGTAAACGAGATAACTTTTGCACAAACCTATCAAAATATGCTTTTTGCGATTTTTTTTACCAAACATATGTAGCATAAAACAAATTGGCTGAAAATTTTAAAAAATTTTGATTTTTACATTTTTTTTGAGGAATTTCATACAAAAAAATGTGAAAAATATTGCTATATTTGCAAAATTTACACACTTTTTTTGTTTATAGCGCATGATAAAAAAATCGCACAGGTGATCAAATACCACCAAAAGAAAGCTCTGTTTGTGGGAAAAAAAGGATGTAAAATTCGTTTAGGTACAGCGTCGCATGACCGTGCAATTGTCCGTTAAAGTCACGCAGTGCCGAATCGCAAAATAGGCCCTGGTCAGGAAGGGGGTAAAATCTTCCGGGGCTTAAGTGGTTAAACTGCTGTCTATTGTGGGAGAGAGAGAGACAGATACAGTAAACCCCCCTCCATTGCGGGGGTTACGTTCCGGACCCAGCCGTGAAAAGTGAAAATCCGCGAAATAGAAAAAACCCTATTAAAATGCATTGTAGGCATGTTTTTTTTACTGTCACTGTACGTGTAAAAGCATTTTAAGGTCTTTAAACACACTTTTAAAACAATAGAAACTCATTTAAACACATAAAAGATACTGAGAGACATAGCAAGAGCTATGGAAAACACAAAAATATTTCATTTTTAATGATTTATATAGTAAAATAACATTACAAAAAAAAATGCAATATACCGGGACTGCAAAAACTGAACCGCGATGGAGTGGGGGTTTACTGTATTATCATTTTGGAAAATGTTGTACTATTGATAACTCACAGAATATATAAAATGCTAAATAAAATGAATGATGATAATAAACTCAACAACAGATAATATTTGAGAAGAAACATTTTAAAAATTATATTTATTGGGGCTACATTTAAAATCTTAAAATAGCCTTAACATATAATACGTTTTATTGAACAAAATGTTAGCATTGCAGTTCCTCAATTACACCTCAGAGCGCCGCTGTTTGACCAATAAGCAGAAAAATACAGAACTGAAGATCCACTGGTAATTTCATTATTCAGATACACTGCAGATCTGAGTGAAGAGGCACAGCCATTTCTAGATTCTCTCAGCAAGAGATATATTCACTTTTCCTTATTAAGGGGATCTAACAGTGTCCTATTCCTCTCTCACTGGATTACAAATATAACATTTGGTGGAAGATTGCAGATACGGAAAATAGATCAGATGAAGCCAAAGACATGCAAAATACTGAGGTGGCAAGTATTTTTTTACTTCTTATTTTCCTGCCCATGTCATTTAGTCTCAGGTCAAGTTCATTATTCAATTGCAGAAGAAATGAGAAAAGACTCTGTTATAGCAAATGTTGCCGATGATCTTGGATTAGATATTAAACACCTATCATCTAGAAAGCTGAGAATTGTGTCACGAGACTCAGAGAAATATTTTTATGTAAATTTAGATAATGGAAATCTGTATGTGAAGGACAGGATAGACAGAGAGACATTGTGTAGAGCAGCACCTACCTGCTTCCTAACCTTTGATGCTGTGGTTGAAAATCCTTTCAATATTTTTAAAGTGAAAATAGAAATTCAGGATATTAATGACAATCCTCCAGCATTTTATTCCGAGACTTTCACTATAGAAATTATTGAACTAACATCACCAGGAACAAGGTTTGCTTTACAAAATGCAGAAGATCTGGATATTGGTATTAATTCAGTACAGACATATACACTCAGTGACAATTCACATTTTACACTAAATCAGAAGATTAGCAGTGATGGATATAAATCTCCTGAGCTTGTGTTAGAGAAATCATTGGATCAAGAATTACAAAATGTTCATGAACTGATTTTAACAGCTCTGGATGGGGGAAATCCTGTGAGATCTGGAACAGCTGTAATACGAATCATTGTCATTGATGCTAACGATAATTTCCCAATATTTTCCCAAGAGGTTTACAAAGTTAGTGTGAATGAGAATATTGTGGTAAATACTACTATAATCAATGTAAACGCAAGTGACAAAGATGCTGGTACAAATGGGCAAATCACTTATTCCTTTAGCAAAACATCAGGAAATGTTCATCCATCTGGTCTTTTCAGTATTCATCACAAAAGTGGCGAAATCAAAATAAGCAATATGTTGGATTTTGAAGAGACAATTAATTTCGAACTTTCTGTTCAAGCTAAAGATGGAGGAGGACTAGTCTCCCATTGTAAGGTATTGGTAGAAGTCATAGATGAGAATGACAATGCTCCAGAGATATCAATCACCTCATTATCCTCACCCATTCCTGAAGATTCTGCACCTGGAACAATGATAGCTCTCATTGAAATTCATGATAAAGACTCAGGAGAAAATGGACAAGTTGATTGTACCATTTTAGAGGAATCACCTTTCAGCCTGATGTCATCAACTGATAGCTATTACAGAATTGTGACTACAAGTAATTTGGACAGAGAGACATTATCTATTTACAATATCACAGTCTTAGCTAGTGACAGAGGATCATCTGCTCTATCCAGTAGAAGGGTAATCAGACTGGAGATATCAGATGTTAATGACAACCCACCAATTTTTATGAAATCTTCTCATGTCGCTTATGTACCCGAGAATAACATACCTGGAGCTTCTATTTACAGAGTACAAGCTTTAGATCCTGATTATGGAGAAAATGCTAAAATTATATATTCCATGTACAGTGAAAATTTCCCAGTGTCCTCTTATTTTTCTGTCAACATGGAGAATGGAGTCATCTATGCTCAGAGATCATTTGACTATGAAAAGCATAAGGAATTTATAGTACACGTTAATGCCAGAGACAATGGTTCTCCACCACTTAGCAGCAACTTAACAATGGTAATCCGAATAGTGGATCACAATGACAACGAACCCATAATTTTGTATCCACAACCAGAAAGTGGAGGAACAGCTGTGTTTGAGATGGTCCCTTTTTCATCTGAACCAGGTTCCTTAATCACGAAGGTGGTTGCAGTGGATGCAGATATTGGGCACAATGCTTGGTTGTCTTATCATTTTTTACAAAAGTCAGAGTCATCTTACTTCACCATCAATGAACATACAGGAGAAATCCGAACAGTGCGTCCTTTTCAGGAGAAAGATATACTAAACCACAAAGTTATTATTATGGTGAAGGACAATGGAGACCCCTCTCTCTCAGCTACAGTCAATATAAATCTTGTTATTGTAGATAATTTCCAACAGGTGCCCCCTAAAACAAGCAATCAGATCAATGAAGATCTTCAAACCAATCTGCAGTTGTATTTAGTAATTTCCCTAGCCATTATTTCCTTTTTATTTATTATTACTGTATTGTTAGTCTTTATTTCAAAATGCAAGCAACCAAAACCCACTCCATGTCTTGGACCTCTAAATGCAAATCTGTATCCAACAGTCGATCCCAGAATACTCTCTATGTACAGCGATGGAAACTTAACACTTCCCTATTCATACAATGTTTGTGTCGCTTTGGATTCATGTGAAAATGATTTTACTTATGTAAAATCCCAACAAGAAGTTCCTGTAGAAAATCTAATTGATGCTGATGACTCAGGACTTGGAAATGAAGATGGAAAAGTCATATCTTCAGACAGTGCCATGCAGGTGAATATACAGTAAATCTTGCAATGATAAATATATTAAAATGCAGATATTTTCCAAAATATTGCCAGTGCATATTTCTCTTAATTCAAATGTATATATTCAAGTTGATTCGAGGAATATTTTTCCATTTCAATGTTTTTTTTCTATTAGAAGGTTTTAAAATAGTTACAGATAGCCCTACAGACATTTTCCTTATACTGTAATTACATGCCAATGTACTTGTGTGTATAATAAGAGTCTCTCATAGTTCCAAAACTTCAGTCTCTGCAGTACATTTGCATTTTGCTTGATGAAATATCCGCCTTCTGTTGTTTCACACTTGTGCGACCTAAAAGTAAATTTTAAAGCATTTTTGACTGGACTTGAAGCAATGCCTGTGTAATCTTGAGGTAATGGGCCTCAAAACTCATCAAAGTCGGATCAAAGTAGTGCAGGGTCTACTTTAAAGTCACTGTGACTTGAAGTCACACAGATATGAATGGTACTCATTGGTGATCATGGAGTATGACATGTCCCAAGTCGCAGGACAAGTTTCCAAGTGTAAAAGGGGCCTTAGTCTGGCTTGTGCCTAAAATATAATAAACCTCCTTGCTGTTTTATGCCTACTGGTGTTTTGCATTTATATGATGTTAGAGACTGTACCATCTGTCTTTGCTTTTAGCTCCTGCTGAAAATGTACATGTATGTGGGGATTGTGAAGTAGTGCAGGCACCTATATCATTTGGAGTAGCATTGACACTCACTGTGTTACTCTAGAACAGTCATATCCAAACCTACACTGGCATATGGCAGTAGGGGATAAAGTCTGAGTCCGACTGCTTGATGTAAGAATTTGCAGGTTGTTCTTGTCTTAGGGTGTTTGGTAAGTCCGCACCTTCTGCTTTGTCCATACTTGCCAAAACCTTTTGGAGACTGTTCCATCTGTCTTTGCTTCTAGCTCCTACTGAAGATTTACAAGTAGGTGGGGATTGTGGAGTAGTGCAGGCACCTAAATTATTTGGAGTAGTGTTTGTGCCCACTGCGTTACTCTTGAACAGTCATATCCAAACCTATTTTGGCATATGGCAATAGGAAAAAAAGTCTGAGTCTTATTGCTTGACGTAAAGATTTGCAGGTGGTTCTTGTCTTAGAGTCCTTGATAATTCAGCACCTTCTGTGTTGTCCATACTTGCCAAAACCTTATGTGTTGTCCAAATGCATCCATTTCCATTTTGTTTAAAAAAAAAAAATAGTAGTTTCAGCATAGGTAATTTACGACACTGTATTTATTTTTAAATAAACAAATCACCCATTTAGAATAGTGAGATGTTGAATAAAACAAGTTAACAACTTTACTTACTTGAACCACAAGGGTTGAAGACTTGGAGCCCACTACTCAAAACGTTTGTTTCTGTTTTCACTTATTTGCTGCACTATGTTTATTGAATTATGCCATAGTCCAAGTTTTTTTGTCTTCATTGAGACTTATCAAATTATGATATGTTGAGGGAGAGGAGTAGTCACACAGGAATACTCATTTACAATTTTTCTGTATGAGGGAAAAAAACTGCATTAGTTTATTATTCCTTCAACTACCAAGTACAAACCATGATTCTACTGCTCTTACTGCCAAGATATTCCACAGCAACTGCCATTCTCATCTGGATTCTAGCAACGATTCAGATGTTGACAAAGACTGTTTTTACCTTTGGCTCTATATTTATTTTTTTTACTAACTCCAAATCTTCTTCCTGTGCTCCTTCCTTCTCTTTTTTTCTCTGTTTTGGAGAGTATACTAAAAATCTTTTTTTGCATGTTTACAAAAATGGGAACCAATAAAGCAAATATTAGGTTTCCTCCACTGAGAGGGTATAGTCCTTCCTAAATGCTTATATTTATGCACTGCGGTGATTTTATATATATATATATATATATATATATATATATATATATATATATATATATATATATATATAGTAGTGATATGGAGTTATTCTATAAAAAGAAGCAAATTCAGAGAATATGCATCACATACCAGTGTTACTGAGGATTTTTTTTAACATGATATCACTTCAAATACTGTTCTACTTATCTAGCAAATTAGTCAATTTCTAAAGAGAACTGATTCCTGTATTTGACTGAAAATTTTGAAAAGAAAAATGCATTTTTATTAGTTCCGTTATATAATTTTACAAATAAATAATTGTTCTTCTTTAATGTAGGTCTACGTGTATTCTGAAAGTTATAGAGTCCACAAACAATGATATATATCTGAAAATTGATCAATCCTAATGTCCTGTCCCATTTCTTGAGGCCCAAAAATGTCAGGACTGTACAAACACAGTTTGTTGAAGTTGTACTTTTTTGTCAGAACTTTAAAAAAAAAGGTATTTTTTGTATTTTTTTTTCATACTGTCACCAGTGCAGTAGAGAATTATCATATAACGGGTGTAGTGGTAATCAGGGACACTGACTAGTGACATTACAAAAATATATATATATATATATATATATATATATATATAATTTTTTAAAAAAAATTAATTGTTATTACATTTTTTTCCTTTGTTATGATTTTTTTAACACACTGTGACCAAAGAAATATAATATTACCACAGTAATGGGAAATTGATCAATTTTTTTATTTTTTTACACATTAGGTTTGATTATAGCAGTGCATTACATTGCTATAAGCAAGCATTTTACTGAATTAAACTGATTTATTCAGTCTGTTTTGATTAGCTATGGTTGGTACAGATGGGCTGTGATTGCCCCTGTCTGTACCATGTGATCACACTGACTAAGCACAGCTAGCAACATAGTTGTATCCAATGGAAGGCATGAAAGGACGCCATCCATTGTTTATAACTGTCTTGTGACCCAATGTGATTGGTCATGGCTGTCACATGGTAATGACAGTGAGCCAGTACTCGGATCGGTCATCGCCTGTGTCCCATGGACATGGCCTGTGACAGATCCTACCACTGTGCAGCCCCACAGGTGCGTGCAATCGGCCTGACTGGGAGGACATCATATGACGTCCACCCAGAAGTATGAAAGTTTCCCGCCTGCATCATCATGATATATGCCGGGTGGGAACCGGTTGAAACATCATGCAGCCTTTCCCGAACCAGGCAACCAGTGGTGATATAGCTACTGAACCACATCAGAATGGGCTGGTGATTCTGGTCCACACGTAGTACATCACAGAACTGGCTTCACTAGAGTGCACCAATAGTAGGTAGACTTTGGACAGTGCTGGTTTGGAAATGTATTCAAATAAAGTTATATTACCCATAAGTCATTTCTCCCTGGAAGGTATAATTGTATGATTTTAAAAATATTATTTTTTAAACAGTTTTAAAATATCTGTGTTTTGTAATATGTTAATGTCATCAATGGGCAATTACTTGGAAATATTTTCAGTACATAACTTGGGAAATGCTTGAAATTTGACTGACCCCAGAAACCTCATGTCTATTATGAGGGAAATATACATTGGATCCGACTGTGTATAAAGTCTTTATTTGATGCAAAAGTATTTGAGTCAGATAATTTCAGAAAATTTTGCAAATACAGTTTACAGAAACATTCAAATTTATTTTAGTTAACAAAGAAATATAATTTTATAAATGGTGCATTACTGATTTTTCACATACATAACAAATGCATGTAAATGCCTAATAAACACTACATATAGTATATAGCAAACGCAGATGCCATTAGATGTGATATTTAGTACTTTTAGGCTAAAATAAAACATATAAAAATAGCCATAATATAGGTTTCACTAAATAAAATGTTAGCATTGCAGTTCCTAAATTACACCTCAGAGCGCCGCTGTTTGACCAATAAGCAGAAAATACAGAACTGGAGATCCACTGGTATTTTCATCATTCACACAAACTGCAGATCTTCATGAAAAGGCACAGTCATTTCTGGATTCTCTCTGCAAAAGGTGCTGGATATTTTCTATTTTCAAGTGGATTGAATAGTGCTTTTTACTCTCTTGCTGGATTACAAATACTGCAAATTCAATTATTTGACAGAAGATTGCAGATGTAGAGAATGAATTACATGAAGCTTAAGATATATAAAGGACTGAGGTGGCAAGTATTATTTTCCTTATTATTTTTCTGCCTGTGTCATTCAGTCTCTGGTCAGATTCATTACACCATTGCTGAAGAAATGAGAAAAGACTCTGTTATAGCAAATATTGCCAAGGATCTTGGATTAGATATTAATCAGCTCTCATCTAGAAAACTGAGAATTATGTCACGAGACTCAGAGAAATATTTTTATGTGAATGTAGACAATGGAAATCTCTATGTGAAGGATAGGATAGACAGAGAGACACTGTGTGGGGCAGAAGCTACCTGTTTCCTAAGCTTTGATGCTGTAGTTGAAAATCCTTTCAATATTTATAAAGTGAAAATAGAAATTCAGGATATTAATGACAATCCTCCAGTGTTTTACCCTGAGACCTTCAGTATACAGACAATTGAGCTAACCTCACAAGGAACACGATTTGCATTACAGAATGCAGAAGATCTGGATATTGGTATTAATTCAGTACAGACATATAAACTCAGTGACAATTCACATTTTACACTAAGTCAGAAGATTAGCAGTGATGGATTTCAATCTCTTGAGCTTGTTTTAGAGAAATCACTGGATCAAGAAGTACAAAATGTTCATGAACTGATTTTAACAGCATTGGATGGAGGAAATCCTGTAAGATCTGGAACGGCTGTAATACGAATGATTGTTATTGATGTTAATGATAATTTTCCAATATTTTCTCATAAGGTGTACAAAGTTAGTGTAAATGAGAACAGCGCAGTAAATACTATTATAATCAATGTAAATGCTACGGACAAAGATGCTGGTACCAATGGGCAAATCACCTATTCCTTCAGCAAAACATCAGGAAATGTCCATCCTTCTGGTCTTTTCAGTATTGAACCAAAAAGTGGCGATATTAAAATAAACAGAAAGTTAGATTTTGAAAAGATAAGAAATTATGAACTCTCTGTTCAAGCTGAGGATGGAGGAGGACTTGTTTCCCATTGTAAGGTATTGATAGAAGTGATGGATGAGAATGATAATGTACCAGACATATCCATTACCTCTCTATCTTCACCCATTCCTGAGGGTTCTTCTTCTGGAACAATGATAGCGCTCATTGAGGTTCATGATAAAGATTCTGGAGAAAATGGACAAGTTGATTGTAACATTTTGGAAGAAATGCCTTTCAGTTTGATATTATCATCTGATAGTTATTACAGAATTGTGACTACAAGTAATTTGGACAGAGAAAGAGTATCTAGTTATAACATCACAGTGTTAGCCAGAGACAGAGGGTCTCCTCCACTTTCTAGTAGAAGGATATTCAGACTAGAGATCTCAGATGTTAATGACAACCCACCAGTTTTTATTAAATCCCCTTATATTGCTTATGTACCAGAGAATAATCTTCCTGGAGCCTCTATCTTCCGAGTGCAAGCTTCAGATTCAGATTTTGAAGAAAATGCTAAAATCATATATTCTATTTACAGCAGCGATTTTCCAGTGTCCTCTTATTTTTCTGTCAACATGGAGAATGGGGTTCTGTATGCTCAGAGATCATTTGACTATGAAAAGCACAAGAAATTTATAGTACAAGTTAATGCCCGAGACAATGGTTCTCCATCACTGAGCAGCAACTCAACATTGGAAATCCGAATAGTGGATCACAATGACAATGAACCAAAAATTTTGTATCCATATCCAGAAAGTGGGGGATCAGCTGTGTTTGAGATGGTCTCGTTTGCCTCAGAGCCAGGATCCTTAATAACGAAGGTGGTTGCAGTGGATGCCGATGTTGGGCACAATGCTTGGTTGTCTTATCATTTCATGCAAATTTCAGAGCCATTTTACTTCACCATCAATGAGCATACAGGAGAAATCAGGACATTACGTTCTTTCCAGGAAAAAGACATACTGAAACACAAGGTTGTGGTTATGGTGAAGGACAATGGAGATCCCTCTCTCTCAGCTACAGTGACTTTAAATCTGGTAATTGCCGATAGTTTCCAACAGGTGGCTCCTAAAATAAGCAATCAGATCAATGAAGATTCACAAAACAATCTGCAGTTGTATTTAGTAATCGCCTTAGCCATCATTTCGTTTTTATTTATTATTACTGTAATGTTAGTCTTCATTTCAAAATGCAAGCAACCAAAACCTACTCCATGCCTTGGACCTCTAAATGCAAATTTGTATCCAACAGTTGATCCTAGAATACTTTCTATGTACAGCGATGGAAACTTAACCCTTCCCTACTCCTACAATGTTTGTGTGGCTTTGGATTCATGTGAAAATGACTTTACTTATGTAAAATCCAAACAAGAAGTTCCTGTAGAAAATCTAATTGATGCTGATGATTCAGGACTTGGAAATGAAAGTGGACAAGACACATCTTCAAACATTGCTATAAAGGTAAGTATACAATAACGCAGATAATGGTAATGGTAATTATATTAGAATGGAGATGTTTTCCAAAACACTACCATTGTTTATTTAGTTCAAATGTACATATCACTTCATTCTAGAACTGATTTGCACCATTTATTATAAACTCATGTCTCAAAAATGTCAGCATTTTATTCATTGACTTTTCATTTTTGTTAGTTTGGCTTGTGCTTTTCATGCAATAGATTGACTGATTTGTGCCTAGAGATGCTTTGGATCTAATTTATGGTTGGGACTGTACTATCTGTCTTCGCTTATTAGTAATCATTGCTTATTGATGCTTGTCAACCTCCTCTATTGATTTCAATGGTGATGTTCTAAACCTGCACCTTAACAGCACCTGGAGTATTTATGGTGGGTTAGTGAAGCATTTATGCAGTGTTAGCTGGGCACTGAAGGAGAGACAGCAGAGGTTCCGGTGTTCCGTGAAAAAACCATATCCGTAAAAATTCCATACCCTCGTCACTTCCAGTGCACCTACGTCAACACCTACGTCATTGAACAGCTGAGGAGCTGACAAGTGCGCATGCTCGGAGGGTATGGAATTATCAGGGTAGTGTGTGTAACGTTACACTTGCGGCAGTTACATTAAAACAGCTCGGCTGCAGCATGGTTCATCTCCGCTCCTATCCCTGTCACTTCCCTGATCTTGGCTACTAAATGTAAAAGCGGCGACAGGTGTATGAAATCTAAATCACGGAGCCGAGATCTCCGTCATTTAGGTTTCATACATCCGCCGCCGCTTTTACATTTAGTAGCCAAGATCAGGGAAGTTGTAAACAAAAAACTGACCTAAGTCAGTAAGTCAGCACTCACTGACTCACAGTGGAAGGTAAATGCATAGACCATATGTGCAAAAAACACACAAGCATATATAAACATATAAAATGGTAAGGCAAAACATTCTAAAGGAAGATGGGGGGAAAAAATGTATATATAACAAACAAGTCAAAGATGGGAGTGCAAAAACCTCATCTATGAACGAAGTCCTTCCACAGTCCGGAAAAAATCACAGTGTAGATGATTCCTTGTAGTGGATGGTCATGGAGTCCAAATCAAGGTGTATGTGGCATATAGAGTGCAGGCAGCTCCTCGGGAGGTGAGGGACCCTCCAGGCATATAGCAAAAAAGGAAGAAGACAAAGGGCGCCAGGTCACAATATAGTATGAGAAATATGACAATTTATTGTAGTGACTTACATGTACAAACGATCCAAAATACAGCCAGTAAACCATGAACAACGGTACTCGCAATGGGACACATCCGGGATGATCAGATCTAGGGACCTGCTGAACGATCCTGTGCTGTGTGGCAGTGTCTATGATACAGATGCCGGTTGCTGCTGTATGTGGCGCAGGCTCCCTGGATTGGCAGCCTTGCAGATGTCTGTGTACAGCAGGGTCGAAGAAAGCAGTGACCCGGAACCGGAAGTGATGTCAGCGACCTGTCAGTTCCTCCACGGAGTCTGACAGGAACCAGAGAGCTGGACAGAGTGTGGAGGGCGGGCCGCAAATTCATTTCGGAGGACCTCCTCCTTCATCAGGCAGGGAAGTGATAGGGATAGGAGCGGAGATGACCCATGTTGCAGCCGAGCTGTTTTAATGTAACCGCCGCAAGTGTAACGTTACACACAAAACCGTGATAATTCCATACCCTCCGAGCATGCGCACTTGTCAGCTCCTCAGCTGTTCAATGACATATCGGGAGCTGTGAGCATGCACACTGCTACGCTGCTCAGCTCTTTCTGACAGGAAGTGATGTGGGTATGGAATTCTAACGAGGTATGGTTTTCTAACGTTACACCGGTATCCCAGAACGCACTGGAAATTAATTGAGATTCCCAATTCTAGAGCAATTCTACATGGAAGCTGCCTATAAATGAGAGACATAGTAGACCTCTGTTTAAAAACATTGAGGTCCACCCTAGGAGGTGAGAGAACATCTGAAGGGCATGAGGGTATGTGAAGTGGTAAATGGAGTATAGAATTCCACTGGAAAGTGTGAAATATTCACAAGCACATTTCCTATTGGGACTTGTTTTTGATTTAATAGATCTGATTGTGTAGTTTATGAGGGGGTCAGTTATTGATATTAAGCTGGTTTTGATTTCAAAGACTGGATTGTGTGCACTTCATTTATGAGGGTAACAGTCACTATTGATATCAAGTTTGTACATATTGATTATAAGAACATTTATGATTTTTATTTTTTATATTACACATAAACGAATTGTAACAGAGCACTGCACATGTATATGTATATATAGTATAATAGTTAGACATGACTTACTGCAAAGTTAAAAGGAGACATTCCTTGGGTGACAAAGGATACCCCATATCAGTTGGGGCTCACATTATTCGGGGCCTAACAATCTCTAGAAGGGCATCAAATGTGGACACCTTCATGGGGGTGTAATTAAAGAACTTTTGGATGTACGCCTGCTATTTGTGTTAAAGAGTATAGAAATGCCCCTTGGAAATGCTCCGGGAGACTATGAAATGCACTCAATACCAATGCAACACCCTCCTCTTTTTCCACTGGGCCATTCTTTCCATGATTATCTTGAGCTTGATCAAGCCAAGTGTCAAACAGATCAAAGTATACAAATCCATCTGGCAGAGAATTCACAAAAACATGAGCATGCCTCAAAATAGATTTTTTTTTCTACATTACTTCTCCTTTAAGCACTTCCCACTTGAAAATCATTCCATGGGCATTGAACAAGCATACGTGAAACATTTTCAATGCTTCTTAAATACAACAAAAACACATCAAAAACACTCAAAAAAGGGCATAGGAGTTTTAATGAGTATTGCTTCATTCTTTAAAATCAACACACGTGTGAACAAGCTCTTCGTGAATTATACTGTAGCCTTACTACCCATTTGTTGTCATCATGGGGAATGGCAGGGGTGTGCCTTTTTACTGCATACTTTGTACTAAATTGCGTCCCCTTTTCTCACTTGAGAATGATAGGAGGTATGCACACATCAGTGTACTTTGTGTTTTTAAGGATTGTTAATCATGCCACCACTTTCAAAAGCGTTCTACTTATTTGGAAAAATAGTCCATTTGTACAGAAGATTGGGGATCAATTTTGAAGTGTTTATGCTTGGAAAGCATCCACTATAGTATCAGTTGGACATAAAGAGTTATCTCCATACATTTACCTAGAAACAGTGCCTACATTCTGTCTCCAGAAGCAATGGGCCTCCTGTGGATGCCCCACCTGCTAGGCATTGTATGTTTGTACATATGGTACCCATGTGATACAGCACAGGATTGGCTTCATTACAGTACAAGAAAGTAGAAGGTAGACTTTAGGTAATTCTTGTTTGGAAACTTATACAAATAAAATGGCATCATCCACAAATCATTTCTCCTTTTGTAAGGTATTATTTGCATGATTTTGAAAACAATATTTTGCAACAGTTTGAAAGTATATATATTTTGTAGTATGTTAATATGAGTTAAATCACAGGAACAATTTCTTGTTTACATTTTCAATACATAAATTAGGAAATTCTTGACATTTGTCTGAACCCTGAAATTTTGAGGAAATACAAGCTGGTTATATTCCTGAGTATAAACACCGTATTTACTACAAAAGCATTTCATTCAGATAATTGTATACAGTTTTAAAATACAATAGAAGTCATTAATATGTAAAAAATGTTCAGAATGATATTTAATTATGCTACATTAAACATTTCAAATATACTTAGTATAACTTTTACTGAACAAAATCTTAGCATTGCAGTTCCTCAATTACACCTCACAGCGCCGCTGTTTGATCAATAAGGAGAAAATAGAGAACTGGAGATCCACTGGTATTTTCATCATTCACACACACTGCGGATCTGCATGAAGAGGCACAGCCATTTCTAGATTCTCTCAGCACAAAGGTGCTGGTTATTTTCTCTTTTCATTAATAAGTGTATTGAACAATGCATTTGTCCTGTCTCGCTGGATTACAATTATAAAAAAAAACATTTGGTGGAAGATTTCAGATGTGAGAATGGATCAGATGAGGCCAAAGACATATAAAGAACTGATATGGCAAGTATTAATTCCCTTCTTATTTTTCTGCCTGTGTCATTCAGTCTCTGGTCAGATTAATTATTCCATTGCTGAAGAAATGACAAAAGACTCTGTTATAGCAAATATTGCAAATGATCTTGGATTAGATATTAAACAGCTCTCATCTAGAAAGATGAGAATTGTGTCACGAGATTCAGAAAAATATTTTTATGTGAATGTAGATAATGGAAACCTCTATGTGAAGGACAGGATAGATAGAGAGACACTGTGTGGGGCAGAAGATACCTGTTTCCTAACCTTTGATGCTGTGATTGAAAATCCTTTTAATATTTTTAAAGTGAAAATAGAAATCCAGGATATTAATGACAATCCTCCAGTGTTTTATCCTGAGTCTTTCACTATAGAAACTATTGAACTAACATCACCAGGAACAAGATTTACTTTACAAAATGCAGAGGATCTGGATATTGGTAATAATTCAGTACAGACATATAAACTCAGTGGAAATTTACATTTTACACTAAGTCAGAAGATTAGCAGTGATGGATTTCAATCTATTGAGCTTGTTTTAGAGAAATCACTGGATCAAGAATTACAAAATGTTCATGAACTGATTTTAACAGCATTGGATGGAGGAAATCCTGTAAGATCTGGAACGGCTG
Source organism: Pelophylax lessonae (assembly GCF_965119305.1). Lineage (NCBI taxonomy): Eukaryota > Metazoa > Chordata > Amphibia > Anura > Ranidae > Pelophylax > Pelophylax lessonae. The sequence continues at coordinate 428,465,731 of NC_138771.1, forward strand.
TAATACGAATCATTGTTATTGATGCTAATGATAATTTTCCAATATTTTCTCATAAAGTGTACAAAGTTAGTGTATATGAGAATAGTGCAGTAAATACTACTGTAATCAATGTAAATGCTACAGACAAAGATGCTGGTACCAATGGGCAAATCACTTATTCCTTCAGCAAAACATCAGGCAATATCCATCCCTCTGGCCTTTTCAGAATTAATTCTAGAAGTGGTGACATTTTAATAAACAAAGAACTGGATTTTGAGAAGACAAGGAATTATGAACTTTCTGTTCAGGCTAAGGATGGTGGAGGATTGGTTTCCCATTGTAAGGTTTTGATAGAAGTAATGGATGAGAATGACAATGCTCCAGAGATATCAATCTCCTCATTATCCTCACCCATTCCTGAGGATTCTGCACCTGGAACAATGATAGCTCTTATAGAAATTCATGATAAAGATTCAGAGGAAAATGGACAAGTTGATTGTAGCATTTTAGAGGAAACACCTTTCAGCTTGATATCATCATCTGATAGCTATTACAGAATTGTGACATCAAGTAATTTGGACAGAGAGAAAGTATCTATTTACAACATAACAGTGTTAGCTAGAGACAGAGGGTCTCCTCCTCTTTCCATTAGAAGAATAATAAGACTGGAGATTTCAGATGTTAACGACAACCCACCAGTTTTTATGAAAACCCCTTATGTTGTTTATTTACCAGAGAATAATCTACCTGGATCCTCTATATACAGAGTTCAAGCTTCAGATTCAGATTACGGAGAAAATGCTAAAATTGTATATTCCGTATACAGTGAAGTATTTCCAGTACCCTCTTATTTTTCTGTCAATGGGGAGAATGGAGTCATCTATGCTCAGAGATCATTTGACTATGAAAAGCATAAGGATTTTATAATACAAGTTAATGCCAGAGACTGTGGCGCTCCCTCACTTAGCAGCAATTCAACATTGACAATCCGAATAGTGGATCACAATGACAATGAACCAAAGATCTTGTATCCATATATAGAAAGTGGAGGATCAGCTGTGTTTGAGATGGTCCCTTTTACCTCAGAAGCAGGATCTTTAATAACAAAAGTGGTTGCAGTGGATGCAGATGTTGGGCACAATGCTTGGTTGTCTTATAATTTTATACAAATGTCAGAACCATCTTATTTCACCATCAATGAACATACTGGAGAAATCAGGACATTACGTCCTTTTCAGGAAAAAGATGTACTGAAACACAAGGTTGTGGTTATGGTGAAGGACAATGGAGATCCCTCTCTCTCAGCTACAGTCACCTTAAATCTGGTTATCGCAGATAACTTCCAACAGGTGGCTCCTAAAATAAGCAATCAGATCAATGAAGATCCTCAAACCAATCTGCAGTTGTATTTAGTAATTGCCTTAGCCATTATTTCATTTTTATTTATTATTACTGTAATGTTAGTCTTCATTTCAAAGTGCAAGCAACCAAAACCCACTCCATATCTTGGACCTCTAAGTACAAATTTGTATCCAACAGTCGATCCCAGAATACTCTCTATGTACAGCGATGGAAACTTAACCCTTCCCTACTCCTATAATGTTTGTGTGGCTTTGGACTCATGTGAAAATGACTTTACTTATGTAAAATCCACACAAGAAGTTCCTGTAGAAAATCTCATTGATGCTGATGATTCAGGACTTGGAAATGATGAAAGTGAAAAGGGCGTATCTTCCAACAGTGCCATACAGGTGAGTATACAACAACTCTTCAAATATTACTTATGGTAAATATAATAAAATATAGATGCTTTCCAAACCACTACTAATGTACCGTATATATCCTCGATTCTAGAACTGTTTACAGTATATCAACAATATACAGTATATCTATATCTTCGTTACTTGCTATGTGTGTACTTTGATAACAGAACCTCTCATTGCTCAAAAATGTATCAGTTTCTAGACTGCATTTACTTGATTGACTTTTCATATTCTGCCAGTTTGGTTGGTGCCTATCATGCAATACCCTCCCTGGTGAATTTATACAAAGAAACGCTTTGTATTAAATTTATGGTTGCTACTGTACAATCTTTCTTGGCTTATATAATTTCTAAGGTTGTCTCAAGTGTAAATGCTATGTGTTACCTTTAAACAGATTGAAATCTATACTGGAAAATGGCAGTAGTAGAATAAAAATTTGGGTTTGGGGATTGGTTTGAGGAAATGCTGTTAGCACGTGTTTTAGAGTCTTTGATAAATTAGCACCTTCTGCATTGTCCACCTGCTTATCAGCACCTTATATATTTTTCAACTGCGTGAATGTATTCTTTGTTTTAGGCCCATGCCACGTTATCTGTATTTCTTTGTTTGGTGTATGATTCAATGAGTTCAGTGGAAATGTAATGTACATTTGTACTGACCTCTAGAACTGTGATGGGATATCAATTTATTAAAACTAATGTTCATGGAAAAAAAAAAACAACTAAACACTGTTTTACCTCACCACACTGTGGGGGTGTCAAATAAAACAGGTTAACACTTACTTACTCTCACCTTAAGACTTAAAGGAATTGTTATCCTTTAGTCCGCTGATCAAAACGTGTCTGTTTCCACCCCTCTGCTGCACTACGGTGATTGACAGAATAGCTTAACCGGAAGAAATCATTGCATTATGAAATAGTAAAGCTTTTTCTCCTGATTCAGACTTATCAAATTATGATGTGCTGAGGAAGAGGAGTGACCATGCTAGAACAGAAGTTTAGGTTTTCTTTAGCCACTTGTTTAACTTGAGCTTACTGAAGACCACATATTCCAGTTGGTTTGGAATAATTAATAATAGTATGACTGAAGACATGTTTCCTCTCTAATCTTGGTTGGCACCTCTAGTATAGGACCTTAAATTTGCATTAAATATAGGTGCAATTGCTTACCATGTATTTTTATAGCTGATCAAAAATAGGAAGAGGAGTGACCACGCTAGAACAGAAGTTTAGGTTTTCTTTAGCCACTTGTTTAACTTAAGCTTACTGAAGACGATATATTCCAGTTGGCTTGGAATAATTAATAATAGGATGACAGAAGACATGCTTCCTCTCTAATCTTGGTTGGCAGTGGCACCTCTAGTATACGACCTTGACTTCTCATTAAATATATGTGCAATTGTTTAACATATATTTTTATAGCTGATCAATTCTTACTGTATATATATATGATTTTCATTTCAGTTCTGAAACACAAAAGTGACGATCAATGCAGACCTTTAGGGAATTTTACTGTAGTCTCACTACCCATTGGTTGCCATCACATTGTGGCTTAAAAATGTTTTTGTTTTGTTTTGTTTTTTGCTGTTTATTTAAAGACATCCAGATTACAGCTTCAAGGAAGGAAAGATATTCCTTAAGGCAAGCAAATGCAAACAATATCTGCCTCACAGTTCCCAACTGTCCCATATTTGGATGGGCTGTCCATTTTTTCAACCAAATCCCATTTTTCCTCTTTCCTCCTCAGTTGTCCCTCTTTTGGGTCTGATGTATAGACCTCTATAAAAAAAAATATATATTTAACTACCAAAAGTATTATTGTACACTAAACCTTCAGTCCAAAGTGTTAGTGTGTGTGAGTGAAAGTGATGTATGGTTAGACTTGATATTGCCAGTATTCTTAGGTGTCATTATGTTTGTACTGCTCTACATATTCTTAGGGAGTTGACTTGTGTTTCTGTACTGCCAAGTGAAAAGTTCAATGAAAGGCATACCTTTAAAAAAAAAATACATTTGTTGTTTTGAAAAAACTGTATAAAGGAAAACTAGTGGTGAAAAAAAAGGGTTTGTGACGTCAAGCAAATATTATTTGCACATCCGTTTTTTCCTATTATGCGAAACTAGGGGCATGGCAGGGGTGTATCCTTTTACTGCATACTTTATACTAAAAGGTCTTCCTCTTTCTCATGTTAGCATGTTGGGAGGCATGCACACATCAGTGTACTTTTGTTTTTAAGGATTTTTAATCTCACCACCACTTTAAATAACATTCCACTTAATTAGCAAATTAGTTCATTTATACAGATTATGCATCAATTTTAATGTTGCATGCTTGGAAAGCATCCACCATAGTATAAGTCTCCAAAAGCAATGGGTCTTCTGGATAATTTGAATGAAAGCCCCATCTGCCAGGTGTTTGAACCACTAAGCCATATCAGCACAGGGCTAATTGTATGGTCCACATGTGATACACCACAGGGGCTGCTTCACTAGAGTATAAGAGATTAGAAGGCAAACTTTAAGTAATTCTGGTTTGGAAATGCATGCAAATAAAATAACATTACCCATAAGTAATTTCTCCATTTGGAAGGTATTATTTGCATGATTTTGAAAACAATATTTCAAAACAGTTTGAAACTATGTGCATTTTTTTAATATGGAAATATCAATTAAATCACAAGGCCATGTGAATAATATTATTCCAATACATATATTAAGAAATTTTTGATATTCATCTGACCCCTACACCTCATATTATAGGGAAATACAAGCTAGGTATTCCTGAGTATAAACACCTTATTTAATACAAAAGCATTTGAGTAAGATAATTCCAAAAAGTTTTAAAATACAGAAGAAGCCATTAGATATGAAAAATGTTCAGAATGATATTTAGAAAGACTAAAACTAAAATCTTAAAAATGTCTTAACGTAAGTTATACCGAACAAAATGTTAGCCTTGCAGTTCCTCAATTACACCTCAGAGCGCCGCGGTTTGACCAATAAGCAGCAAAATACAGAACTGGAGATCCACTGGTATTTTCATCATTCACACACACTGCAGATCTGCATGAAGAGGCACAGCCATTCCTGGATTCTCCCAACAGGAAGGCGCTGGATGTTTTCTCTATTCAATAATTAGGGGATTGAATAGTGCTATATTCCTGTCTTACTGGATTATAAATACTGTATATAAAGCATTTGATGGAAGATTGCAAATGTTGAGAATGGATCAGATGAAGCCAAAGACATATAAAGGACTGAAGTGGCAGGTATTATTTCCCTTATTATTTTTCTGTCGGTGTCATTCAGTTTCTGGTCAGATTAATCTATCCATTGTAGAAGAAATGAGAAAAGACTCTTTAATAGCAAATTTTGCCAAGGATCTTGAATTGGATATTAATCAACTCTCATCTGGAAAGCTGAGAATTGTATCATCGGACTCAGAGAAATATTTTTATGTAAATGTAAATAATGGAAATCTCTATGTGAAGGACAGGATAGATAGAGATACACTGTGTGGAGCAGAAGCTACCTGCTTCTTAAGCTTTGATGTTGTGGTCGAAAATCCATTTAATGTTTTTAAAGTGAAAATAGAAATTCAGGACATTAATGACAATCCTCCAGTATTTTATCCTGATACTTTTACTATAGAAACTATTGAACTAACATCACCAGGAACAAGATTTGCATTACAAAATGCAGAAGATTTGGATATTGGAAATAATTCAGTACAGACATATAAACTCAGTGACAATTCACACTTTACACTAAGTATGAAGGTCAGCAGTGATGGATTTAAATCTCCTGAGATTGTGTTAGAGAAATCATTGGATCAAGATTTACAAAATGTTCATGATTTTAATAGCTCTGGATGGAGGAAATCCTGTGAGATCTGGAACAGCTGTAATACAAATTATTGTTATTGATGCTAATGATAATTTTACAATATTTTCCCAAGAGGTTTACAAAGTTAGTGTGAATGAAAATAGTCCAGAAAACACTACTATAATCAAGGTAAATGCAAATGACATGGATGCAGGTACAAATGGGCAAATTACTTATTTATTCAGTAAATCGTCAGGAAATGTCCATTCTTCTGGCATTTTCAGAATTCATCCCAAAAGCGGTGACATTAACATCAACAAAAATTTAGATTTTGAGAGGACAAGGAATTATGAACTATCTGTTCAAGCTAAAGATGGTGGAGGACTTGTTTCTCATTGTAAGGTATTGATACAAGTATTAGATGAGAATGATAATGCTCCAGAGATATCTATCAACACATTATCTTCACCCATTCCTGAGGAATCATCACCTGGAACAATGGTAGCTCTCATTAAAGTTCATGATAAAGATTCTGGAGAAAATGGTCAAGTTGAAAGTAGCATTCTTGAAGAAAATCTTTTCAGATTGATTTTATCATCTGATAGTTATTACAGAATTGTGACATCAAGTAAGTTGGACAGAGAGAAAGTGTCTAGTTATAACATCACAGTCTTAGCTAGAGATAATGGATCCCCAACACTTTCCAGTAGAAGAATAATCACACTGGAGATATCTGATGTTAATTACAACCCACCAGTTTTTATGAAACCTTCCTATGTCATTTATGTGCCAGAGAACAACTTACCTGGAGCCTCAATATACAGAGTACATGCTTTCGATCCTGATGATGGTGAAAATGCTAAAATCTTATATTCAGTATACAGTGAAGAAGTGCCAGTGTCCTCCTATTTTTCTGTCAACGTGGAGAATGGGGTTATCTATGCTTAGAGATCATTTGACTATGAACAGCATAATGAGTTTACAGTACAACTTAATGCCAGAGACAATGGCTCTCCATCGCTAAATAGCAATTCAACACTGATAATCCGAATAGTGGATCGCAATGACAATGAACCAAAAAATTTTGTATCCACCTCCAGAAAGTGGAGGATCAGCTATGTTTGAGATGGTCCCTTTAGCCTCAGGACCAGAATCTTTAATAACAAAGGTAGTTGCAGTGGATGCAGATGTTGGACACAATGCTTGGCTTTCTTATCATTTCATGCAAATGTCTGAACCATCTTACTTCACCATCAATGAATATACAGGAGAAATCAGAACACTGCGTCATTTACAGGAAAAAGATGTACTGAAACACAAGGTTGTGGTTATGGTGAAGGACAATGGAGATCCCTCTCTTTCAGCTACAGTCACAATACATCTTATTATTGCAGATAACTTCCAGCAGGTGGCTCCTAAAATTAGCAATCAGATCAATGAAGATCAACAAACCAATCTGCAGTTGTATTTAGTAATTGCCCTAGCTATTATTTCTTTTTTATTTATTATTACGGTAATGCTCATCTTTATTTCAAAATGCAAGCAAACAAAACCTAATCTTGACCTTGGACCTCTAAGTACAAATTTGTATCCAACAGTCGATCCTAGAATACTTTCTATGTACACTGATGGAACCTTAACACTTCCATATTCATACAATGTTTGTGTTGCTTTGGATTCATGTGAAAATGACTTTACTTATGTAAAATCCAAACAAGAAGTTCCTGTAGAAAATCTAATTGATGCTGAGGATTCAGGACTTGGAAATGAAAGTGGTAAGGACACATCTTCAAACAGTGCCATACAGGTGAGTATATTGTAAATATTAAAATCTTTGTTATGGTAAATATATGAAAATTCAAGATTTCCAAAACACTTGCAGTGCTATGTAAATCAGATACAATTTAAACTGCATCCAATTTGCATAACATGTGAACCGGCAGCCTTCTCAATGCTGCCAGTTCATCTATGTGCAGGGTGGCTGCGGTGCAGTTTTAAAAAGACTTCTGTGCACTTTTCAGTCTGGTTCAGGTGCGATTTCAGGTAAAAATTTGCACCTGAATCGCACCTGAACTGGTGAACAGAACCGCACCGGACTGCCGTGCTGAAACCATGGCCGCACATGTATGAACAGAGCCTAAGTTCAAATGTTGATTCCAGAGCTGTTTATAAATATGCAGTAAGTTGTCTCCACCAAGTGAGCTGGCTGTGTTACACTGAAGCTATTAGATTCAAACTTTTGCTGGAAAATGACACAGTAGTGTAATAAAGCTTTGGGTAAAATTGCTTGTTGTGAGGACATATAGTTGGTTCTTGTGTAATAGCTTATAAATAAGGCCCTTCTTTATCATCCAACTGCCTCAAATACTTTGTTTATTAACCACTTGCTGACCACCTCATGTACATATACTGCAGGGCGGCAGCTCTTTTGCGCAAAATCACATACCTGTACATCATGCATACGTGCCAATGGCAATCCATTCCTGCTGTCATTGGAACCTGATGCCCATCAGGACCCACTGATTGTTCCTGACAGAGGCAGAACGGTGGTCTGCCTATGTAAACCAGGCAGATCACTGTTCTATGACAAGGAAAGATAGAAATCCTGTGTTTCTCTGTCTTCCCACAGTTAAAGCACCCCCATACAGTTAGAAAGCATTCCCTAAGGACACATGTAACCCTTTGATCACCCCTGATGTTAACCCCTTCCCTGCCAGTTGCATTAGTACAGTGACAGTGCATATTTTTTAGCACCAATCACTGACTTGGTGTCACTGGTCCCCAAAAGTGCCACTTAGTGTCCAATGTGTCCACCGCAATATCGCAGTCCTGCTATAAGTCGCTGATCACCACCATTACTAGTAAAAAAAAATGTTTTTAAGATACCATAAAAATATCCCATAGTTTGTAAATGCTATAAATTTTGTGCAAACCAATCAGTATACGCTTATTGGGATTTTTGTTTTACCAAAAACACGTAGCAGAATATATATTGGCCTAAACTGATGAAGAAATTTGATTCTTTCCTTTTTTTATTGGATGTGCTTTACATCAGATAGCAAATTTTTTTTTTTTTCAAAACTGTATTTTTGTGTTTATTGAACAAAAAATAAAAACCACTAAAAGAAAGCTCTATTTGCTGAAAAAAAGGGACAGTTAAAGTAACACAGTGCTGTATTGCAAAATATGGCCTGGTCATGAAGGCGGGTAAACCTTCTGGATCTGGAATGGTTAAAAGCTAAGTTCACCTTCCCAACATGTTACATGTTGTTTCCATAAATAGGTTGTAACATGGAACATGTTCAGCAGGCCCCCTCATTGCCCTTATACCTCCCTTTCTACTATGACAGTAGGTGGGTTTCTTTCCCTGCATCCGCTATCACATTTTAAAAACAGTGTGACTGTTTGGGACTCTGCTCACACAGCCATGTCATTCATTCACAGGAATTTGTGAATGAAACTGCAAGTCTGTCTATCACCATGGCAAATGGACTTATGGTTAAAAGGAGCTGCGAGTGTGCTGATCAGCATGCTTTTAGTTCATTTATTCTTCCTCCCTTTTATACTGAAAACCTGTACACAGGTACAGGCACAAAGCTGGCTCCTGTAAAAAAAAATTATAAATGTACATCCTTTTACCTGCAAAATCATGCGCATGTATTCTTTTTTAAAAGATGAACTTATCATTTAAATGAAAAAAAATGTTTGATCAGTTGCAGAGAAGGTTCTTCTTAATACATTAACTTAAAAATTAGGACGCTAGTCAATCCAGCTGTGTTTCCTTCATATGATTCTAAAAGTTGAGTGGAAATCAAATTTAACATGTGTACTAATCTTTAAAACTGTGTTGCTATATTGTTATTATTATTTTTTTAATTTCATGAAAAAATGTTAAAAAAGAACACTGCTGTAGAACAATGAGATGTTAAATAAAACAAGTTAATCCCTTTGTCTACTGGAAGATAGCTAACTTTTAACCTACTACTTGAAAAGTTTGTGTTTTACCCCTCCATTGCATGTTATGGTAATTTGCAGCATAGCTTAAACAGAAGGAAGCATTACAGTATATTATGAGACCCAAGCTGTTTGTCCTGGTTCATACTTATAATGTAATGATAAGCTGAGGAAAAGGAGTGGTTACACAAAAACAAAGTTCAAGCTCAAGTGGTTGTAAACCCTCAAATATACCCTGTGAATTGACTGGCCTTGGGTGATACACAGAGATTATCCACATCCTCCTATGTAAGTTGTACCTTTTCATCTTCAGTCCTCTCTTCTCTACATCAGTTGAAAGTGCAGAATTTGTACAGCTTGACTGAGCTGACAGAAAACAGGGGGCTGAAATTACACACTGCAGAGCTCAGTAAGAAGAGCTCTGAGAGCTGATTGTATGGAAGGGACACCCCTTTCACACAGCACAAAGGAACAGATTGGAGGCTGTCAATCACTGGCTGTGTGCTGAAGCCCCCTCGTCTGTCACCTTTTTAGCTCTTGGCGTCAGAAAAACCTGTCAGAAGTAGCTTATGCAGATAGCAGAGGAAAAAAGCAGGGAGATGCAGAGAGAAATTACACTCAGTGCTCAGGATTGAGACAAGTACATACTACACAGGGATATGGTTTCTTCATATTTTATGTTGGAGGTTTACAACCACTTTAAGAAAAATTCCACAACTTTTTTATCCTTTTACCTACTACACACAGGATCCTAATTCTCCCACTGCCATGATCCTGGACATTTCACATGTCAGCATTAAGTGTAAAAACCATGCGCAAAGGCATGTGTGGAGATATTGTCTTCAAACCCCTATTTTGGTTACTGTTTATTTCTGGATAAAGGATGTGGAATTAAAACTCTCCAGACATTTGACATCTTTTGTACTATTCAATGAATCGAATAGACCATGAGCTGTTATTGCTATAATATGACTAGTAATAGGCTTTTGGACAAACCAGGTATTAGGATTCAGAAAAGTATATGGGTAGGATACATATACTGTATATTTAAAAATGAAATATCCATGGGTAATATAAGCTAAAGGGTTCACATCACGCCAAATTAGTTATTTTGATAATGGTGATCATCACCCCAATATTATGGTCAGTTGTGAAGTCCGTAGCAACAGGTGATATTTGTTCTGCTGTACCTCACCACAGAGTTGACTTACAGTAACAATAATATTGTAGTTTATGGTGATATTTTGGTTAGCTTTTTAATTTTAGATTTAAAAATGCATTTCCACAAATATTTGTATAGTGAGGATAATACTATAATTGTAGATTATTTGAACCTTTATTACATTTTCTAATAAGTGTTATATAATCATAGATGGGGTGACAAAAAAAAAAAATAGATGGGATGCCTCAAGACATATTGTTTCTCGCTACTTTTGTCTGGTCACCCTGGCACTGAATCTTTCGATTTCATTAAAGCATATTCAAGCCCAAAAAAAAATGTCTTATATATTGCAGCCTATTGATCATTAGATGTGGTGGCTGCATTAAGTTTAATTTTTCAGGATTAATTTACTTTTTATTTTTGGTGATCCTGTCAGTAAAAGACTTCCTGTTATAGGGTGACAACACTCACTATATTGCATATGTGGAGAAGCAGTGTAATTATTCTTGGACAGAATGTGTGTTGGGACTATAGAACACCCCTCTACCCCTCCAAAACATGAGGGGTGTTCTGAAGCATGCATAGTTAAACTGGGCTAATATTATTTCTTGGGATATCAGTATAGCAGAGGCAGAAAGTACAAAACATTGCATTTCTGACAAGATAAACACTTACTGAGTTGATATAACAAATGTTTTTGGTTGTATATTTAACAAACCAACAGCAAATGCATAAGGGAAGTCCATTATGGTTTGCATACACTTTATTTTTTACAAGTATTTATACTGTTTATGTTACTAATTCTTGCAATATTTTTATGACCATCAGTGCACATTTTTGCTGGTCTCAGGGAATTATTTTGTTGTATTCAACTAGCACAAGGTGACAGTTGCACTCCTGTGTGTAATTTCTACTTTTTTTAGTTTTATTGTTTATTTAAAGATTTTCAGATAGGGTGTAGTAGAAGCAAAATAAAATAATAAACGTGGGAGAAAAACCATGTAAACACGGCCCACAATACATCAATGCACATAGCAGTCTGTGTCAATAGGAATGGGGAAATACATAAATATATTGTTTCACTGTTATTCATCATTATTTTGAGTAGTATTTTACATATAGCTACATAGTTAGTCGGGTTGAAAAAACAACCTTGGCATTGCATACTATTATTAAGCTTATGATCTATCAGAACACCCAGATCCTTCTCCAGTTTCGGCCATCGATTCCCCCGTTGTATTCCCTCTAGTATGTATAATGCATGCAAATTTTAGTCCCAAGATCATAACTTTACATTTAGCAACATTAAACCTCATTTGCCACCTAGTTGCCCAATTAAACAGGGCAATGAGGTCGGCTTGTAAGTTTAAGACGTCCTGTAAGGACATAATTACACTGCATAACTTGTTTTCATCTGCAAAGACTAAAACGGTACTTTTAATCCCAGACCCTATATCATTTATATTAAAAAGTAAGGGTGCCAACACTAACAACCTTTGACTATTCAGAATAAGAATTATTAACCACTACTTTGTGAATATGGTCTTTTAGCCAGTTTTCTATCCATTTACAAACTGATCTTTCCAAGCCGTAGACTTTACCCCTTACACATTAGCGCATGTGCAGTAGGGAACCGGCTGTGAAGCCAAATGTTTTTACTGCCAGTTTCCCTTACAACAAATGGCGGGGGCAGCACCCGGCAGCCAATCTGAAAGTTGACTATTGTGCCGATATCGCAGGGTCCCTGGACAAGTGTCTATATATTAAAAGTCAGCAGCTACAGTATTTGTAGCTGCTGACTTTTATTTATTTTTCCCCCAGCCAAAACCCCACTTTAAAATACTTTTTTCCAGCAAGAACTCATCTATGTGGTATTTTATTAAACTCTCCAGTATATTCCCGACTATAGAAGTTAAAATAACAGGTCTTTAGGTACTTGGTAAAGACTTTGATCCCTTTTTAATTATAGGCACCACGCTGGCCTTACGCCAATCCAGTGGTACTATTATAGTCATTAAAGAGTCCCTAAAAAGTAGAAACAATGGCTTTGAAATGACAGAGCTCAAATCTTTTTGAATCCCTGGGTGTATGCCATCTGTTCCAGGTGCTTTATCCACTTACATTCTGCATAAATATTTCAAGACCACATCACTTTTGAGCCATTGTGGATCTTTTGGGGATGTGTCAATATCATCCCCAATATTGACATAAGCTCCCCCATGCTCCTTTGTATACGCAGAGCTGAAGAAGGTATTTAATAAATGTGCCTTCTCTTTGTCCCCGGTCACCCACTCTAGATTATTTTGTAAAGGCCCTACATGCTCAGACCTGAACTTTTTACAATTAATATATTGGAAGAATTTTTTTGGGCCTACTACTTTTGTCCTACTATCATTTGCAATCTGTGGTTTGTTTTAAATTTTTGTGTCTTTTCTTTCCTTTTTACATATTCTTTTATACTCTTTGTGACATTTAAACAATGATAGTGTTCTTTCATTGTTATATTTTTTTAAAAGCTCTTTTCTTATTATTTAAAGCTTTTTAAACTTTGGCAGTGAGCCACTTAGTTTTTTTTTTAGCCTTTATAACTTATTGCCAGTGGAAATATATATTGCAGTGAGTTCACATACAGTCTTTTTAAAGAATTCCCATTTTTATTCTGTGTTCCACAATTGGATGTTTGTTGTATAACTGTAATAATGTACCAACATCCCTAATGATAATTCAAAAAAGCACTGGAACTGTGTAAGACCCGGGTGTAAGGGTCCGGCACAGAAACCGTGTTTGTTGCATAAAGAAAGAAAAAGTTCAGAAAGAAGAGTTAGGAAACAGACACAGGAAAATGTGGGAACCAGAAAGTGGGAGAAAGAGAGGACCAGCAAGGAAGGAAAAAACAAAAGGGAAGAGAAAAGGGAAAGATGGAAAAACGCAGAAAAAAAAGCAAAAGGGGAAAAAAGGGGAAAAAACAGGGGGAGAGGAAAAGAAAAGAAAAGAAAAGAAAAAGGAAGGAAAAGAAAAAGGAAAGGAATAGTAGAGGGCTATTGGGATTTTTTTGGTACTATAACTAGCGATGGAAAACCACCATATATAAAAATATATACATTTTTATTAATGTAATATATTAAAAATATTTACAGACAAAGACACAAAAAAAGAAATTGTAAGATAAAAGGTGTACAGAGCAGGTTACCATAATAAATTGTCAATTACATACAGTTGTAATAATATCAGGCATTAATAATGCTGATTGGCTAAACAGCCCCGTAGGCATTCTATGAGCAATAAATTACCGTTTTTACCACATACAGGTATTTCATTACTATGTGGTTATGCACAACTATTTCACCCATTACACGCTACCTGACTGACCCCCTCCACATCCGTTGGTGAGGCGTTCACTGGGTGGCCACCTCTGCATGTCACATGGTGGTGGGAGTTTTGGACATTTGAGTGGATGTGCATGTTAATAACTCCTTTGTACAACAATGCTGATTATATTGTCCTCACTGCATATTTCTATTATACAGGAACTCCAAGGCAAAACTACGTACTATATAATCCAATACCCCTGAAGAAGCGGATCTTTGAACCCGCGAAACATGTTGGGTTAATGCCCGGTGCCTTGTTCTGGGGTTACCGGAGCTTGTATAATATATTATTATTGCCTGATATTATTACAACTGTATGTAATTGACAATTTATTATGGTAACCTGCTCTGTACACCTTTTATCTTACAATTTCTTTTTTTGTGTCTTTGTCTGTAAATATTTTTAATATATTACATTAATAAAAATTTATATATTTTTATATATGGTGGTTTTCCATCGCTAGTTATAGTACCAAAAAAATCCCAATAGCCCTCTACTATTCCTTTCCTTTTTCTTTTCCTTCATTTTTCTTTTCTTTTCTTTTCCTCTCCCCCTGTTTTTCCCCTTTTTTCCCCTTTTGCTTTTTTTTCTGCGTTTTTCCATCTTTCTCTTTTCTCTTCCCTTTTGTTTTTTCCTTCCTTGCTGGTCCTCTCTTTCTCCCACTTTCTGGTTCCCACATTTTCCTGTGTCTGTTTCCTAACTCTTCTTTCTGAACTTTTTCTTTCTTTATGCAACAAACACGGTTTCTGTGCCGGACCCTTACACCCGGGTCTTACACAGTTCCAGTGCTTTTTTGATTTATTCTGTGTTCATCGATGCCAATATTCCTTCCCAGTCTAAGTCTTAGAGAGCAGCCCTCATCCTTGGAAAATTTGCTCTCTTAAAGTTAAGTGATTTTATATTTCCAGTATGAGCATGTTGCTTACAGCTTACAATAAATTAAATAATGTTATGGTCACTGCTACCCTGATGTTCTTTTATATGAACATTAATAATAAGCTCTGTATGGTTTTAGATTAGCAGGTCCAGCAGAGCATCATTCCTAGTCAGGAGGCTGTATGAACTGGACCATAAAATTGTCTTGTAAGAGGTTTATAAATGTTTGTCCTTTAACTGTTCCCGCAGTGCCATTACTCCAGTCAATATCATGGTAAATATCTAGTAAATTAGTCAGGAAATACACTATATTTATTTGTTATTCTATTTCTTGCTTTGCAAGATTAAATTAGCATGCAAAGAAAAGGTAAAAAGACATTAGACACTGTTGCCTATGGCAATATTAGCAAATAACTTTTTCTTTCTAATGATATCCTTTTTCCCATAGTGATTGCCCTATTTGCTAGGTGTTCAAGCCTATGCTGAATGAGAAGGCCATACGTAATTTAACCATTAGGTAACTCGGCACAGGGCTGGTGGTTTCCAGTCCATATGTAAAAAGCCATGGAAATGCATGGTTGCAGGTCCAGGCTATGCTGCTTTGGAAATGTATGCAAATGAAACATTATTACCTACAAGTATTTGCTATGTGTGGGTGTTGTTGCACTAATTAATATTTTTTAATCAGATTTAAAATATTTGTTTGTAAGTGACATTTGTTATAAGACATTTCTCTTAAAGTCCTGAAATAAGTAGGAGCCATACAAAGTGTATAGTATGTACCCAGTTTCACTAGAATCAGACCCTGTAACCTGCATTGAGGTAGGATGTATTTTATGTAGCATGTCTTAGACATATGTAGTTTTACATTTATTTTGTTAAAAAACAAAACAAAAAAAAAACTGGTATGTTGGCTTTTGATTTAACAGATAGCATTCTATTATTCGCCATACCAGTTATGCAGTATACCATTTTCATCAAGCTGTTCGATTTTGGTGTTATATGTTGAATATGAACATAATGTATATAGGCTATCTTTGCCATAATTTAAGATGTTTTCAAAGTTTAACACCTAAATTTAATTTGAAAACTAAATTGATGGTCTAAAAGGTTAAATTAAAAGTACAAATTACAGTTATAAAATAATATGATTACTAAATAGAACTGTATACTGGAACATTTGAGTGTTGCAGTTCCTCACTTAGGCCTCAGAGCGCCGCTGTTTGACCAATAAGGAGAAAAATGCAGAACTGGAGATCCACTGGTATATTATCACTCACAAACAAACCATGCAGATTCTGTAAGAAGAGGCACACAACCATTTTCTGGATTCCTTCTGAATGTAGCACAGGATTATTTCTTGTCCTCATAAACATATGGATTGATCTATGCATACTTCCTTACCCTTTGGATTATAAATGTCTAATCCTCTGAAGGATATTTCTGTACGATAATGAAAATAGATGCAAATATGAAGCAGAACTCAAAGATACATAAAGGGATCAGATGGCAAGTAACATTTTCATTTTTATTTTTCTGGCTATGTCATTTAGCTTCTGGTCAGATTCAATATTCCATTGTAGAAGAAATGAAGAAAGGCTCTGTTATAGCAAATATTGCAGATGATCTTGAATTAGATATTAAGCAACTCCTATTTAGAAAGCTGAAAATCATATCTTATATATCAGAGAAATATTTGTATGTGAATTTAGACAATGGGAATCTTTATGTGAAGGACAGGATAGACAGAGAAACACTGTGTGGGGCAGAAGCTACCTGCTTCCTAACCTTTGATGCTGTGGTTGAAAATCCATTAAATGTTTTCAGTGTCAGAGTTGAAATTCAAGATATCAATGATCATTCTCCTGTGTTCTTTCATGAGCCCTTCACAATAGAAATGGTAGAATCTACTTCATCTGGAACAAGATTTTCTTTACCAGGTGCAGAAGATCCAGATATGGGTGTCAATTCAGTACAGACATATAAGCTCAGTCATAATCAGCATTTTATACTGACTGAAAGCATGAATCCAGATGGAAGCAAATTTCCAGAACTCGTATTAGAAAAACCTTTAGATCGAGAGACTTTAAACGCTCACGAATTAATTTTAACTGCATTAGATGGAGGTAGTCCAATAAGGTCTGGAACTGCTGTTATAAGAATTATTGTTACAGATGTCAATGATAACTTTCCTGTATTCAATGAACCACTATATAAAGTCAGTGTAGATGAAAGTATCCCAGCCAATACTACTGTAACAGCTGTAAGTGCAATGGATAAAGATGAAGATGTGAATGGACAGATTACATATTCTTTTAGCAAGACATCAGGATATCATAAAGGAACTTTTGCTATTAATCCCTTGACTGGTGAAATTAAAACAGTGAGTAGTTTAGATTATGAACTGACAAAAAATTATGAGCTGCCTGTTCAAGCTAAGGATGGAGGAGGACTAGTTTCCCATTGTAAGGTTTTGATAGAAGTGATTGATGAAAATGATAATGCTCCAGCGATATCAATCACCTCATTATCTTCACCCATTCCTGAGGATACTGCACCTGGAACAATGATTGCTCTAATCAGAGTCTATGATAAAGATTCAGAAGAAAATGGAGAAGTGTTCTGTAAGCTCACAGGAGAAATACCTTTTAATTTAGTTTTGTCATCTAACAGTTTTTATACAATTGTGACCACAAGTTCCATGGATCGAGAGAAAGTGTCTAATTATAACATAACAATTGTAGCTACAGACAGAGGATCTCCTCCACTCTCTAGTCAGAAAACCATCAAACTGGAGATATCAGATGTTAATGACAATCCCCCCATGTTTATGAAATCTACTTATGCTGCTTATGTACCAGAGAACAATTTACCAGGAGCCTCAATATACAGTATACAGGCTTCTGATGATGATGCTGGAGACAATGCTAAAATAGTTTATTCAATTTCTAATAAAAATACAGAAGATCTTCCTATTTCTTCCTATTTTTCTCTTAATATTGAGACTGGAATTATCTATGCTCAGAGGTCATTTGATTATGAGCAGTACAAGGAGTTTGTTTTAGAAGTAACAGCTAAGGACAATGGACACCCATCTCTCAGCAGCAACACAACAATAACTATCAAACTAATAGATCAAAATGATAATGCACCAAAACTCTTATACCCATCCCCAGATAGTGGAGCATCGGTGGGGTTTGAGATGGTCCCTTTTGGTTCTGAGCCTGGATCAATAATAACAAAGGTGGTTGCAGTGGATGCAGACTCTGGACATAATGCTTGGCTCTCTTATCATTTTATTCATGTATCTGAACCATCTTACTTCACCATTGATAAGCATACAGGAGAAATTCGAACACAGCATGTTTTCCAAGAGAAGGATATACTGAATCACAAGGTTGTGGTGATGGCAAAGGACAATGGGATCCCATCTCTCTCTGCTACAGTTACCATAACTCTTGTTGTTGCAAAGGATTTCCAACAAGCAGTTCCTAAAAATGTCAATCACTTCCCTGATGAAGAGATGCAGTCTAATCTGCAGCTTTACTTGGTAATTGCCCTAGCAGTCATTTCTTTGCTATTTATCATAACTGTCATGTTGGCTGTTATATCTAAATGTAGGAAGTCTAAACCTTTCCCAGTATATGGGCCCGTCAGTTCAAATTTATATCCTCAAATTGATCCCAGGATGTTGTCTCAATATGCCAGTGGGACACTAACACTTCCCTACTCTTACAACGTTTGTGTGGCTTTGGATTCTGGGGAAAGTGACTTTACATACATGAAAACGAATCAAAATGTCCCTGTGGATAACCTTATTGATGCTGATGATTCAGGTCTTGGAAATGAAAGTTTAAAGGCAGCTTTACCAACTAGCAGTCAAATGCAGGTGAGTTTTTGAAAACTGTAAGTGCTGTCCACGTGACTCACCTAGGAAACTCACATTTTATAATACTCCAGAGAAATAGCAATTTATCTATTTTGTCTCACGCGTCACTTTTGAAAAAGGTGACCTAACAGTTGCCTAAAATATGATCTTGTTAATTTTCCAGTACAAGAAAAATTAAGTGTCAAGGTTTACTGGAGTTTATAGCATGTGGAACCAATTTTAAAGTGTATCTCCAGCTAAAATTAAATGACTGTGCATAGTTATGTCATTTGCTCTTCCATAGCAGTTACCTGTTAATGCTGACAAATATCTGTTCATTCAGACACTTCTGGTGTCAGGCCAACAATGCTATGTTTTTTCCTTTCCTTTTGTAAATATAGCGCAAATGCCTTATTTTTGCACACAAACCTTCCATAGCTAATTGCAGTCTGATTGAGCACAATGGAAACTTCCTCTTACACACATGAACAGTAATTCTGGAGGAAGCTCCAACAGTGTTCACTGTATGCTGGTACCTTTCTCCATCCTCACCTGCACAGTGAGGCACATTACTTTGAGTGTTTGGGGTCATGTGACGACCAATAAACACAAAATAATAAGGTATTTACCAAATTATTTTGTATTATTTTAAATAAGAATGAGCTTAAACTTTTTTTGAAAGCCATGGGGACATTTGTTGAACACTGCCTTTCTATCTGCTTTCAATGTAGTAAATATTGCAATATGTGTTCCAAGCCTATGATATCAGTAAATGTATTGCACCCACATCAGATTAAAATACACCATCCTCTGTTGTCAGAGAAAGCCACTAGCCATTCCCCATCATAGGTAATTCTACCTTCTTTAGTGACCAGTTCCAACTTCCACTGGTAACTGGACATTTTTACATGGAGTTGCTACCAAAATTGATTCTGTAGGATTGGATTTGCTCAGGTGGGCATGATCACTCAGAGACAGTGCAGGGGAATACAAAATGTCAGGCTGTCAGTGTAGTAAGGTCAAAGGAGTATCTTCCAGTAGAGACACTTTCTGCTGAGAATTGCAAAAGTAAGGATTCCTCTACATTCTAACGAGGTTTCCACTTACTTCTTGTTGTGTTGTGTTGTGATGTATTACTAGGTATTTTCGTTTTGTATAAGTTCTTTATTGTTTTTTTGTAATAGACAAAATACTGTAGTTACATCTTCTGGTAACCTATAAATGTAGATTAGTGACTGGTAATTGTATTTGGGTGTCATTTTATTTTTGTGGCTATAAATAGTAAATAAATATTTGTGTACTATATAAGGCTCCATGCGCACTTGACTTAAAAAAATGCTAATGAATAATGAAGAGAGATAACACTGCTCAGGCTAGACAAAGTCCACGATTCAAGGTGGGTGCTGAACCTCGGCTCGCCACCAGAAGAAGCATAAAAGAAGAAAATGGTCGCACACCACCATGGAACCCAATGAAGAAAAGTTCCTTTATTCACATAAGTGGTACAAGGTACAACAGGGTAGGACAGTAGATGCGTTTCACATGACTGCTACGTGGTTGTTCACTAACTAATTAAAAAAACGCTAGTTTCCTTGGCAGAAACAAAAACGCTCAAATACAGCGTTTTTGTACACACGTTTAAATGAGTTTAGGAGTGTTTGGCATTTATTATGCCTCAAAGTTCAATTCAAAAATGTAAACCAGAAGGTTTTTTTTTTCCTGCCTCTAAATGCTGAGCTCAAAATATTCCGGTAATTGTCCTAATATGCATTGGCACAAAGGACAACATTGAGCTGCTTCTACAGGAAAAACTAAAAACTCCTGTGGAAGCTGCATTTTTTAAGCCAGTGTGCATGGACCCACATGCATTTAAAACTGAATTAAGCAAGTAGACATGCCAACCAAGATTTGTGACTTCCGTATATTAGATCATAACTCTGTTTTTGCATGTTGTTATGGCTGTTTAGATTTGTGGAGTATGTATGTGGCATAAGATGATTAGATTATGCTTTCAGGGGGGGATTTATTTCATATTTGTTTTTCTTACGCACATACACAAGTGTATAGTTGCTATCTATCTATCTATCTATCTATCTATCTATCTATCTATCTATCTATCTATCTATCTATCTATCTATCTATCTATCTATCTATCTATCTATCTATCTATCTATCTATCTATCTACATAAAACCAATTTTCTCCACAAATGTCTTGTAAAAGGCTGTTTGATCTCAGTTAAGTCAAAGTAATAGATAAACACAATCAGTTAAACTAATCACACACACATTTGTAATCTTTGATATCTGAATGGAATGCATTGTTTAAACAGTTATTGCTTCATTTGGAAAAGGTAAACTAAACTGGTAAAACATTTTTAGCTGCAAAAATTTCAATCAAAAATGTCCTTCAGCTTCTGGTCAGTAGGGGTGATCAGTTCCAGGTTTGGTGAAAGGCAGCTGTCAGTGCCTGGCCAATGATCTATGGGGAGGCCATGTGCCCTTATTAGGTCAATGATATTCCAAGCATCTCAACTC
Organism: Pelophylax lessonae; assembly: GCF_965119305.1. NCBI lineage: Eukaryota > Metazoa > Chordata > Amphibia > Anura > Ranidae > Pelophylax > Pelophylax lessonae. Next base: position 428,487,062 of record NC_138771.1, read on the forward strand.
TGTATGTGCAGCTGCAGGGTGGTTAATATCACATTCAGTGCTGGTTGGCCCTGGAATGACAGCTTACATCCGTGCTGAGCTAAAACCAATCTCATATCTACCAGCAAGACTTGAACAATGGTTAGAAGGATACTTTAACCATTTCTTTTTAAAATGTATTTTCACCTTTGCAGTCAAATTTGGGAAACCCCCAATATATGTTTGTTATTTGTTCCCACTTACTTAAAATTAATTAAAAATATATATATTTCTTTCCATTCCAGTTGTTTCTTTGGAACAGGATTATACATAGGAATTCTGAACAACTTCAGAGGGACAAAGTGGGGGCAGAATCAGTTTGCAATTATTGTTATAGATTGCAGAATCCAAACCTCTAGGGCAGTCAATGTTAAAATCTAATTTACAACTGGCAATGAGATTTATCAGCACAGTACAGACACATTTAGTTATAGTAAACATTACCTCTACAGCCCCATTCTTAACAATACATAGGGGGAAAATATATATATATTTGATTTTATTAATTATGCTGCGTAAATGGGAAAATGTAACAAATATAAAGTAGGTGTTATCCCAATTTGGCCGCAAAAGTTGAAATGCACTTGAAATAAAAATGTGTAGTCCTTGCCTTTCTTGCATATACAGCTTGCTTCAGGCTATACAAAAGTATCTCAATGGGGTTGAGGTCTGAACTCTAACATGGCCATTCTAAATGCACATTTTCTTTTGGAAATCTTTTGCAGGCACCATCATTCTCTAAAGAGCGTTGGTTTCTTTCATGGTGTCCATCCATGAATACCATTCTTGCTTAGCGGTTTTGCATTGTTGACATTTGATTTAGCAAGTTCATGAGATTTTCTAAAGCATAAATAAAGACAGAAAGAAGTAGGCAAACAGAGAAATGCTTTGTCCACCATACAGGAAGGCATGTTTATGTTTGTATAAGCAAAAATAATTAACAAAGCTAAATTATTTTGTTTCTTTTTTTTCTCAAAAAGCTAGACTGTTAGACCTCTGTCACATGGGTGGCTAGAAGATCAGTAAACACAGATGGTTGGTCCATATTGTTATTGCTCCCTATACACCCACCTGCAAATGGATATGGCAGCTAAAGGGATCTGTACACATGCCACGGCTGTGAATCAAAGCATCACATTTTAGGGAAAAATTTTTAGGGACTAAAAAAAAAAAACGTTCCATTTACATCAGGAACCAGGATCAGCTTCTGAATGCCTGGAAGCCACAGATCTATCTCCTTCTGAAAAGTGATCCACCACAAAATTATTTTCAGAGGGCAGTAGAAACTGCTGCCAATGTGAAAGGGGCCCTAGTTATCTAATAATAACATTACTTTGAAGAAATTTCGTATATCCAATAAATTTGTTTGTTGGTTAAAAAATCTGGGTATCTTTTTTATTTTTTATCACCTACTTGGTGCTCAACACCGAGCCTGAACTAGAAAAGCTATCCATGGATAATGCTGTCTCAGTCTCAACACCTAGCCTGAACTAGAAAAGCTATCCATGGATAGTGATGTCTCAGTCTCAACACTTATTCAACAGAGGGGCTAGTGGCTCTTGTCAGTAGGTGGGGTGCCACAGGAGTTACATTACTTAAGTACAGATTATCAGTAGTGAATAATACTATGAATGAAAATTGTACAACTAAACTTGGCTTTACTCAGAAGTAACTCAGAAGTAACGTATGGAACATGCTGGTTTTAAAGCAATATTTATTTATGGATGTTTAGATTCAAAGTACTAATAGAGGTTATTTGTTTTTAACTCCTATGATAATTACCTATTGTACAAACTGTTAAACAAGTACCCAATTCTTGTACAAAAATACAATCCTATAGGGTACATTATAGTATACCTGATTTCAGATAATGTGCTATTAGAAAATTATAAATAAATGTGAAAAAGAAAACTTAATCATGAATAAACTAGAACATACATGTATCATTGCTTAGGTTTGACAAACGTAAAGCCCAAGTTTAGTAAAAATAGAAAACATAAAAATAAAAAATCAGCACAAGGGGCATTACTAACGATTAAAGCAGATCTAAAGTCCCAGATTCAAAAACTGTGAGAAGACAGGCTCTTTTTTTGCAGAAGAGACATGCAGTGTTTCTTCTGCAATAAAAAAAAACCTACCTGCCTGATCTCAGTCTACTTTGGAGTGTATACTGAGTCGCACAATCTCAGTTTACATTTAAGCACAGCACATGCTTAGGCGCAGGAGTGATGTCATTCCACCAATCAAGACAGTCGCAGCCCGACTCCTGGAAGAAGCTAGGTAGATGATACTGGTAAGGGATATCGGACTGTTAAAGGGACTTTAGTTCCACTTTAATCCAATGTGCCCCATATGCCGCTGGTTCTTCATTTAATTGAAATCTTGATCCTCACCCCGGTTTCCAGAGGAGGGGCTGATGAAATAAATGTCCACCCCCTCTATTCATAGATTACATTTTAATCCCAAATGCTATAGTATAGCTTCTATGAATGGAGAAGCTGGGTGGAAAAGGCAGGCAAAATTAGGCACTCTTGTTCAGTTAAGCTCCATGAATAGGGCAGCAGGGGTAGGGGGCAAGCACCAGAAGGCACACCTCAGATTAATAGCAAGCAATGCCCTTGCTCTGATGTTTGATTATTTTATTGTGAATAAATGTAGGCTTAAAAAAAAAATATATTTTTAAGCGTTACTTAAGCTCACTGCTTTTTTTCCGGGTAAAGTGGGATAGAGTGAGAAAAGCTTAGAACCTCTGCCAGATTTGTTTTACTGCCTGTGTCCCTTTTCAGGTAGATTTTGCATTACTTCCTATGCTGGTAAGTGGTAACTACACAACAAATAAATTAAATCTTCTCAACTGAGTTATACACAGCAATGGGAACCTGAGGGCAGACCTAACCCTTCCTAAATATAATACAGCAAAGTGATTTTATTTATTTTTTACCACCTTTCTTTCACACAGAAAGCAAAGGAAAATGTTCTCAATGGGGACAAAGACAGCTATAAAAATCCCACTTTTCCCCACTAAATTAAAATCTAACAAAAAAGTTTTCAATGGAGTTAGGCTTCAATAAAAGTTTGAAATATATGGTTAGTATTCTGTTGTTACCCATAACACTAACACATAACACATTATAATAATGTTTTCACATTCCACTTATTGATGATTTCTATTCCAGACATAAACATACAAATAATTTATTTAAGCTACATTTATCATTTTTAATTTAAATCTTAATACCTAATTGTATTTAAAAGTTTATTTAAATCAAATAGAATTTTAAATTATAACTGCCTATAATTGACATTGTACCAATGCAAAGTAAAAAAATATAAAGATAGAATAACATTGTATACAGAAGCATTTCAGTGTTGCAGTTCCTCACTTACACCTCAGAGCGCCGCTGTTTGACCAATAAGGAGAAGAATACAGAACTAGAGATCCACTGGTATTTTCATCATTCACACACTGCAGATCTGCATGAAGAGGCACAGCCATTTCTATACTCTCTCTAAACAACTTACACGTTTTATTATTTTCACAAAAATACCTACTTTTTTTCTCTGGATTACAAATGTTAAATATCCTAAATGGATGCTTTTGGAAGATACTGAACATGGATGAGATGAAGCACCATTCACAGACATACAAAGGAATAACATGGCAAGTAATTCTTTCCTTATTTTTTTCCTGGCTGTGTCATTCAGTCTCGGGTCAGATTCATTATTCCATCGTAGAAGAAATGAGAAAAGACTCTGTTATAGCAAATATTGCAAAAGACCTGGGATTAGATATTAAACAGCTCTCATCAAGAAAGCTGCAAATTATTTCCCATATATCAGAGAAATATATTTATGTGAATGTAGATAATGGAAATCTCTATGTGAAGGACAGGATAGATAGAGAGACACTGTGTGGGGCAGCACCTACCTGCTTCCTAACCTTTGATGCTGTGGTTGAAAATCCAATTAATGTTTTTAAAGTGAAAATAGAAATTCAGGATATTAATGACAATCCTCCAGTGTTTTATCCTGAGGCTTTCAATATAGAAACTATTGAACTAACATCACCAGGAACAAGGTTTGCATTGCAAAATGCAGAAGATCTGGATATTGGTATTAATTCAGTACAGACATATAAGCTCAGTGACAATTCACATTTTTCATTAAGTCAGAAGATTAGCAGCAATGGATTTCAATCTCCTGAGCTTGTGTTAGAGAAGTCACTGGATCAAGAATTACAAAATGTTCATGAACTTATTTTAACTGCTCTGGATGGGGGAAATCCTGTGAGATCTGGAACAGCTGTAATACGAATCATTGTTACAGATGTTAATGATAATTTTCCAATATTTTCCCAAGAGGAATACAAAGTTAGTGTGAATGAGAATATAGCGGTAACTACTACTATAATCAATGTAAACGCAACTGACAAAGATGCTGGTACAAATGGACAAATCACTTACTCCTTTAGCAAAACATCAGGAAATGTTCATCCATCTGGCCTTTTCAGCATTCATTCCAAAAGTGGTGACATTACCATCAACAAAAAGTTAGATTTTGAAGAAACAAGAAATTATGAACTGTCTGTTCAAGCTAAGGATGGAGGAGGACTTGTTTCCCATTGTAAGGTATTGATAGATGTCATAGATGAGAATGACAATACTCCAGAAATATCTATCAAATCTTTATCTTCACCCATTCCTGAGGATTCTGCACCTGGAACAGTGATAGCTCTAATCAGGGTCCATGATAAAGATGCATTAGAAAATGGAGAAGTGGACTGTAAGCTCACAGAGGAAATGTCTTTTAATTTAGTTTTGTCATCTGACAGTTTTTATACCATTGTAACCACGAGTTCTATGGATCGAGAGAAAGTGTCTAATTATAACATAACAATTGTAGCTACAGACAGAGGATCTCCTCCACTTTCCAGTCAGAAGACCATAAAACTGGAAATTTCAGATGTTAATGATAACCCCCCATTGTTTATAAAATCTGCTTATATTGCTTATGTACCAGAGAACAATTTACCAGGAGCCTCTATTTACAGAATACAGGCTTCTGATGACGATACTGGAGACAATGCTAAAATTATTTATTCAATTTCAAACACAAAAACACAAGATCTTTCAATGTCTTCCTATTTTTCTCTTAATGTAGAGAATGGAGTTATCTATGCCCAGAGATCATTTGATTATGAGCAGCACAAGGAGTTTGTAGTAGAAGTAACAGCTAGGGACAATGGACACCCATCTCTCAGCAGCAACACAACATTAACTATCAAAGTCATAGATCAGAATGATAATGCGCCAAAACTCCTATACCCATCCCCAGAGAGTGGAGCATCAACATGGTTTGAGATGGTCCCTTTTGCTGCTGAACCTGGATCATTAATAACAAAGGTGGTTGCAGTGGATGCAGACTCTGGACATAATGCTTGGCTCTCTTATCATTTCATACAAGTAGCTGAACCATCTTACTTTACCATTGATAAACATACAGGTGAAATTCGAACACAACATGTTTTTCAAGAGAAGGATGTACTGAATCATAAGTTTGTAGTGATGGTAAGGGACAATGGGATCCCATCTCTCTCTGCTACAGTTACCATCACTCTGGTTGTTGCAAATAATTTCCAACAAGTAGTTCCCAAATTTGTCAATCCCTTCCCAGATGAAGAGACTCAGTCCAATCTGCAGCTGTACTTGGTAATTGCCCTAGCAGTCATTTCTTTGCTATTTATCATAACTGTCATGTTGGCTATAATATCTAAATGTAGGAAGTCTAAACCATTCCCAGTATATGGGCCCGTCAGTTCAAATTTATATCCTCAATTTGATCCCAGGATGGTGTCTCAATTTACCAGTGGAACACTAACACTTCCCTACTCTTACAATGTTTGTGTGGCTTTGGATTCTGGGGAGAGTGACTTTACATACATGAAAACTAATCAAAATGTCCCTGTGGATAATCTAATAGATGCTGATGATTCAGGTCTTGGAAATGAAAGTTTAAAGGAGGCTTTACCAACTAGCAGTCAAATTCAGGTAAGTTTTTGAAAACTTTGAGTGCTGTCCATGTGTCTCCCCTAGGAAACTCACATTTTGTAATACTCTAGAGAAATACCTCTACGTTTTTAAGAAGTTTCCACTTTCTTCCTTTTGTGTCTCTGGAAGTAGGACATGCAAGGTACAGATTGAACTGTAAACAACAGTGAAGCAGGGCAGTCTTTAATATTGATTGGACCCTGGGCAAACATTTTCTTGGGCCCTCCCAAATGCAGTTATCAACTATTTGCCGGCAGTGTGGGCTCAAGAGGCAGCTGCTTTGGGCCCCACAACAATGACTGGGCTCGGGACAGCTGCCCCTTTTGCCCTGTGTTAAAGATGGCCCTGCAGTGAAGATTGCTTGGCCAGAGCACTGTTGCTGAGCGTTTTTCTGCTTTTCCGGGTCACTACAAAAAGCAGTAATTTCTGTGGCAGCTGCGGAGGAGGGATAAGGAGGAGGAATGATCAGCAAGGATGAGCATAGGGGGGGTGGGCCAGGGGTACTTTTAGGAGACAATGTCATTTTGCCCTGCTTGGGCATGGTGATAGTGTGTTGTTAACCACAAGGAAACTCGTATCATGATGAAAGGCCTAACACAGCAGCTGTAATGCTCCAATATCAATGAAAATTATATGATTTTCAACTAAGACGAGGAACTACAGTGCAGGCTTTGCCTCAGTTTTTGTGGAGTAAATGAACAGGGGTTGGTGATTCTGCCCTTGCTTTAGGAATCAGGTGTATAGGATTTTAATCTATGACCTATACCTAGACAAAATTGGCTAGTTTGCTGGGACAGCTGTTTTATTTTTGTTTTGCACATTAACATGTTGATTTACTGAAATTGTCATAGTGAATAAAAGGCAAATATTAAATGTAATACAGACCGTAGCCCATGATGTAATTGTAGGTATTTTAATGATTTTTGCAAGAAAAATAAATACTTAAAAATGTCTGCTGACCAATAAGAGTAATTAAGTGACTAGTATTTGTATTTAGGTGTAATTTTATTTTTTCTGTAATTATAAATAGTAAATACACATTTGTGTACTGTATAATGCATTTAAGGGTCTATTCACACTAGCAGGTGTGCTAGAACACTCTAGTGTGCAGTAGGGTGACAACAGTGCCCTTTGCACCGATCCTAGTGCATTGCAGTATCTACCTTTTTTCCTTTTAAACAAAGTTTATTGAAATGATACAATGTAATATTTCATTAACTTTTATTTGGCAGAGTAAGGTGGTGGATTGAATTGCGCTGTACAAAGCATTGCATGCACTATTTTTACAGCTAACACCATTGCAACGCAATGCAATGTGATGGTGTGAACTCGCCTGGTAGAAGACGAAGTATTTTGCCTTGTCTTGCAATGGGACTGTAATGAAATAGTTGCCCAATGCAGTCTCACTGCACCTTATGTAAAAAGGCCATAAAACTGAATTAAGCAAATAGATTTGGGACTTTAGGAAATTTGATCATAACTGCGTGTTTGCAAGATATTATGAATATTTAAATATGTGGAGTTTGTATGTGGAAAAAGTTCAATAGATATTGTGTTTTACGTTTTTTTTTTTTTCATTTTTCTGAGAAGCAAGTTTATTATTACCCCTGTAATGTGTCTAGTACACTTGCTATCTTTCTATGAATGTATGTATGTATGTATGTGTGTATGTATGTATGTATGTATCTATCTATCTACATCAATCTATCTTTTCATATAAAAATCATTTGAAATTACCAGATTTTTTCATGAAAGTCTTCTAAAATGCTGTCTGATCTCCAGCTACATAATAATAATAATAATAATAATATATATTCACAATCAGTTTAAAGCGCAACTCCACCTTTTGACATACTTTACATAATGTCCCTCAGTAACATGTGAGGCCACTAGATGTGAGGTATAAACTGTTTGTACCTGCAGCCACCTACATCAAACCGCACTGTGTTCCAGGTTTGACCCGAGACTTCTAGTCTCATACCCAGAACACAGTAGAGTCTATTATGGCGCTTTTCCACTGCATGGAACCATACCGGTTCGGCACGCTTTTGTGCTTTTCCACTGCTGGTACCGCATGGTATAGGGTCGGAATGGTTCGGTACGGTATGGTATAGGTTTGCTTTTCCACTGCATGGAACCGAACGGTACGGTACGGTACGGCTCTGAAAAAACAGTACCTACTCGATTGTGGTTCCAACAGGTACCAAACTGGTACCATATCCCACAATCCTTTGCATGCAGTCACTACTAGCCACTGATTGGTCAGAGAATCCCACCCACCCCGTTGTTATCCCACCCACTTAACTTAGTACTACTTTAGTGGAAAAGCAAACCTATACCGTACCGTACCGAACCGTTCCGACACTATACCATGCGGTACCAGCAGTGGAAAAGCAAACCGGGCCAAGCAGGGCCGAGTAGAGCCGAGCCGGTACGAGTCGGTACTTGAAGTGGAAAAGTGCCATTACAGTGGTGCTCAGCTATGTATTTTATCAATGAATACAATCTTTCCTCTGATTGGCTGAGTCAGAGGTTGTGACATCATCAGCCTTCCTCTCTGACTCAGCCAATCAGAGGAAGCTTTTTATTTTTTGATAGAATACATCACTTATTCTGATTGGCTGAGCACTCCTGTGAAAGACTTTACTGTTTTCCGGGTATAAGACTGGAAATCTTGGCTCAAGCCTGAAACACAGTGCGGTATGCTGTATGTAGCCGCAGCTACATACAGTTTTTACTGCACATCCAGATTATATTAGCAGTCTCATCTGGAAAAGAAGAGTAACTGGTAGAACCTTAGTGTCCCTTTGCTACTGATCAGACTTCCAAAATGGTTAGGAGGACATTAAGACCATTCCTACTTAAAAACTGTTTCAGTAAATTTTGTAATTCTGGGATTTCTTGCAGAAAAGCTCTCTTTGAGTTATACAAAAGTATCTGAGTGGGGTTGAAGTCTGGACTCCAACATTCTAATTTCAAATACACTTTCTTTTTGTGGTACATCCAGGTAATCTTTTGCAGACAGCAGAATTGTTTAAGGAGTAGTTTTTTTTTTTTGTTTTTTTAGGGTGTTCTTTCATACCATTCTTATTTAGTGGTTTTTGTATGGCAGACATTTGTTTTGCAAGTTCATGACATTTTCTGAAGGAAAAATAAAGACAGAAAGTAGGAGGCAAACAGTGCAATGCTTTGTCCACCATAAACCAATGTGTATTTCTGTCTGTATTAGCAAGAAAGTGAAGATATATCTGATAAAATAGTGTGTTGGAAAAAAGTATGCTTTGTAACTTTTTTGTTTTTTTCTTACTTTGCAGAGTACAGTTAGGCTACATTTACATATATGCGGTGGTGCGTGTAAATAGCACGCACTTCCACACCCGCATGCAGCCACACACAAAAGGCAGTGCTGTACAGGGGTGCCATTAACTTAATTATGTCTTAATGGCATCCCTGCGTACTGAAAAACGCAGTCCATGTGAGTTCCATGTGGCTGCATTTATAAAAGGTGAAGAGACCTTTTCCTTGCAGAAAGTTCAGGCACAGCAGCCCATTCAGGGTAATAGGCTGCCATGCTCATGCTCATGCTACTGCAGCATGCAGAGTCACATACCTGTGAACTGGATCCTAGAGAGATTTGCAACAGAATGTCTCACCTACTTGGTGTTCAAAGTAACACACAGTCTGAACCAAAAAAACTATCCATGTATAGTGCTGTGTAAGTTTCAGTTCTTCATCAGCAGAGGGGTAGTGGTTCTTGTCAGTAGGTGGGTGCCACAGGAGTAACTTTTCTTGAGTACAAATTATTTATAGTGGGTATTCAGTTAATTCTGCCCAGGAAACATGTAACTAGATATAACTTTACTCAAAAGCATTCATGCAATGTACTGGTTTTAACCTCCCCGGCGGTCTGATTATGACAGGATTTCTGTGCTAAAAGCAGTACATTGTTTTGCATGGAAATCTGTTGTTCTATATTTTAAAACTCACCTTCCCCTGCGATCCCCCACCGTTCTCCAGCCATCTTCCCGCTGTGTGCTCAACCGATCCCGGCACCTGTCTTTCGGTTCGCTTCCCTGCGAGCCTTGCGACGCAGGGGGTGTGGAACTGGTGGCAATTTCAAAAAAGGTAAATAAACCAAATGACATGATACAAAGTTCTTCAAGTAACTCTGTTTCACTGTCGCAGAGCAAGAGGACGGCGGGGGAGGACAGGGAAGGCGAGTAAGATGCTGGGGTAATCCCGAGTGTGGCTCTGGGTTACCGCACTTGGTACTGAAAATTAACCCCAAACCACACTCGGGAATACCGTGAGGGAGGTTAAAGAAATATTTAATTACTAATGTTTAGATACAACATACTTAAATAAGTTATTTTTTATATAACTGCTGCTTTAATTACTTATTACCTATACTACAAACAGTGAAGCATCTACCCAACTTTACTAGAATACAGTCCTATAGACTGTACATTGAAGTATATTGGGTTGTCAGAAATGTGTGCTAATAGAAAAACATAACTGATAGTTAGATAATGTGCTAATAAGAAGGTATTAAAAAGTGTAAAACTAAACCATATCATGAATAAACTAGTAACAAGTCTTAGATTTGACTTAAAAAAAGAAACTGATTTTAAAGCTTAACTCCAGCCTGGAGTTTGAATTACTGTCTGTGTCCTGTTCAGGTGGATTTTATCAAACTTCCTGTCCTGGTTACTACACAGCAAGTAAAATGAATCTCCTCAACTGGGACACATACAGCAAGGGAAACCTTACAGCAGATTTAACCATTCTTATATTTCATAAAGAAAGGTGATAATATTTCCTATAGTGTACCTCCTAGTGACCACACAGGACGTGAAGTAAAATGTCCTCAATGGAAACAAACACAGCAATAAAAAAAAAAAAAATAACTTTCCTCACACTGTTAAAAGCTAACAAAAAAATTTTGGTTAGAGTTAATTTTCAATAATAGTGCTTTTGAAATATACAGTATGGTTTATTATGTAATTGTTACCTATACTCATTACTTGAATATAATGAAATATTTTGCAAATCTAAATACATCTAAATATATAGTATAGAAATTTGGGCTAACTGCCATATAATTGACATTGTACCAATGCAAAGACAAAAAACAGAAAGATTGAATAGCACTGTGTACTGAAACATTTCAGTGTTGCAGTTCCTCACTTACACCTCAGAGCGCCGCTGTTTGACCAATAAGGAGAAGAATACAGAACTGGAGATCCACTGGTATTTTCATCATTCACACACACTGCAGATCTGCATGAAGAGGCACAGCCATTTCTAGATTCTCTCTGAACAACTTACATGTTTTATTATTTTCACAAAAATACATCCTTTTTTTCTCTGTGGATTACAAATGCTGAATATCCTAAAGGACATTCCTGGAAGATGCTGAACATGGATGAGATGAAGCAACATTCACAGATATACAAGGGAATAACATGGCAAGTAATATTTTTCTTCCTATTTTCATGGCTGTGTCATTCAGTCTCTGGTCAGATTCAATATTCCATTGCAGAAGAAATGAGAAAAGACTCTGTTATAGCAAATATTGCAGAAGACATTGGATTAGATATTAAACAGCTCTCATCAAGAAATCTTCAAATTATATCACATATATCAGAGAAATACTTGTATGTGAATGTAGATAATGGAAATCTCTATGTGAAGGACAGGATAGATAGGGAGACATTGTGTGGGACAGCACCTACCTGCTTCCTAATATTTGATGCTGTGGTTGAAAATCCTTTTAATATTTTTAAAGTGAAAATAGAAATTCAGGATATTAATGACAATCCTCCAGTGTTTTATCCTGAGACTTTAACTATAGAAACTATTGAATCAACATCACCAGGAACACGCTTTACATTACAACATGCAGAAGATCTGGATATTGGTATTAATTCAGTACAGACATATAAACTCAGTGACAATTCACATTTTACATTAAGTCAAAAGATTAGCAGTGATGGATTTATATCTCCTGAGCTTGTTTTAGAGAAATCACTTGATCGAGAATTACAAAATGTTCATGAACTGATTTTAACAGCTTTGGATGGAGGAAATCCTGTGAGATCTGGAACAGCTGTGCTACAAATCATTGTTATTGATGTTAATGATAATTTCCCAATATTTTCTCAAGAGGTTTACAAAGTTAGTGTGAGTGAGAATAGTGCAGTAAATACCACTATAATCAGTGTAAATGCAACTGACAGAGATGCTGGTACAAATGGGCAAATCACTTACTCCTTCAGCAAAACATCAGGAAATGTCCATCCTTCTGGGCTTTTTAGTATTCAATCCAAAAGTGGTGAAATTAAAATCAGCAAAAAGTTAGATTTTGAAGTGACAACGAACTATGAACTGTCTGTGCAAGCTAAGGATGGAGGAGGAGTTGTTTCCCGTTGCAAGGTTTTGATTGAAGTGATGGATGAGAATGACAATGCTCCAGTGATATTCATTTCTTCATTATCTTCCCCTATTCCTGAGAATTCTACACCTGGAAAAATGATAGCTCTGATCAGAGTCCATGATAAAGATTCAGGAGAAAATGGAGAAGTGGAATGTAAGCTCACAGGGGAAATGCCACTTAATTTAGTTTTGTCTTCTAGCAGTGTATATACAATTGTGACAACAGGCCCAATGGATAGAGAGAAAGTGTCTAGTTATAACATAACAATTGTAGCCACTGACAGAGGATCTCCTCCACTTTCCAGTGAGAAAACCATCAAACTGGATATTTCAGATGTTAATGATAATCCCCCACTGTTTATGGAATCTACTTATGTTGCCTTTATACAAGAGAACAATTTACCAGGTTCCTCAATATACAGTATACAAGCTTATGATCGTGATACTGGAGACAATGCTAAAATTATGTATTCCATTTCAAACAAGAATGCAGAAGATCTTTCCATGACCTCCTTTTTATCTCTTAATATAGACACTGGAGTTATCTATGCTCAGAGAACATTTGATTATGAGGAGCACAAGGAGTTTGTAGTAGAAGTAACAGCTAAGGACAATGGACACCCATCTCTCAGCAGTAACACAACATTAACTATCAAAGTAATAGATCAGAATGATAATGCACCAAAACTCCTATACCCATCCCCAGAGAGTGGAGCATCAACAGGGTTTGAGATGGTCCCTTTTGCTGCTGAGCCTGGATCAATAATAACAAAGGTGGTTGCAGTGGATGCAGACTCTGGACATAATTCTTGGCTCTCTTATCATTTCATACAGGTATCTGAACTATCTTACTTTACCATTGATGAACATACAGGTGAAATTCGAACACAACATGTTTTCCAAGAGAAAGATACACTGAGTCACAAGGTTGTGGTGATGGTAAAGGACAATGGGATCCCATCTCTCTCTGCTACAGTTACCATCACTCTTGTTGTTGCAGATAATTTCCAACAAGTGATTCCTAAATTTGTCAATCACCTCCCTTATGAAGATTCTCAATCAAGTTTGCAGTTGTACTTGGTAATTGCCCTAGCAGTAATATCTTTGCTATTTATTATAACAGTCATGTTGGCTGTTATATCTAAATGTAGGAAGTCTAAACCATTCCCAATATATGGGCCAGTCAGTTCAAACTTATATCCTCAAGTTGATCCCAGGATGTTGTCTCATTATGCCAGTGGAACATTAACACTTCCCTACTCTTACAATGTGTGTGTGGCTTTGGATTCTGGAGAAGGTGATTTTACATACATGAAAACTAATCAAAATGTCCCTGTGGATAATCTGATTGATGCTGATGATTCTGGTCTTGGAAATGAAAGCTTAAAGGAGGCTTTGCCAATCAGCAGTCAAATCCAGGTGAGTTTTTGAAACCAGAAAGCACTGTCCATTTTCTCTCCTAAGAGCCTTACATTTTATAACACTCCAAAAGAAATTGCAATAAGTCTATACTTTGTCTCAACTATTATAATTGAGATAGGTGATCTAACAGTTACCTAACAAATTATCATGGTATAGGAAAGAATAAGTGTACAAGCAACAAAGTTTGAAAAAGTTAAGCAGCCCATAGATTATGCAAACAATAATCTATTCCCCCATCAACAATGACTCCTGCAGCGCTATTGTGTTTTGCCAGTGGGGAGCCTTCCCTGCAGGTTGAACGCAAAGATCACAGCTGGTGGATATAGCCAGTGATCACATGTACAAAATTTGCCAAGCTAGTCGTACTGAAATCAATCAACAGCAAATGTATGCTGACCCAATGCTGTCAGCACTGGAAGCTTCCATAGCTAATTGCAGCATGATGGAGCACAATTAAAGCTTCCTCTAGTTTAGGCATCATGACAAGGCTTCTATTACCATAGGGAATCTTGTAGCATGATGAAAGGCTTAGCACAGCAGCTGTAATGTTCATATTTATATTAAAATTCTATGGTTATCGAATTAAGGTGAGGAACTACAGTGTGGACTTCACCTTAGTTTTTGTGGCGTAAATGGATAGGGGTTGGTGGCTAAACCTCTGCTTTCAGAACTATGGGTTTAGAGGTTTACCCATGTCCTTCAAAATGGGCCCTGCTATTTGCAGGGACAACTGTTTTCATTCTATTATGCACATTAATATGTTGATTTACTGAACTTGTCAAAGTAAGTTAAAGGCATGTATTAAAGGAAGTCCAGACTGCAGCACTTAATGTACTGATGGGTAATGTATTGTTTTTTTTTTTGTAGGAGAAAGAAATACTTTTTTTTTTTTCCACAATAGATATTTATTAAAAGTAAGTAAAAATATTACATTATATATGATACTATATAACTTGTACAACAAAAGTGAATACAAACACAGATACTAACAACAAGATATTTCTGATAGTAATGGTTAGAGGGCATGAGTTTTGATTGTGGATAAGAAAGAAAAAAAAGAAGAAAAAATTATGGTATGAAAAACGTCGAATAAAATACATAAATAAAATCAAAATTAAATAAAATAAAAAAATATCATAAATGGCCTCATTAATATGAGTTATAAATGACACATAGGTAAGGGACAATGTCATCTTGATAATATGATAATAATCAATATATAAGGGAAATATGCTACTGGTGTCGAAGGTATATGTTCTCTATATACAAGTTCTTAAATGAGTGAGCCAACGATCCAAGAGAGGTGTAATGTTGATAAGTGAGAGTGATGATACTCTAGTAAACCATAAAGCTCCTATTTATTTATAGTTTCATATTCTTCAGACAAGGTGAACAAAAGCTAATTACTCCATGTTTTGTGAAATCTGGTGGTGGACTCTTCTTGCATGGCCAGGGTTTCTTCCATATAATAGATACTGTTTACCTTTGCCAGCCAATCTTTAAATGTCGGTATATACAAGGATTTCCAGTGAATTGGAATTAAAGCTGTTGCTACATTTAAAAGGTGCCTAGTTAGTAACCTTTTATATTTTCTATATGTAAAGGAATTTATGTGTAGTAGACATGCCGCATGATTTAGATCTAATGTGGTTTCAGTAATATGTCTGATCCATTTTTTAATCTGTTGCCAAAAATCAAACATTGGGGGACATGTCCACCACATATAATAAGGTGCTCTTGCTTTTGTGACATCTCCAGACGTTGTCAGAAGCCGAGGGAAACCAATTTCTTATTTTTAGTGGTGTAATGTACCATTGCGTGAGAACTTTGTAGGAAATTTCCTGCATTTTGAAAAAAAAACTTATGACTTCTGCTTGCCAAAAAAAAGTAATTTAGTGATTGGTAATTATATTTACTGTAGATGTAATTGTATTTTTTTTCTAAGGCTACAAATAGTAAATAAATATTTGTGTACTACATAGTGCAGTTAAAACTTACTTAGGCAAATAGACATACAAACTAAGATGTGTGACTCCAGTATGTTTGATCATAACTATGTGTTTGTAAGATATTATGACTATTTAGATATGTGGAATAAGCTTGTGGAATAAAATGCTTACATATTGTGTTTTCAGATGTTTTTTCAAATTTAATTTTTATGAAAGGCAGCTGCGTATCTGTATAAAATCTTTTACATTTACCAGATTTATTCATGAAAGTCTGATCCCCAGCTAAGTCACAGTAATAGTTATACACAATCAGTATAAATTACACACACAACATTCAAATCTATCATTTCTTACTTGAATACATTGGTAAACTTTCACAGTGTCACCTGGAAAAGATAAATTATTGTATTTAGTAACTGATACGACCATTTATATAGCAGCAATACTCTCCATCAAAAGTCCCCTTCGGTTACTGAACAGGCTTGCACAATGGTTAGGAGGACACATGGACCAATCTTCCTTTTCAATTGGGTAGTTCTTGGATTTCTTGCAGAACAGCATATTTCAGGTTATGAAAAAGCACTTTAATGGGGATGAGGTCTGGACTGTTATATGGCCATTACAAATACACACTTTTTTGTGGTACAGCCAGGTGAACTTTTGCAGGCAACAGAATTTTCAAAAATGAAGTGTTTTTGTGGTGCCTTTCCATAAATACCATTCTTGTCTAGTGGTTTTGCATGGTGGACATTTGATTTAGCTAGTTAATAGGATTTTCGAATGCAAAACAAAGTTATAAAATATACACATATATGGCAGACACTGGTACACTAGAAACCACCTATCACTGCCACATCCCTAGGTGAACTCGAAAAAATAAAAAGTGGGGATGCCAGTACCTACCAACGTACACACATTGTGTGGGGGAAGTTTACAGGCAGACACCCACCAAAGGTATGGGACTTTATAGGCATAGATATTAGGTGGTGAACATAGGTAGTGCGGACCAAGAAGTAAAAAATATAATGACAACTTTATTGAAAATACATAACAAGATATGTTTAAAATAGATGATGCAACAATTACATCACAAAAATGTAAAGTGTACAGAAATAATACATACGAATACTAATATATTTCTGTACACTTTACATTTTTGTGATGTAATTGTTGCATCATCTATTTTAAACATATCTTGTTATGTATTTTCAATAAAGTTGTCATTATATTTTTTACTTCTTGGTCCGCACTACCTATGTTCACCACCTAATATCTATGCCTATAAAGTCCCATACCTTTGGTGGGTGTCTGCCTGTACACTTCCCCACACATTGTGTGTACGTTGGTAGGTACTGGCATCTCCACTTTTTATTTTTTTCAAAGTTATAAAATAGTAGACAAACAGCGCAATGCTTTGTCCATCATGCATAAAAGCTAATTTCTGTTTGTATTAGCAAGAAGGTACACTTTTCTTGTATAATTTAGTGTGTTGCCTGTTATATAGCATTGTTCACAATTCAACCCTTTAGATGATTTTTATAAAAGAAGTACATATATTAAGACATCATGCATGCTGAGTTTATTTTTTTAATTTAAAACCTAATACTATTTATATAACAAAAATTAAATTTTTTATTAACTTTCAATTATAACTGCCTATATTTGACATTGTACCAATGCAAACATTAAAAAAGCATAGATTGAATAGTATTTCAGTGCTGCAGTTCCTCACTTACGCCTCAGAGCGCCGCTGTTTGACCAATAAGGAGAAGAATACAGAACTGGAGATCCACTGGTATTTTCCTCATTCACACACACTGCAGATCTGCATGAAGAGGCACAGCCATTTCTAGATTCTCTCTGAACAGACTTCATATTTTATTATTTTAACAAAACAAATACTTTTTTCTTTCTGGATTATAAATGCTAAATATCCTAAAGGACACTATTTGAAGATGCCAAATATGTTCAAGATGAAGCAATCTTCACAGACATGCAAGGTAATAACATGGCAAGTAATATTTTCCTTTTTTTCCTGGCTGTGTCATTCAGTCTCAGGTCAGATTCATTATTCCATTGCAGAAGAAATGAGAAAAGACTCTGTTATAGCAAATATTGCAGAAGACATTGGATTAGATATTAAACAGCTCTCACCAAGAAATCTGCAAATTATTTCCCATATATCAGAGAAATATTTTTATGTAAATGTTGATAATGGAAATCTCTATGTGAAGGACAGGATAGATAGAGAGACATTGTGTGGGACAGCACCTACCTGCTTCCTAACCTTTGATGCTGTGGTTGAAAATCCATTTAATGTTTTTAAAGTGAAAGTCGAAATTCAGGATATTAATGACAATCCTCCAGTGTTTTATCCTGAGATGCTGACAATAGAAACTATTGAACTAACATCACCAGGAACAAGATTTGCATTACAAAGTGCAGAAGATCTGGATTTTGGTATTAATTCAGTACAGACATATAAACTCAGTGACAATCCACATTTTACATTAAGTCAGAAATTTAACAGTGATGGATTTCAATCTCTTGAGCTTGTGTTAGAGAAATCACTGGATCAAGAAATGCAAAGTGTTCATGAACTGATTTTAACAGCTCTGGATGGAGGAAATCCTGTGAGATCTGGAACAGCTTTAATACGAATCATTGTTATTGATGTTAATGATAATTTTCCAATATTTTCTCATAAGGTGTACAAAGTTAGTGTGAATGAGAATAGTGCAGTAAATACAACTATAATCAATGTAAATGCAACTGACAGAGATGCTGGTATAAATGGACAAATCACTTACTCCTTCAGCAAAACATCAGGAGATGTCCATCCTTCTGGGCTTTTCAGCATTGAACCAAAAGGTGGTGATATTAAAATAAACAGAAAAATTGATTTTGAAGAAACAAGAAATTATGAATTGTCTGTTCAAGCTAAGGATGGAGGAGGACTTGTTTCCCATTGTAAAATATTAATAGATATCATAGATGAGAATGACAATGCTCCAGAGATATCCATCAAATCCTTATCTTCACCCATTCCTGAGGATTCTGCACCTGGAAAAATGATAGCTGTAATCAGAGTTCATGATAAAGATTCAGAAGAAAATGGAGAAGTGGACTGTAAGCTCACAGGAGAAATTCCTTTTAATTTAGTTTTGTCATCTAACAGTTTTTATACCATTGTGACTACAAATTCTATGGATCGAGAGAAAGTGTCTAATTATAACATAACAATTGTAGCCACTGACAGAGGATCTCCTCCACTTTCCAGTCAGGAAACCATCAAACTAGAGATATCAGATGTTAATGACAATCCTCCCTTGTTTATGAAATCTACTTATGTTGCTTATGTACCCGAGAATAATTTACCAGGAGCTTCAATCTACAGTATACAGGCTTCTGATGCTGATTCTGGAGACAATGCTAAAATTATGTATTCCATTTCTAACAAATATACAGAAGATCTACCTATTTCCTCCTATTTTTCTCTTAATATTGAGACTGGAGTTATCTATGCCCAAAGGTCATTTGATTATGAGCAGTACAAGGAGTTTGTATTAGAAGTAACAGCTAAGGACAATGGACACCCATCTCTCAGCAGCAACACAACAATAACTATCAAAGTAATAGATCAGAATGATAATGCACCAAAACTCCTATACCCATCCCCAGACAGTGGAGCATCGGCGGGGTTTGAGATGGTCCCATTTGCTGCTGAACCTGGATCAATAATAACAAAGGTGGTTGCAGTGGATGCAGACTCTGGACATAATGCTTGGCTCTCTTATCATTTTACACAAGTAGCTGAGCCATCTTACTTCACTATTGATGAACATACGGGTGAAATTCGAACACAACATCTTTTTCAAGAGAAGGATTCTCTGAATCACAAGATTATGGTGATAGTAAAGGACAATGGGATCCCATCTCTATCTGCTACAGTTACCGTCACTCTGGTGGTTGCAAATGATTTCCAACAAGTAGTCCCTAAATTTGTCAGTCACTTCACTGATGAAGATTACCAATCCAGCCTGCAGCTGTACTTGATAATTGCTCTAGCAGTAATATCTCTGCTGTTTATTATAACTGTTATGTTGGCTGTAATATCTAAATGCAGAAAGGCTAAACCATTCCCAATATATGGGCCGGTCAATTCAAGTTTATATCCTCAAGTTGATCCCAGGATGTTGTCTCAATATGCCAGTGGAACATTAACACTTCCCTACTCTTACAATGTTTGTGTGGCTTTGGATTCTGGCGAAAGTGACTTTACATACATGAAAACTAATCAAAATGTCCCTGTGGATAACCTAATTGATGCTGATGATTCAGGTCTTGGAAATGAAAGTTTAAAAGAGGCTTTGCCAATCAGCAGTCAAATCCAGGTGAGCTTTTGTAAACTTAAAGCACTGTCCGTTTTTCTCCCCTAAGAGCCTTACATTTTTTTTAAAACTCTAGATAAATTGCATTAAATCTATACTTTGTCTCATCTGTCAAAATTAAGATAGGTGATCTAACAAGTACCTAACAAATTATCGTGGTATAAGAAAAATCATTTGTAAATAACAAAGGTTGGAAAAGTAAAGGTTTACTGAGAATAAGGGGGGAAGAGGGGCTTTTAAACAAAATGTGGGGCCTAAGGCAAGTGGAATATAGATCTTAAAGTGTATCTCCAGCCATAAATTGAAATTAATGTGTCCATAGTTAAAGTGGTTGTAAAGGCACAAGGTTTTTTACCTTCATGCATTCTATACATGGAGGTAAAAAACCTTCTGTGTACAACAGCTCCCCACCAGCCCACCCCAGTACTTACCTGAGCCAACTCTTGATCCAGCGATGTCCACGACAGCCTTCCCTCTGTCAATCACAAGTCAGTCAGCCAGTCAGGAGATGGAGGGGATGGGGCCTAACCGCGGCTCCATGTGTGAATGGACACACAGAGCTGCGGCTCGGGAGATTGGCTGCTTGGGTGCCCCCACAGAAAGCTGCTTGCTGTGGGGGCACCCGGAAGGAGGGAGGAGCCAGGAGCATGGGACCCAAGAAGAGGAGGATCTGGGCTGCTCTGTGCAAAACCACTGCACAGAGCAGGTAAGTATAACATGCTTGTTGCTTAAAAAAAAAAAAAAAACAAGGCTTTAATATCACTTTAATCCCTTTGCTATTTCATGACAATTGCCTGTTTATCCTACCAAAATATCTTTATTCAGACACTTTTAGTGTGGATCAACTATGCTGTTATTTGTTTGCAAATGTATAGTGCCCCAGCATTGTCAGCAGATGAGGCTTCCATAGATATTTACAGCTTGATTGAGAACAATGGAAGCTTCTGCTTTGGCAATGATACTGGGTCTCTTTAACTATAGGGAAATTTGTAATATGACGAACGCCTTAACACAGTAGCTGTAATATTCATATTTATATGAGAATTCTATGGTTATCAACTAAGTTGAGGAACAACAGTGCGGGCTTTACCAGTTATTGTCAAATAAATGGACAAGTGTTGGTGGCTCGACCCCTGCATTAAGAACAATGGATTTAGAGTTTTATCGCACGTCCTTTAAAATGTGCCCATCTGATTTGCAGGGACAATTGTTTTCATTCTGTTATGCACATTGATATGTAGATTTAAAGGAGAAGTACAGCGAATGTTAGTTTGGATCACATGCGTCCAGTTCATTCTGCACTCCTGTGACCCGGCTGTAGCCCCCTGTTGGCTGACGTCACAGGTCCAGTCTGGGCTGGTCCAGGCTCGGGCAAGATCACAAAAATGGAGTCGGGATGCACCCACCTGCCTAGACCGACACCCAGCTCAGCCTATCGGCTTGCTTAGAGCCTGAGCCAGCCACTCCCACCCCCTCCAGAGCCCAGTGCTCCATAGAGTGCAGGGGGGGGCAAAGCAGAGAGCTGCTGACTGACAGTCATCAGCTGTCTGCTTAAAGAGCTGTGAGAACTGAGTGATCGGCAGTGTTCGATTACTCGGTTCTCAGTGTTAGAGGGGCCACCGGACAGATGCAGCATCGAACTGATGCTGCATACATCTAGGCAAGTATACATTTTAAAAATCTATATATACAGTATCTCACAAACGTGAGTACACCCCTCACATTTTTGTAAGTATTGTATTATATCTTTTCATGGGACAACACTGAAGAAATTACACTTTGCTACAATGTAAAGCAGTGAGTGTACAGCTTGTATAACAGTGTAAATTTGCTGTCCACTCAAAATAACTCAACACACAGCCGTTAATATCTAAACTGCTGGCAACAAAAGTGAGTACACCCCTACGTTAAAATGTCCAAATTAGGCCCAAAGTGTCAATATTTTGTATGGCCACCATTAATTTCCAGCACTGCCTTAACCCTCTTGGGCATGGAGTTCACCAGAGCTTCACAGGTTGCCCCTGGAGTCCTCTTCCACTCCTCCATGACAACATCACAGAGCTGGTGGATGTTATAGACCATGCACTCCTCCACATTCCTGAGGTTGCCCTGCAGATGCTCAATAGAGTTTGGTCTGAAGACATGCTTGGCCAGTCCATCACCTTTACCCACAGCTTCTTTAGCTAGGCAGTGGTCATCTTGGAGGTGTGTTTGTGTTCATTATAATGTTGGAATACTGCCCTGCGGCCCAGTCTCCGAATGGAGGGGATGATGCGCTGCTTCAGTATGTCACAGTACATGTTGGCATTCATGGTTCACTCAATGAACTGTAGCACTCATGCTGCCCCAGAACATGACACTCCAACCACCATGCTTGACTGTAGGCAAGACACACTTGCCACCACACACGCTTGACACCATCTAAACCAAATAAGTTTATCTTGGTCTCGTCAGATCACAGGACATGCTGCCAGTAATCCATGTCCTTAGTCTGCTTGTCTTCAGAGAGGCTTTCTTCTGAGATGACAGCCATGAAAACCAATTTGATGCAGTGTGCAGCGTATGGTCTGAGCACTGACAGGCTGACCCCCACCCCTTTAACCTCTGCAGCAACGATGGCAGAACTCATACGACTGTTTCCTAAAGACAACCTCTAGATATAACGCTGAGCACGTGCACTCAGCGTCTTCGGTCGACAATGGTGAGGCCTGTTCTGGAAAGTGTTTTGTTAAACCGATGTATGGTCTTGGCCACCGTGCTGCATCTTTATTTCAGGGTCTTGGCAATCTTCTTATAGCCTAGGCCATCTTTATGTAGAGCAATAATTCTTTTTTTTTAGATCTTCAGAGAGTGCTTTGCCATGAGGTGCCATGTTGAACTTCCAGTGACCAGTATGAGAGAGTGAGAGCAATAACACCAAATTTAACACACCTGTTCCCCATTTACACCTGAGACCTAACGAGTCACATGACATCGGGGAGGGGAAATGCCTAATTTGGCCCAATTTGAACATTTTCACTTTGGGGTTTACTCACTTTTGTGACATTAATGACTGTGTGTTGAGTTATTTTGAGGGGACAGCAGATTTACACTGTTATACAAGCTGTACACTCACTACTTTACATTGTTTACATTGTAACAAATTGTCATTTCTTTAGTGTTGTCACATGAAAAGATATAATAAAATATTTACAATAATGTGAGGGGTGTACTCACTTTTGTGAGATACTGTATCTCTTTTAATGAAATTATCTAAGTGAATTAAAGGCTAGTATTAAATCTAGTACTTGATATAATGCAAGGTATTTTATTGATTTTTTTTCGATTAAAATATACTTATAATTTCTGCTGATCAATAAATGTAATTTAGTGTCTTCTAATTGTTTTTAGGTGTAATTTTAGTTTTTTCTGCAATTATATATAGTAAATAAATAATTGAGTATTGTACTCAACAGTGACCATAGGTCAATAAGTTTCAGTATTAATTACAGTAATAGGAAGCTGAGGGGTAATATAAGGACACTGAATTTCAAAAGAGCCAATTTCCCAAAGCTGCGCTCGCTGCTAGAAAATATCAATTGGGATAGAACCCTGGAAACAAAGAACACGGAGGAAAAATGGGAGTGCTTCAAGAGCATACTTAACAAGGGGATTGACCAGTGCATTCCAAAGGGAAATAAATTTAAAAGAGCAAAAATAAACCCTGGATGGCTAAACTCCAACATAAAAATGTATATTAGTGCTAAAGAAAAGGCCTTCAAAAAATACAAGACTGAGGGGTCATTGGCAGCATTTAAGCATTACAAAGAGTGTAATAAGAAATGTAAAGACGAAATCAGGGCAGCTAAAATAGAACACGAGAGACATATAGCGGAGGAGAGTAAAAAGAACCCTAAGAAGTTCTTTAAGTATATAAACAGTAAGAAAGCGAGGCCAGAACACATTGGCCCCGTAAAAGATGATAAGGGAAATATGGCCACTGAGGACAGAGAAAAGGCGGAAGTGTTAAATAATTTCTTCTCTTCAGTCTTCACAAAAGAATCGGGGGGCTACACGAACCCAGCTTGTAAGGCCAATAATACACCTCAGAAAGTGCCGCCATGGTTAACAGAAGATAGACTTAGAGCTAAACTAGAGAAACTTAACATAAATAAATCCCCGGGACCGGATGGCTTGCACCCGAGGGTTCTTAATGAGCTCAGCCAGGTGATTGCCAGACCATTATTCTTGATCTTTAAGGATAGTTTACAGACGGGTATGGTGCCAGCTGATTGGAAAAAAGCCAACGTGGTACCAATATTTAAGAAGGGGCCGAGATATATCCCGGGTAACTATAGGCCGGTCAGCCTAACATCAGTAGTCTGCAAAATTTTGGAGGGGATGTTAAGGGACCACATACAAGACTTTAGTAATGAAACTGGTATGATAAGTAGTAATCAGCATGGATTCATGAAAAATCGTTCTTGCCAAACCAATCTATTAACCTTCTACGATGAAGTGAGCAGCCACCTAGATAAAGGTAAGCCTGTGGATGTGGTGTATCTGGACTTTGCAAAGGCCTTTGACACCGTTCCCCACAAACGATTACTGTACAAACTAAGGAAGGTAGGTATGGACCATAAGGTGAGTACCTGGATAGAGAACTGGCTCCAGGGGAGAGTACAGAGGGTGGTGATTAATGGGGAGTACTCGGATTGGGCGGGTGTGGAAAGTGGGGTCCCCCAGGGTTCTGTCCTGGGACCAATCCTGTTTAATTTATTCATAAATGATCTAGAGGAGGGGATATCTAGTACAATCTCAGTATTTGCAGATGATACTAAATTAGGCATGCCAATATCTTCTATGCAGGATGTGGAAACCTTGCAAGCAGACCTGAACAAAATAACGGGGTGGGCAACTACATGGCAGATGAGGTTTAATGTTGAAAAATGTAAAGTAATGCACCTGGGTGCCAGAAACCAGAAAGCAAGCTACTCACTAGGGGGGGAACCTCTGGGTGAGTCTAGGATGGAAAAGGACTTGGGGGTACTGGTAGACAACAAGCTTGGCAGTGGCATGCAATGCCATGCCGCCGCAAGCAAAGCCAACAGAATACTGGGATGTATAAAAAAGGGGATTCACTCCAGAAATAAAGAGATTATTCTCCCACTCTACAAGACTCTGGTCCGGCCACATCTGGAGTATGCTGTCCAGTTCTGGGCACCGGTCCTCAGGAAGGATGTGCTGGAACTGGAGAAAGTCCAGAGAAGGGCAACAAAAATAATTAGGGGAATGGAGGACATCAGCTATGAGGAAAGACTACAAGCACTGAACCTTTTCTCTCTGGAGAAAAGACGATTGAGGGGGGATATGATATCAATGTACAAATACTGTACTGGTGACCCGAGCATAAGGAACAAACTATTCAGAGAAAGGAGGTACAATAAGACACGTGGCCACTCACTAAAACTAGAGGAAAGGCGGTTTAACCTTAAAGTGCGTAAGGGGTTCTTCACTGTAAGAGCAGTAAGGATGTGGAATTCTCTTCCACAAGCAGTCGTATCAGCGGGGAGCATCGATAGTTTCAAAAAACTAGTAGATGGACACCTTAAAGACCACAACATACAGGGGTATACAATGTACGATTAAAAGCAAACACACACACGCATTCATAGGTTGAACTGGATGCATAGGTTGAACTGGATGGACTGATGTCTTTTTTCAACCTTACTAACTATGTAACTATGTAACTATGTAACTATGTACAATGCATGTAAAACCGAATTAGGCAAATTGACATACCAACTAGGATGTGTGAATTCAGTATGTTTGATCCTAACTTTGGATACTCAAGATGCTATAACTATTTAGATATGCGGAGAAAGTGTGTGGAATAAGGTTATTATATATTCTGTTTTTTAATTTTAAATTACATTACAACCATGTGTATTATTATGCTTGGTAATGTGTCTAGTGTAGTTGCTGCCTATCTCTCTATCTATCAAAATAAAAATGCTTTGAACTCACCATATTTCTTCACAACAGTCTTCTAAAATGCTGTCTGATCTATTACATATTTATTTACAGCCTGACCTGTAAAAGATAAGGGATCATATTTTGTAACTGTTATAAAGATTTTTAGTAGCAACAGTTTTCGCAAAAAGTTGCACAGTGGTTAGGAGAACATTTAAACCATTCCTACTTAAAACTGTTTTAGTAAATTGTGTAGTTTTAGGATTTCTTGCATAACAGATTGAGATTACGCACGAGTATCTCAGTGGGGTTGAGGTCTGGACTCTAACATGGTCTTTCCAAATACACAACCGATGATGTCATTGGTTCATAAGAAGGACGTCAGGGCACTTTTGCAGCATCCTTGTTTTTTTCTCCCCTGCCCCTCTCCGTCAGCACTAGCGTCACATTAGCTGAGTGAGGAAGAGAAACTGAGAGAGAAGAGAAACACTGGAGAACTAATCAGTACCGGTGTGTAAATATGTGTTTGCTTTGGAAGAATAAATCACGTCTAATGTTGGGTGTCCTACTGTGAGGATGTTGCTGCATTATCTAAAACTACTAGTTTCGTTTTTTTACATTTTAGGATGGCGTGCTTCAAGATCATTCATAATTTTAAAGGGTGCCTTAGCTAAAACACAAGGGGGAAAAACACTACTTTAGGCAATGGTCATTGGGACATACAGTTTATACAATAACCCACATGAAAAGAAGACATGATGTTTTGGTAATAATATGGGTGTGCTTGTAGCATAATGCCTCACCTACATGGTGTTCGAAGAACACCTAAATTGAACCAGAAATGCAATCCTTTGCTAGTGCTGTCTCAATCTCAATACTTCATCAACAGAGGGGCTAGTGGTTCTTGTCAGTAGGTGAGGTGCCACAGGAGTAATTTAGCAACCTTGTCCTAAACAGGGTTGCTAACAAATTTAGCTGTGCTAGGTGGTAGCTAGCCTGGCTAATTTGTAGTCTTTATGATCATTGAATTTTCCTCCTAAGCCTGGTTTAGCTGTGTTTTTGTCCCATTTGTCAATGGGTGACGTTGTTGCCTTTGGCTTTAGTGTGATGAATTACACTAAGTCTAGGTTATGAACATGTATGCTTCTTTCAGCCAATCATACTGGTCACTGAGCATGCTGGGAGAAGGTATTTATTTGGAGGAAGCCAGGTGATCTGTGTCCTTTCCACCCAGACTCCTGTCTTGGTGGGAATGTGAGGAACAGCTGCTGCTGGGTAGGCCTGAAGCCTAAGGCCTAGTCACAAGCTCAAGGCTCTGCAAGGGAGAGCCTTCTCACTACCTGGGAGCATGAAGGAAAGGATGGAGACCTGAGAGGAAGTACCAGAGGTTACTCTGCCATGGACCGGGAAACCATGGAGAGCCTGGGAAAGCTTCAGGATGGAATCATCCACAGAGTTCCTGCACATGCTGTGAGTTGAATATTATTGCTACAGAACACAGCTTATGCTACAAAGTACAGATTGCTGGTTCCAGCTTAAATGCAATTTTCCTGTACTGCTGTCTACCTTTTCAAAATTTTTGTCTAAGGAGTCTGCCAATCTGCAAGTCTGCTGCTGTTTTGACTAAGGGTGTCCTGTGCCCTACCCCTCTCTCCCACATTTTTTCCTGTTGTGAGAAATAAATGTCTCTTTGTTCAAGCATAAAAATGACTGGCGCCCATCTTTCTTCCTTGTACACCACCCATCAAGCCTAGTAACCTGCACCCTGAGGAGGAATTTCAGCCCCCCTGTCCCTGTCCTGGGGTCACCACCAGGCCTCTGGAGGTTGGGGGGCGCTACAGTAACTTTACTTGAGTACAAATTATTCAGCTAATACTGCCTAGGAAAATGGCACTAAATATTGCTCTGCTCAGAAGCATGTATGAAACTTACAGAATTTAAAGTAATATTAAATTTGTAATATTTCGATTCAACGTACTAATATAAATTACTTTTTACCCCTGCTATAATTACCTATTATTCAAACTGTTCGGCATGAACATAGTTATCATAGCATAGCTAGCATACAATTCTATAGAATGTAAATTGTAGTATACCTGAGTGTAAAATTAAACTGCATCATAAATTAAGTCGAACATACATATAACAAAGCTTAAGTCTGTCAGAGTTAAAAAAAAAAAAAAAAAATAAACAGTTTCTAAAGCCCAACTAAAGCCAAACTTTTTTTTTTTTTTTTTTTTTTTTTTATTCTTAATTTTTGCGTCCTCTTCAAGCAGATTTAGACACTTCCTAAGGTAAATGATTTACTTTTTAATAGAGAAATACATTCCTCTCTTAGTGATCACAGAGGAAGTGAAGGAAAATGTACTCAGTGGGGACAAAAACAGTAATACAGTAAATATCCCACGTTTAATCACACTGGTAAAAGCTAACACAATGTATTGGATGCAGTTGTGCTTTAATAAAAGTGAATTTGAATTCTATGGTTAATATTCTACTGTTACCTTTACCTTTTATATAGCATTTGAATTTAATTGTTCACCATACCGCCATTTAGATGATTTCTAGGAAATTTAACGCAGGCCATATTAATCTTTTTTAGAACTTTATACCTCAAAATCTAAATAAATCCTACATACTTTTTAATTTGAACTGCCTGTAATTGAAATTGTACCAATGCAAAGACAAAAAAGGCTTAGAATAAATAGTATTTCAGTGTTGCAGTTCCTCACTTATACCTCAGAGCGCCGCTGTTTGACCAAATAGAAGAAGAATACAGAACTGGAGATCCACTGGTATTTTCATCATTCACACACTGTGTGCAGATCTGCATGAAGAGGCACAGCCATTTCTAGATTCTCTCTAAACAGCCTACATATTTTATTCTTTTCACTAAAAAATACCTACATGTTTATCTCTCTGGATTACAAATGTTAAATATCCTAAAGGAGACTTTTGGAAAAATGCTGAATGTGGATGAGACGAAACACCATCAAACATACAAAAGGATAACATGGCAAGTAATATTTTCATTCTTATTTTTCTGGCTGTGTCATTCAGTCTCAGGTCAGATTCATTATTCCATTGTAGAAGAAATGAGAAAAGACTCTGTTATAGCAAATATTGCAAAAGACATGGGATTAGATATTAAACAGCTCTCATCAAGAAAGCTGCAAATTATATCCCATATATCAGAGAAATATTTTAATGTGAATGTGGATAATGGAAATCTCTATGTGAAGGACAGGATAGATAGAGATACACTGTGTGGAGCAGAAGCTACCTGCTTCCTAAGCTTTGATGTTGTGGTCGAAAATCCATTTAATGTTTTTAAAGTGAAAATAGAAATTCAGGATATCAATGACAATCCTCCAGTGTTTTATCCTGAGACATTTACTATAGAAACTATTGAATCAACATCACCAGGAACAAGGTTTGCATTGCAAAATGCAGAAGATCTGGATATTGGTATTAATTCAGTACAGACATATAAACTCAGTGACAATCCACATTTTACACTAAGTCAGAAGATTAGCAGCAATGGATTTCAATCTCCTGAGCTTGTGTTAGAGAAATCACTGGATCAAGAATTACAAAATGTTCATGAACTGATTTTAACAGCTCTGGATGGAGGAAATCCTGTGAGATCTGGAACAGCTGTAATACGAATCATTGTTACTGATGTTAATGATAATTTTCCAATATTTTCCCAAGAGGAATACAAAGTTAGTGTAAATGAGAATAGTGCAATAAATACTACTATAATCATTGTAAGTGCAATGGACAAAGATGCTGGTACAAATGGACAAATCGCTTACTCCTTCAGCAAAACATCAGGAAATGTTCATCCATCTGGCCTTTTCAGCATTCATCCCAAAAGTGGTGATATTAACATCAACAAAAAGTTGGATTTTGAAGAAACAAGGAATTATGAACTGTCTGTTCAAGCTAAGGATGGTGGAGGACTAGTTTCCCATTGTAAGATATTGATACAGGTCACAGATGAGAATGACAATGCTCCAGAGATTTTCATCAAATCCCTATCGTCACCCATTCCTGAGGATACTGCACCTGGAACAATGATTGCTCTAATCAGAGTCCATGACAAAGATTCAGGAGAAAATGGAGAAGTGGACTGTAAGCTCAAAGGGGAAATGCCTTTTAATTTAGTTTTGTCATCTAACAGTGTTTACACAATTGTTACAACAGGTCCTATGGATCGGGAGAAAGTGTCTAATTATAACATAACAATTGTAGCTACAGACAGAGGATCTCCTCCACTTTCCAGTCATAAAACCATTAGACTGGAAATATCAGATGTTAATGATAATCCCCCACTGTTTATGAAATCTTCTTATGTTGCTTATGTATCAGAGAACAATTTACCAGGAGTCTCAATATACAGTTTACAGGCTTCCGATGATGATACTGGAGACAATGCTAAAATTATTTATTCAATTTCAAACACAAAAACACAAGATCTTTCAATGTCTTCCTATTTTTCTCTTAATGTAGAGAATGGAGTTATCTATGCCCAGAGATCATTTGATTATGAGCAGCACAAGGAGTTTGTAGTAGAAGTAACAGCTAGGGACAATGGACACCCATCTCTCAGCAGCAACACAACATTAACTATCAAAGTCATAGATCAGAATGACAATGTGCCAAAACTCCTATATCCATCCCCAGAGAGTGGAGCATCAACATGGTTTGAGATGGTCCCTTTTGCTGCTGAACCTGGATCATTAATAACAAAGGTGGTTGCAGTGGATGCAGATTCTGGACATAATGCTTGGCTCTCTTATCATTTTGTACAAGTATCTGAACCATCTTACTTTACCATTGATGACAATACAGGTGAAATTCGAACACAACATGTTTTTCAAGAGAAGGATGTACTGAGTCACAAAGTTGTGGTGATGGTAAAGGACAATGGGATTCCATCTCTGTCTACTACAGTTGCCATCACTCTTGTTGTTGCAGATAATTTCCAACAAGTAGTTCCTAAATTTGTCAATCACCTCCCTGATGAAGATTCTCAATCTAGCCTGCAGCTGTACTTAGTAATCGCCCTAGCAGTAATATCTTTGCTATTTATTATAACAGTCATGTTGGCTGTTATATCTAAATGTAGAAAGTCTAAACCATTCCCAGTATATGGGCCAGTCAGTTCAAATTTATATCCTCAAGTTGATCCCAGGATGTTGTCTCAATATGCCAGTGGAACACTAACACTTCCCTACTCTTACAACGTTTGTGTGGCTTTGGATTCTGGGGAAAATGACTTTACATACCTGAAAACTAATCAAAATGTCCCTGTGGATAATCTGATTGATGCTGAGGATTCAGGTCTTGAAAACGAAGGTTTAAAGACAGTTTTACCAACCTGCAGTCAAATTCAGGTGAGTTTTTGAACAATGTCCATGTGTCTCCCCCATGGGAACTTACATTTTAAAACACTTGTCATTTGTCACATTTGGAATAGGTGAACTAACAGTTTCCTAACAAATGATCTTGGTATAAGAAAACTTAGGCATGTGTGACCTGGCTAATATATTTTAGTTTGGTCCAAAGCAGAATGTGAGGGATAGGTCTTATGTGTGTGGATTGGTACTTGAAATGATCATTTTTATCATTTGGATTACTGCATAGCTGGGTCTTGAATTATCTCTAAAACTGAGATAATTCAAGAAGTTCTTTACCCTTATTTGAGTAGAAAATCTTGTTTTTCCATACACAGAGAATTGTGGTTTCTTCCCAGGATTTTGTGGAGATATCAATCTTGCTTTGA
This sequence comes from Pelophylax lessonae, assembly GCF_965119305.1. Lineage (NCBI taxonomy): Eukaryota > Metazoa > Chordata > Amphibia > Anura > Ranidae > Pelophylax > Pelophylax lessonae. The sequence goes on from NC_138771.1 coordinate 428,519,067, forward strand.
TGGAACTATATCGCCGTTAACATTTTATGGTTAAATTACATTTGGATTTTTGCATGTTTGTATTTATTCTTTTCGTTTACATGAAAAAATCACTGTTGAATTGATCCTCTGAATTATATGTCACTTGAATATTGAGTTTAAATGTATATTTGATGTATTGACTTTTTTAAGTATTTATAACTCAATCGCTTTAGACAAATATTTTTAGTATAGGGTTTATTTTAAGTGCTGTCCAACATTTTGGTTTTTATTCACATGCTACCAAAATTGATTCTGTGATTTTTCATAGAGCAGGGTTGAAACATATGTACGGTCCTTTTGCTTTTGCTGTCACCAATGGGGAGAGTAACTCTTGCCATTTGGTCAAGTAACCATTGCCAATGAAAGACAGGGCAGAGGAATGAAACATTTCAAGCTGTTAATGGTACAAGACAAAAAGCTTGTTCTGCTGAGAATTGTCAAAGGAAGGTTTACTCTACATTTTAAGGAGGCCTCCACTTTATTTTTCCATTTGTGTCATATCTAAAATTTCACAGATTGAATTGTAAATGGCAGATCACTAGGCCTCAGCACTGTCACATGACAGTAATTTACTGCTTTTACCGACACCAGTCGTTTCTGTGTCAGCTGTGGAGGAAGGATCAGCAAGAATGCACTGGTTAGGTAAGTATAAGGGGGGTTAGGGTGGGGCATGCTTTGCAGGGACCTTGTCACTTTGCCCTGTTTGGGTAATGTGACAGTGTTTCTTTAACTACGGAGAAATTTGTAGCATGATGAAAAACTTACCTCAGCAGCTGTAATGTTCATTTATTTTATACGTCTATAATTATTGTCTAAGATGAGGAGCTACAATGCAGGCTTCACCTCAGGTTTTGTGGAGTGAAAGGACACAGGTTTGCAGGTCGAACCTTGCTTTAAGAATCAGGGGTTTAGAGTTTTATCCCACGATCTTTAAAATGGACCCAGCTATTTTTCAGGGACAAGTGTCTTCATTTTGTTGCACACATCAATATCTTGATTTACAGAAATTGTCTTAGTGAATAAAAGACAAGTATGAAATTCAGTATAGACCGTAGCATTTGTTGTAATTGTAAGCATTTTATTGATTTTTGTAAGAGAAAGAAATAACTTTTATCAACCAACAAGAGTAATTTAGAGACTGGTAATTGTAGTCAGGTGTAATTTTATTGATTCATTTATTTATTTATATTTTGCGGTTGCAAATAGTAAATACATATTTGCACATTGTATGTATAATGCAGATGTGCCTATCACAATGCATTGCACTGTTTAATTTTTGGTTTCCTTTAAAAATAACTTGATTAAATGGGCATTTAAAAGAATGTCTCATCTACTTGGTATTCAAAGCAACACTTAACCTGAACCAGAAAAGCAATCCATGTATAGTGCTGTCTCAGTCTCTGTACCTAATCAGCAAAGGGGATAGAGGTTCTTGTCTGCAGGTGGGGTGCCTTAGTAGTTACTCTTTACTTGAGTACAAATTTTCAGAGGGGTATATTCAGTTAATACTACCAAGTAAAAATGCAGATACACATGACTTTACTCATGTATATATTTATGGAACATACTGGTTTTAAAGCAATAACTAATTACTGTTGTTTAGATTCAAAGTAATGATAGAAGTGACTTGCTTTTCACTCCTGCTATAGTTTCCTAATATACAATCTGTTAAACATGCACCGCAGTACCAGTACTAGAAATCATTCCTATAAGCTGTACATTGTAGTATACCTGATTGTCTGAAAACTACCAATAGGAAAGTACAATATACCTGGTTGCTATGTGCTAATAGATAGTAGAAAAAGTGTACACGTAAACTGCAGAAGGAATAAAGGAATACATATATGTAACAAGTCTTAGGAAACCAATTGTAAAGCTTAATGCCAGGCTAAAGTTTTTCAGCTACAGTGCAGAAAGCTTAGACCTCTGCCAGGTTTTTTTTACTGTCTGTGCCCCCATCAGGTAGATTTTATTTTACTTTCTCTCCTGGTTTCTACACAGCAAGTGAAAGGAACCTCCTCAACTGGGACACATACAGCAAGAGAAACCTGGCAAGCGGTTGTAAACCTCTTACAGGAAAAATGAACAAAACAAGTCCTTCTTCCATATGTGCTTGCCTTAATCCAAAGCACAGAGAGTGATTTCTGTCTGATGTCTAGTTCCTCTGTGTCACTGTTTATAAAACTTCCTGACCCCAAAAAAATCACAGGAGGGGGCCTATAGCACACAGTCTGTGATTGGCAACCCCAGCTGTGCACTGTGACACTGTGTAGAAGGAGATAAATCCATTTCCTCCACTCAGCTCTTAAATTACACCTATCTACTCTCTCTGAGCTGTGCGGTGTGTGACATCAGATCCCTGCCCCCTGCTTCTGGAAGCTCAGACATAATGTGTACATTCTGGACTTTAAACAACTGTAGGGAAAGAGGGCTTTCAGATAAACATGTTCAACTTATGTAGGGGGCATCGCCTGGGGCTAGTCAATTCACTGGGTAAATACAAGGGTTTACAACCACTTTAATAAAGAAAGGTGATTTTATGATATTTTACTGTGTGCCCCCTTTTAATGCATTACCATCCTCTCCTAGTGGTCACACAGAAAGTAAATTAAAATGTCCCTAATGTGGACAAAGGCAACAATAAAAATCAAACTTTTCCCTTATCTATTGAAAGCTAATAACAAAAGTTTTGGTTGGAGTTGGGCTTCATTAAAAGTGCTTTTCAAATGTGTAAGTGGTGTTTTATGGTAACCAATACCTTTTTTGTTTGTTTGTTTGTTTGTTTTGAGTTGTTCAAATTTGAGATCTTTAGATGATTTTGTTAACAGGCATAATCATAAGAATAATTTATTCTTTTTTATTTAAACCTTGATACCTAATTACATGTTGCAAATTTTTATACAAACTGAGTTTTGAAATATAACTGCCTATAATTGACAAGGCAAAGAGTAAAAAATAGAGAGATTGCATAGGATTTTATACATAAAAAACATTTCAGTGTTGCAGTTCCTCACTTACACCTCAGAGCGCCGCTGTTTGACCAATAAGGAGAAGAATATAGAACTGGAGATCCACTGGTATTTTCATCATTCACACACTGTGTGCAGATCTGCATGAAGAGGCACAGCCATTTCTGGATTCTCTCTGAACAACTTACATGTTATATTATTTTCACAAAAATACATCCTTTTTTTCTCTGTGGATTACAAATGCTGAATATCCTAAAGTACATTTCTGGAAGATGCTAAACATGGATAAGATGAAGCAACATTCACAGATATACAAGGGAATAACATGGCAAGTAATATTTACCTTCTTATTTTCCTGGCTGTGTCATTCAGTCTCAGGTCAGATTCATTATTCCATTGCAGAAGAAATGAGAAAAGACTCTGTTATAGCAAATATTGCAAAAGATCTTGGATTAGATAATAAGCAGCTCTCATCAAGAAATCTTCAAATTATATCACATATATCAGATAAATACTTGTATGTGAATGTAGATAATGGAAATCTCTATGTGAAGGATAGGATAGATAGAGAGTCATTGTGTGGGGCAGCACCTACCTGCTTCCTAGCCTTTGATGCTGTGGTCGAAAATCCTTTTAATATTTATAAAGTGAAAATAGAAATTCAGGATATTAATGACAATCCTCCAGTTTTTTATCCTGAGACTTTCAATATAGAAACTATTGAACTAACATCACCAGGAACAAGGTTTGCATTACAGAATGCAGAAGATCTGGATATTGGTGTTAATTCAGTACAGACATATAAACTCAGTGACAATTTACATTTTACTCTAAGTGAGAAGATTAGCAGTGATGGATTTCAATCTCTTGAGCTTGTGTTAGAGAAATCACTGGATCATGAATTACAAAATGTTCATGAACTGATTTTAACAGCAATGGATGGAGGAAATCCTGTAAGATCTGGAACAGCTGTAATACAAATTATTGTTATTGATGTTAATGATAATTTTCCAATATTTTCTCAAAAGGTGTATAAAGTTAGTGTGAGTGAGAATAGTGCAGTAAATACCACTATAATCAATGTAAATGCAACTGACAGAGATGCTGGTACAAATGGGCAAATCACTTATTCCTTCAGTAAAACATCAGGAAATGTCCATCCTTCTGGTTTTTTTAGTATTCATCCCAAAAGTGGTGACATTAATATCAACCAAAAGATAGATTTTGAGGAGACAATGAATTATGAACTGTCTGTTCAAGCCAAGGATGGAGGAGGACATGTTTCCCATTGCAAGGTTTTGATAGAAGTGATAGATGAAAATGACAATGCTCCAGTGATATTCATCACTTCATTATTTTCCCCTATTCCTGAAAATTCAACATCTGGAAAAATGATAGCTCTAATCAGAGTCCATGATAAAGATTCTGGAAAAAGTGGAGAAGTAGAATGTAAGCTCTCAGAGGAAATGCCTTTTATTTTAGTTTTGTCTTCTAGCAGTGTATATACAATTGTGACAACGGGTCCTATGGATAGAGAGAAAGTGTCTAATTATAACATAACAATTGTAGCCACTGACAGAGGATCTCCTCCACTTTCCAGTCAGAAAACCATCAAACTGGAAATATCAGATGTTAATGATAATCCACCACTATTTATGCAATCTACTTATGTTGGTTATGTACCAGAAAACAATTTACCAGGATCCTCAATATACAGTATAAAAGCATATGATCCTGATATTGGAGACAATGCTAAAATTACTTATTCAATTTCCGGTAAAAATACAGAAGATCTTCATATGACTTCCTATGTATCTCTTAATATAGAGACTGGCGTTATCTATGCCCAGAGATCCTTTGATTATGAGCAACACAAGGAATTTATAATAGAAGTAACAGCTAAGGACAATGGACACCCATCTCTGAGCAGCAACACAACAATAACTATCAAAGTAATAGATCAAAATGATAATGCACCAAAACTCCTATACCCATCCCCAGATAGTGGAGCATTGGCGGGATTTGAGATGGTCCCTTTTGGTGCTGAACCTGGATCAATAATAGCGAAGGTGGTTGCAGTGGATGCAGACTCTGGACATAATGCTTGGCTCTCTTATCATGTTGTACAAGTAGCAGAGCCATTTTACTTCACCATTGATGAACATACTGGTGAAATTCGAACACAACGTGTTTTTCAAGAGAAGGATACACTGAATCACAAGGTTGTGGTGATGGTAAAGGACAATGGGATCCCATCGCTCTCTGCTACAGTTACCATCACTCTGGTTGTTGCAGATAATTTCCAACAATTAGTCCCTAAATTTGTCAGTCACTTCACAGAAGAAGATTCTCAATCCAATTTGCAGCTGTACTTGGTAATTGCCCTAGCAGTAATTTCCTTGCTATTTATTATAACAGTCATGTTGGCTGTTATATCTAAATGTAGGAAGTCTAAACCATTCCCATTATATGGGCCTGTCAGTTCAAATTTATATCCTCAAGTTGATCCCAGGATGCTGTCTCAATATACCAGTGGAACACTAACACTTCCCTACTCTTACAATGTTTGTGTGGCTTTGGATTCCGGAGAAAGTGATTTTACATACATGAAAACTAATCAAAATGTTCCTGTGGATAATCTGATTGATGCTGATGATTCAGGTCTTGGAAATGAAAGTTTAAAGGAGACTTTGCCAACCAGCAGTCAAAATCAGGTGAGATTTAAAAATTTGAAGCACTGTCTTTTTCCTTACATTTCATAACTCTCTAGAAAAATTAAAAAAAATCTATAGCTTTTCTCATTTGCCACATTTAGGTGATCTAACAGTTATCTAACAAAGTATTGTGGTATAAGAAAAATTTATTGTAAATAACAAGGTTTGGAAAAGTAAAGGTTTACTGAAAATTATGTGGGAAAGAGAGGCTTTCGAACAAAAGGCAACATTGAAAAAAATTGTGTGCATAGTTAATTCCCATTCTATTTCATCACAATTACCTGTTTATTCAGGCATGTCTAGTTTTGGGTTAACAATGCGATGTTATTCAATGCAAAAGTATAGTGCTCTAGTGTTGTTGGCACCCAAAGCTTCCATAGATAATTGAAGTATGATGGAGCGCAATGGAAGCTTTCTCCTGCTTAGGCAATGTGTCAGGGCCTCTTTAAGCACAGGAGAACTTAGGAACTGAAGGAAGGTTTACCACAGCGGCTGTAATGTTTAAAATTCTATGAGAATTCTATTGGTATTGACTAAGGTGAGGAACTACAGTGCAGGTCTCCCTTTTTGTGGAATACATTTTTTTCATTCTGTTATGCACTTTGATATGTTAATTTACTGATATTGTCTAAGCAAATTAAAGGCAGGTATTAAATGTGGTACAAACTGTAACACTTGATGTAGGTATTTTATATATTTTTGTAAGATACAGAAATACTTATTATTTATGTTGACCAGTAAAAGTGACTTCTAATTGTATTTAGGTGTAATTTAATTTTTTTCCTGTGGTTACAAATACTAAATAAAAATTAGCTTATGGTGCAATGCAATGAAAGCTCAATTAATCAAAATACACACCAACCAAGATTATTGAGTTAGGTATATTTAATAATAACTCTGGATACCCAGGATACTATGACTATTTAGATATGTGAAGGAAGTATGTGCGAAAAAAGTTATTATCCTGCTTTGAAAACACTTCAGATCTCAATGGGGAAAAATCTCATGCTGGATATCTATACTGATGTGGACTGGGTAATGTGTTAGGAATGAAGGGATGTTACATCATTTAAAGGAAATTAAAATCATCAACCTAAAGAGGACTGAATTCAAAGACACCTCAAAAATCAAAGTGAAATTATGCAGCAGGCTAGTCCATTTTGCTGAAACTTCATTGTAGCAACTCAAAATTGTACTCAGTAGTTTATATGCCCCCCCCCCCCCATGTGCTTGTATGCATGCCTGACAATGTCGGGACATGCTCTTAATGAGACAACGCATGGTATCCTGGGGTATTTCCTCCCAGATCTGGACCAGGGCATTACTGAGCTCCTGAACAGACTGAGCAGCATTGGATGGACAAAAACATAATTTCCCAGAGGTGTTCTATTGGATTTAGTTCAGGTGAGCGTGGGGGCCTAACGCTACCAGCAGTCACACTGACCCAAGACAAATGCAAAACTAGTAAAAAACAGTCAGAAAAGATGAGTAGGGAAACATATGTTAGTGGTCTTCACCCTTAAAACTATTCCTGTTTTGGAGGTCATCTCATTGTTGCCCATCTAATGCCCATCTAGTGGCAAGGAATGTTGTGTTTGTCACATCCTTTTTGGATAAGTCTACGGTGTTCACCTACCCATTTGCACATGGTGCGTGTCCTGCGTCCTACATATAGTAGGCTGTACACACACCTAAGGACATAAATAGCAAATTCAGTTGAGCATGTAATAAATTGTTTTATGTGAAAAACATTTCCTTTGCTATCAGAAATAGTAGAGCAACCATGCGGTACAAATTGACAGGTGAGACATCCTTTTTTTTCTACCTTGAAATACACCTGTCCTTTCATCAAAGTAGGATCTAATGTCAGAAGTGGGTCTATTTTTAGCAATTTGCTGGGGGCTAACATATTCTTTATAGTTCTTGCTCTCAGGAAGGTAACATGTGGTGCTGGCAGTAAAATAGGACTCAATTTCTGGTCTAATTTTAAAATATTAAAGTGTTTACGGATGGTTTTCACAGTCGATCTATATTGATCATTGTAAGTGGTAATAAATCTAACTGAATTTACATTACCATTACAAGACATGTCTTTTTTACTATTATTATTTTTGCATAGAACTGTCATCTGTACATTAAAGACATCCTTTATCAACTCCTTGGGGGTAGCCTTTGTCCAAAAACTTTTTGGACATTAGTGCCCCTTGCGAGATGTAATCATCAACCTTAAAACAATTCCTCCTTAGTCTGTTGAATTGACCACTGGGGATACTTAGTTTCCATACCGGGTGGTGACAACTGGAATAAAGAAGGAGGTAATAGTTGTCCCCAGTGGGTTTAACATGGTTTTGAGTGGTAATGGTGTGATTGTCATGAGACAAAACCAGGTCCAGAAAGACAAGCTCATTGGAATCCAAGACATGTGTGAAGGACAAGCCCATAGCGCTGGCATTACAATGGGCCACAAGGGAGGTGAACACAGCTGGGCCACCATACCAAATCAGCAGGATATCATCGATATACCTGCCATAGAAGATAATATGTCTAGCAAAGGGATTGTTGGCCCAGATGTGCTCATCCTCCCAGTAGCCCATAATTAGATTAGCATAGACCGGGGCAAAATTTGCACCCATTGCAGTGCCTTGGAGCTGTTGATAGAATTGGTCCAAGAAGGTGAAGTAGTTATGTGTTAGACAAAATCCACACTATCTACCAGGAAGTTGGCCTGTCTTGAGTTGATGTCTCTGTTTTTGGTTAAAAAATATTGTATGGCCCTAATACCTGTGTCATGAGGGATGGACGTATGTAAAGAGTAGACATCTAAACATGCCCACATATAGTTCTCATCCCAAAAGTATTCCTTAAGCATCTCAATGACATGGCCTGAGTCTCTGATGTAGGATGGTAGGTGGCACCTATGTCATGAGGGATGGACGTATATAAAGAGGAGACATCTAAAGATGCCCACATGTAGTTCTCATTCCTAGAATATTCCTTAAATATCTCAATAATGTGGCCTGAGTCCCTGATGTAGGATGGTAGGTGGCACACTATGGGTAGAAGGAAGTGATCAATATATATTGATAGGCCATTGATGAAGCTGTCACTGCTGGCCACTATGGATCTTCCGGGGGATTATCTAGAGATTTGTGAACCTTGGTGAGATGGTAGAACTATGGGGTGCTGCACAAAGGGGGAGCAGGAATGATCTTTATTTCTTGTCAAGCACCCCATACCTCCACGCCTTATCCACCAAGGTGTTGAGTTCTACCTGAAAAATGGGAAGGGGGGTCAGATGACTATAGTTTATATGTGTTTATGTCTGATAGAAGTCGATGTCCCTCTTGAATATAGTCCTTCCTATTTTGGACCACCAGTCTACCATCTTTGTCCACCTGCTTGACAATAATGTCTTTATTAAATGTCAAATCTTTCAGGGCTTGTTGTTCAAACTTTGTCATGATGCCATGGGTCTTATTGTTTGGAGCATCACGTAGTTTAACCAGGTCTCTATAAACTGTCTGATAATATGTCTCTATATAGGGTCCCTTAGAATGAACAGGATTAAAATTAGACTTAGGTTTGAAATTGGTACGTATACCGTCAGGATCTAGAAATAGGAACTTGATCATCAGGGTTACCTTCTGACCATAGCTATAGTAGAACCTGTAGGATGTTATCTTTTGGATGGATGGACTCGCAGTGAGTCGGTAACTCAGAATGGACTTCCTTAGTTTTATTACCATCAGCATAATGTATTTTAATGGTCAATGATCGTATAAATCGATTGAGGTCCTTAAAAAGAATGAACTTATTCGGTTTGGTAGAGGGGAAAAGCTCAAGCCTTTCATTAGTAGAGCCAGCTCGGCACCTGTACAAAGTGTGAGAATAAATTGTAAATCTCCCTAGTGCTCTCGACTATATTATGTCTATTTTTTCTTTATTGTTCAATCTCACGACGTCTACCCCCACGTCGACCTCGTCTATTTTTCTTTTTTTCTTTTTGGACTCCCTTTGGAGGATGCATTAAAAAAGAAATTGTGAATTGTCATTATGGCCAGATCTTACGGCTTTTAATTTAGGACGTGCTGCCTCTGATATGTAAGTATCCAAGTCATGAGATAGCGGAATGTACCTATTTTGTGTAGAGATGGGAAATCTAGGGGCAGTGGGATTTGTGGGCTCAGCAGAAGGTGGTAACCATACACAGCTAATGATTGGCGGGTCAGCTGGAATAGTCACAGTGACAGTAGGGGGATTATTGTCTCTATTCTGATTATTGGCTTGTACATTGGTGGAGGAAATAGTGAGTGTCAGGGGAGGCAGCATGTCATGCTGAACCTGGGACAGGGCTTCCTGGGGGATTGGATGCTGGGTGGGCTCAGTGGAAGCTGCCAATTGGCATCTATTCTGCTTCTCTTATTGTGTTTATTTTTGGATTTATTTCTGACTTTACTGTTTTTATACGTGTGTGTACTTTTTTTGAGGCCCTATTTGTCACCTAATCCATTATTATGGGTAGGATGTCTCCAGTCAAATACTTGACCTTTCTTGTAGTCTATGAAATCATCCTCCAGTTTTTTTTTACTTTTTTGTCAACCAGAGAATCTTTGTTTTTTTTATCAGTACCCTCTAATACTTTTTACCTTTTAGAATAACATGAAGAGTTATATTTATATACCACTTCTTCTTTGTCATGCACCCTTTGTTGTGCTATTACTAGTTTTCTTTCTCTCTGTTTAATTATGGGTCTCATCCATGGGAGCGCCAGAGGGACCCAGCTTGGCTCCCGTACGTCCGTGGCTCTGTGCGAGCAGCTGCATGCCTGCACAAAAGGGCGGTTTTTGCTCAACTTTGCTACACCGGTTCAAGTGACCATCAACCCTCTTACATCTGGACCCACCGGCCTGGTACTGTATTGGCTTTTATTGACTAAAGGTTTAATGGAATTGTGTGCAATAAACTGTATTGAGACTTTCCATTGGCCCTTATCATTTACAAGGAAATAGTGGTCACCATCCCCCCAGATAGCGATGTCCTTTTGGTTGCCTATCTATATTAGTACCTCCATATACTAACTGTGATGGCTGCACTGGGTGGGCCCTACCATAGGGACAGTGCAAATCCAAACAGGGCTTAGCGCTTGGGACACCTTGCTGTAGTATATACAAATAACCCACTCCAAAATAAGAAATTACTTCTGATTAAAGATTTTACATGGTGGGCTTGGGACACAATGCCTCACCTACTTGGTGTTCAAAGCAACACCTAACCTGAACCAGAAAAGCAATCCATGTGAAGTGCTGTCTCTGTATCTCACCAGCAAAGGTGGGTAGGTGGGGTGCCACAGGCCTAACTTTACAGTACAAGTTTGTACTTTTAAGTACAAATCATTGGTAATGAATATGCTGCCCAGAAAAATGCAACTGAACATGGCTCTACTCAGAAGCATGTATGAAACTTGTGGGATAAAGTGTTAAAAAGTATAAAAAAGTGTAAAGCGTAACTGCATCATGAATGTACTCGGGCATACATGTAACAAGGCTTAGGTTTGTCAGACTTAAGAAAAAAGAAACAGATTTTAAAACCTAACTCAAGCCAAACTCTTTTTAACAGATAGAGTCTAGAACCTCTGCCAGATTTTTATTACTGACTGCATCCCCTTAAGGTAGACCTTAACTAAATAATGTGATTTTTTTAAAAGAAGAATAGAAATACATTAACATCCCTTCCTAGTGACCACACAGGAAGTGAAGGAAAATGCCCTCAATGGGGACAAAGACAGCAATAAATATCCGACTTTATCCAATACTAATAAAAACTAACAAAAAAGTTTTGTTTAGAGTTGAGCTTCAATAAAAAATGCTTTTGTAATATATTGGTAATATGCTACAGTTACCTTTCTCTGTTACATGGCATTAGAATTGAATTGCTTGCAATTCTGCCCTTTAGATGATTCCTATAGAGGCATAAACATGCAATGATTGTATGCACACTACATTGTATAATTTTTTTTATTGAAAATGTAATAACTTAATATAGAATAAATTATAAGTGCCTGTAATTAACATTGTACCAATGCAAACACTAAAAAAGCATACAGTAGATTGAATGGTATTTCAGTGTTGTAGTTCCTCACTTACACCTCAGAGCGCCGCTGTTTGACCAATAAGAAAAAGAATACAGAACTAGAGATCCACTAGTATTCTCATCATTTACACACACTGCAGATCTGCATGAAGAGGCACAGCCATTTTCTGGATTCTCTCTGAAGAGGTTACATATTTTTATTATTTTTATTATTTTAAGTACATACATTCTTCCCTCTGGAATACAAATGCTAAATATTCTAAATGGACACTTTTGGAAGCTGCTGAACATGGATGAGATAAAGCACCATTCACCGACATACAAAGGGATAACATGGCAAGTAATATTTCCCTTCTTATTTTCCTGGCTGTGTCATTCAGTCTCTGGCCAGATGCATTATTCCATTGTAGAAGAAATGAGAAAAGACACTGTTATAGCAAATATTGCAAAAGACATTGGATTAGATTTTAAACAGCTCTCATCAAGGAAGCTGCAAATTGTATCACATATATCAGAGAAATATTTTTATGTGAATGTAGATAATGGAAACCTCTATGTGAAGGACAGGATAGATAGAGAGACACTGTGTGGGGCAGAAGCTACCTGTGTCCTAACCTTTGATGCTGTGGTTGAAAATCCAATTAATGTTTTTAAAGTGAAAATAGAAATTCAGGATATTAATGACAATTCTCCAGTGTTTTATCCTGAGACTTTCAATATAGAAACTATTGAACTAACATCACCTGGAACAAGGTTTACTTTACAAAATGCAGAAGATCTGGATATTGGTATTAATTCAGTGCAGACATATAAACTCAGTGGCAATTCACATTTTACACTAAGTCAGAAAATTAACAGTGATGGATTTCAATCTCTTGAGCTTGTATTAGAGAAATCACTGGATCAAGAATTACAAAATGTTCATGAACTGATCTTAACAGCCTTGGATGGAGGAAATCCTGTGAGATCTGGAACAGCATTAATACAAATCATTGTTACTGATGTTAATGATAATTTCCCAATATTTTCTCATAAGGTGTACAAAGTTAGTGTGAATGAGAATACTCCAGTAAATACCACTATAATCAATGTAAATGCAACTGACAGAGATGCTGGCACAAATGGGCATATCACTTACTCCTTCAGCAAAACATCAGGAAATGTCCATCCTTCTGGCCTTTTTAGTATTGAACCAAAAGGTGGTGATATTAAAATAAACAGAAAGTTAGATTTTGAAGAGATAAGGAACTATGAACTGTCTGTTCAAGCTAAGGATGGAGGAGGACTTGTTTCCCATTGTAAGGTATTATTAAATGTGATAGATGAGAATGACAATGCTCCAGAGATATCCATCAAATCCTTATCATCACCCATTCCTGAGGATTCTTCACTTGGAACGGTAATAGCGCTAATCAGAGTCCATGATAAAGATTCAGGAGAAAATGGAGAAGTGGACTGTAAGCTCACAGGGGAAATTCCTTTTAATTTACTTTTGTCATCTAACAGTTTTTATACCATTGTGACCACAAGTTCTATGGATCGAGAGAAAGTGTCCAATTATAATATATCAATTCTTGCTACTGACAAAGGATCTCCTCCACTTTCCAGTCATAAAACCATCAAACTGGAAATATCAGATGTTAATGATAACCCCCCATTGTTTATGAAATCAACTTATGTTGCTTATCTGTCAGAGAACAATTTACCAGGAGTTTCAATATACAGTATACAGACATCTGATGATGATACTGGAGACAATGCTAAAATTATTTATTCTATTTCTAACAAAAACACAGAAAATGTTCCTATGTCTTCCTATTTTTCTATTAATATAGAGACTGGAGTTATCTATGCCCAGAGATCATTCGATTATGAGCAGCACCAGGAGTTTGTTATAGAAGTAACAGCTAGGGACAATGGACACCCATCTCTCAGCAGCAACACAACATTAATTATCAAAGTAATTGATCAGAATGATAATGTACCAAAACTCCTCTACCCATCCCCAGAGAGTGGAGGATCAGCTGGGTTTGAGATGGTTCATTTTGGTGCTGAGTCTGGATCATTAATAACAAAGGTGGTTGCAGTGGATGCAGACTCTGGACATAATGCTTGGCTTTCCTATCATTTTGTACAAATATCTGAACCATCCTACTTTACCATTGATGAACATACAGGTGAAATTAGAACACAGCATGTTTTTCAAGAGAAGGATACGCTGAATCACAAGGTTGTGGTGATAGTAAAGGACAATGGGATCCCATCTCTCTCTGCTACAGTTACAATCACTCTTGTTGTTGCAGATAACTTCCAACAAGTAGTTCCTAAATTTGTCAATCACTTCACTGAAGAAGATTCTCAATCCAATCTGCAGCTTTACTTGGTAATTGCCTTAGCTGTAATATCTTTACTATTTATTATAACAGTCATGTTGGCTGTTATATCTAAATGTAGGAAGTCTAAACCATTCCCATTATATGGGCCGGTCAGTTCAAATTTATATCCTCAAGTTGATCCCAGGATGCTGTCTCAATACACCTGTGGAACACTAACACTTCCCTACTCTTACAACGTTTGTGTGGCTTTGGATTCCGGAGAAGGTGACTTTACATACACGAAAACGAATCAAAATGTCCCTGTGGATAATCTAATTGATGCTGAGGATCCAGGTCTTGAAAATGAAAGTTTAAAGGAGGCTTTGCCAACCAGCAGTCAAATCCAGGTAAACCAGCTGTACACTTAAGAGATACTTTTTCCAATTTATGTAAGATGTAATTCTTTAAAAAAAAAAAAAAAAAAAAACAATCATGAAAGGTTGCCTTTGTTTAACTCCTAAAATTCTTGTTGCCTAGCTGTGATGCCAAACTTCTTTCTTCAGTGTTTCTAAAGTCCACTAACTTCCTTCAGAAAATAAAACCGGAAAACAAACTCCAGGTCTGTACTTTTTGTTTTTAGAAGGAGTTTACCAGTGGCAGCTTATGGGTTTTATTTAAAGTTTCATCAGATTTGATGAAACAGACTACAGCTGTTTAAATCATTTTAAGAAATAAAATGATGACATATTATTTTAAATTGTGTGCATTTACAATTATTTTTCCCATTCATCCTTTATTCTACTGTGTACCGCCTTTCGAAATCTGTGTACCCTGGTGAACCCATGAAATATTTATCTAATCTATAACTCACAGTGTGTTAGTGTGATTAGTCAGCTGTAGATATAATGATAAATACTGTAAAAATAAATAGTAATATACAGTATACCTGAGAAACCTGGACATGTTTTTTTTTTTTTTGGGGGGGGGGGGGGGGGGGGTTGTGACACAAGTGCACAATACAGTTGTTAACCACTTTACCACCGCAGGATTTTGCTGTCTTACGTCCAGGCCACTTTTTGCGATTCGGCACTGTGCGACTTTAACTGACAATTGCGCGGTCATGCAACACCGTACCCAAACGAAATTTACGCCCTTTTTTCCCACAAACAGATCTGTCTTTTGTTGGTATTTGATCACCTGTGCGATTTTCATTTTTTGCGACATTAATTAAAAAAAGCGACAATTTTGAAAAAATAACAATATTTTTCTACTTTGACAGTTAAAAAATATCCAATATATTCAATTGTTGTCATATATTTAGGCCAAAATGCATTTAGCTACATGTCTTTGACAAAAACATTCTCAATGAGCGTATTTTTAACCGCTTTATGATCGGAAGGTTTTACCCCATTCCTGACCAGGCCATATTTTGCGATTCGGCACTGCGTTACTTTAACGGACAATTGCGTGGTCATGCAACGCTGTACCCAAAAACTTTTTGCGCTATAAACAAAAAAAGAGCGACAATTTTGAAAAAATAACAATATTTTTCACATTTTTTTATATGAAATTCCCCCCCAAAAAAATGTAAAAATCAAAATTTTTTATCATTTTAGGCCAATTTTGTTTTCTGCTACATATTTTTGGTAAAAAAAATTGCCACTGAGAGAGGGGAATGTCTGGTGACATAGGTCTACGTCGACAGATGATAACGAGCCACTTCGCCGCAGTACAGTCAACTCAGTGGCAACACTAGCTTTTGCTTTGGTGTTCAAAAACAAGACTAACATTTGCATTGGCTGTGCAAAACGCTAACTATGCATTAGTGGTTTGTTCAAACCTCTAACCTAGCATTGGGGTTTAGTGCAAAATTCAATTCACATTAGGGTTTAGTGTAAAATTCATTTCACATTGGGGTTTAGTGTAAAACGCTAAATTTGTATAATAGCATTTAGTAATTGCATTGGTGTTAGGTGATTGTATTAGTGTTCAGTTTATTAAAGCATCATTATCCATGTCATAAAAAGTACCTGAGAATAATGATTTGCTCCACCCATTTGTCAGTGGTGCCTTACAATGGTGGTGTCAGATGCTGGAATTTAAATGGTACAGTCAGTCTAACGTCAATCCAGCCATCAGTACTCAGTGTTGGAATTCAAAACCCTGTTAGGAAGGCAGAGATCTATTGCACTGGTAGCCTGCTGGGGGGGACAATGAAGTCACAATTGGGTGAATATAACTCTGCTGAAAGAGTGGCCTGTGGCTGAAGCACCAAGACCTCTTGCAGGATAGGCCTTCACAGAACCTTTGAACTACTAATAAAATAGAAATTATGCCATTTTCTCCCATTTGTTGGGAAAAAAACAGACATAGAAAAGACAACACCTAAATTATTAGTCCACTATTACAAACAGTACCATAGTGACATTCTTTTGTTAGTAGTGATCATAATTGCTATGATACTATTAGATCCATTTTCTTGACTACTTTTAGTATTAGGTAAATTATACAGCATTTTTGGTCTCATTATGAGAACATCAAACATTTTAAAAATACATGTCACAGAAGTGACACCCTCTGAGAAGAATGCAGCAATTAGCATGATTTGGCAAGTTTCTATGCTTAACTGTATGCAATCCTGACATTTTAACTAACATATATTGAATTACATTATGTTTTATATGCAGGTAATTGTGTGAAGAGACTTGTGTACTTAAGACAGTATATCAATAATAGCAAGAGTCCAGTCTCAAATGGTCAGCAGGTCTATTCTGTGTGCACAAACTTTGAAAAAAACTCTTTTCCCACGCTATATTCACATATAACAGGGGCATAATCTAAACCTGCGCAGTGACTCCTCTTCTACAAACATACCTAACCATGAAAACTTCTGTAGTAATAAAAGGTTTCAGCATCTAAGCTCTGCATAGGGCTACACCGTGGTTAAGGATGGTCTCAGCAGTGGTGCTTTAATGTCTGTAGTTGATGGGTAAAAGCAAGAGTAAATGGAGAGGTGTTGGTGGCTAGATCCCTTCTTATAGGAACCAATACTTCAGATCTCTGTCTGTGATTCATAACACACAAGTCAAACTATTTTTTTGTATTCTGTTTTATGTGTTTATGCTAATTATTTAGGCTAAAGGCCAACTCCAAATAATTTTTTTTATTTGGAGCACTGAATAGTACTTGTCTTTTTGTATTGCTCTCTCTATGGCTATTGCGAATATTTTTCCTCACTTCTAGTCCCAATGGTAGATAAGACAGGTGTCAATGGGAAATCTTGGATATGGGGACTCATACAGCAAGAAAAACACTTTTTAGATAAATAGCAACGATTAAAATTTTTATCAGGTTTTTGTTGCTGTCTGTTTTCTTGTTCCCTTGATACTCTTTCCCTTCATCTCCTGTTCTAATGTCACAGGATCAGGACGTGATGTTAAATCTGTACAGTTGAGGCACATTTAGCAGCTAAAACCTGATATTCTAACCTTTCTCTACTTGGCCCTAAGCAAAACAAAAGTTTGATCCAGGGATTTGCTTTATATTTAGTACAGGCTGCACTAGTTACTGGTGAAATTATGGGCTCTGCTTGAAATATTCCTGTTGAATGTCATATCTCCACATGGAATACTAATACTTTACCAGTTCTAATGTCCCTTACATTTACCATTACAAATGGCATATGTATCTATTAATCATGTGTCGTTTAAAAATATTTTTTAAACAGTTTATCTGTAGGTAAATGCAACTTTTAGATTTTTAGCATTTATTTGATCATTTTCTTATTTCCTACCATCTAGTGTATTATTTGCAGGAGCCATATGGCTAGAGCTAAGTTCAAAGCACAAACATTATATGCAAATCTATACATTTATGACTTTTTTGTAAGTATGCTGCATAATAATTTTTCTTGTAGACAATTTTTCTTTTTTTTTTAATAACCTATTGAATTGCTATTTTTGTTATTCAACTGTCTTCACTTTGGAAACATAACAGAAACAGTTACATACATAGTAAAAAGTATACAAAAGTTTAGACCAAAGAAATGCTGAAACAAGTGCCAGACCAAAAACAGATAAAAGAGTCCAAGATAACTTTAATTGTTGATAAATAAGTCATATAAAGACAACCAACATGATTTGGCGGCAACACTACTCCCCCTTCATCTGGGCTATATTAGAACTGGTATCAAGCTGCTGAGCAGCATCAGACAGTGCAAAAAACTTTTACTTTTTCAAAGTACAAGTTATAGTCTTGTGTTCCTTTCTGTATTTCTATGGTTTCAGATACTGTCAGGAAGCCTCGCTGTGTGTGAGTCACCTCAGAAGATCTATTCAGCTTGTTTGAAGTTTTCTGCACATAAAAGTTTGAAAGTTCTCAGTGCCACTTTAACCACTTCCGCTCCGAAAGGTTTTACCCCCTTAATGACCAGGCCATCTTTTGCGATTCAGCACTGCGTTACTTTAAGGAAAAATTGAACAATCGTGTCACATTGTACCCAAATACAATTGATGTCCTTTTTTTCCCCACAAATAGAGCTTTCTTTTGGTGGTATTTGATCACCTCTGTGTTTTCTGCCATAAAACATTCCCTATAACAAATTTGTAAAAATTTAATTTTTTTTAGTTTAGGCCAATTTGTATTCTGCTACATAAATTTGGTAAAAAAATCACAAAAAGCGTATTTTAATTGGTTTGCGCAAAAGTTATAGCATTTAAAAACTACTGGATAGATTTTTGGACATTTTATTAATTTTTTTGTTTTTATTAGTAATGGCGGCGATCAGCATTTTTTTAGTGGGACTGTGACATTAAGGCGGACAGATCGGACCCCTAACTGACATTTTTGACACTTCTTGGGCACCAGTGACATTAATACAGTAATCAGTGCTAAATATTATGCACTGTTACTGTATGCAAGACACTAGCAGGGAAGAGGTTAATACGGGGGGTGATAAAAGGGGTTAATGTATGCCTAAATATGCTTGCTCACTGTGGGGGGGGGGGGGGGGGGTTCTATGACAGGCACAGAGAGATCGCAGTTTCAGCTTAGCTAAAACTTCTGATCTCTCCCTGCTTGTCTGACAGAAGACTTGCCTACTTTGTTACAGGTCTTCTGTCAGTTTCTCTGATGATTGCGGGAGGCCTGTGGCTGCGGCTCGCCTCCCGCTGTATCTAAACACAGTAGTACTACGTGGTTTTGCGCAGCCGAGCCACCCTGCCGCAGTAATACTATGGTGGGCGGTCGGCAAGAGGTTAAATATGTTGTTCTGGAATACAAAAGTTTAGGTCACAACATTGGATTGTTCAGAATGTACACAGTGATTGCCAATGTTTAAAGCTGAACTACAGGCAGTGATAAATAACGCAAATGAATGCAGTGTTATAGTCATTAATACATAATGAAATGTTTAAATGTAAAATGGTTAAGTACCTAAATTTGACTAGGTATCCTCTTTCTGCTGTCTCTGTACAGCAGACCTAATACTAGCAAAAGATAAAGCAGTCAGTCATGTAAGCTGTGGTGCCCATGTGACAAGAAATAGCAAGCTGATAGGTGGAATTATTGTGTGTGACTCTGGGTGTGGTTGTCATCATCCTTATTAATAATATCTAGAAAACCACAATTGCTCTTTATAAGACTTTGAAGGCAACTTCTAACCAAAAAATAAGATTATGATAATAACATTTATTTTTTCGATTTAAAGGGTTTAAAAGCTTCAAACATTTTAATTCAAGAAAATCAATGTTATTATTTGAATCTTATTTTTTGGCTACAAGTTGCCTTCAAAGTCCTATTAAAATAAATTGTGGTTTTCCAGAGCTGATAGGTGGAGAGAGCTTAGGGACAGAAATATGAGTTTATCAGTCTGCTGCTTCTCTTTTCAATGCCCATTCACAGGCTGAGGGTAAGACAAGACCTACAAGCATTACTTAAACACAGTACAGACAACAAGCAGGTCTTCTGCCCTGACAGAGAGGACCATGCTGTGTGACAAAACTGTGTAAATCTCAGGATTGAGTTAACAAAATAAAACAAATCCTAATACAGATAAACCAGTCTCCTTTATATATTCTATTTGTATATTTAGCAGTTTGTTCTACTTAAGATGAGAAAAATACCTTATAATGTGCAGTATTATGGGGTTCTTTTCTTTATTATAATGAAATAATATAAATCAATAAAATCGCCTTTTCTGGTAATGTATTTGTTAATACATTAAATAACATATTGATATATTTAATACAACCAGCTACAGAGATTATTTTAAAACAAGTAATTTACAGTATGGTATCCAGACCATATATTTTATTATTATTATTGTTATTTTACAATAAACTACTTCTAAGTATCACAGTACATGCTGTTACAAAATAACATCATTGGATGCAAGGGAAAAATTTTCAGCACTGCAGTTCCTTAGTTTTACCTCAGAGCGCCGCTGTTTGACCAATAAGGAGAAGAATATAGAACTAGAGATCCACTGATACATTCATCACTTACACACACACACACTGAAGATCTGCAAGAAGAGGCACAGCCATTTCTGGATTCTCTCTACACATATCACTGGAGAAATGCTCTTCTTTCAGAAACAATGAAATGTATCTCTATATGAAGATTTCCATCTTGGATTACAAATACTAATCATCCAGGCAATCTCTTTTTGGAAGAAATTGGGCAATTGGAATGGCTGGGCTGAGATTCTGTTCACAGGCATATAAAGGAATCAGATGGCAAGTAGTATTTTCTGTCTTATGTGGTTGGCTGTGTCATTCAGTCTCTGGTCAGATTCATTATTCCATTGTAGAAGAAATGAGAAAAGACTCTCTTATAGCAAATATTGCAAAAGACCTGGGATTAAATATTAATCAGCTCTCCTCCAGAAAATTGAGGATTGAGTCACGCATGTCAGAGAAATATTTTTTCATGGATCTAGACAATGGAAATCTTTATATGAAGGACAGGATAGATAGAGAGACACTATGTGGGACAGTAGCTACCTGCTTTCTAACCTTTGATGCTGTGGTTGAAAATCCCTTAAATGTTTTCAGAGTTAAAATAGAAATTCAGGATATAAATGATAATTCTCCAGTGTTTTTTCACAAATCTTTTACAATAGAAATGATAGAATCTACTACACTGGGTACAAAATTTGCTTTACAGAATGCAGAAGATCCTGATATTGGTAATAATTCAGTACAGACCTACAAGCTTAGTGCTAATCAGCATTTTACACTGAATGAAAACATTAATCCAGATGGAAGTAAATCTCCAGAACTTGTGTTAGAGAAAGCTTTAGATCGAGAGACACAAAATATTCATGAATTAATATTAACAGCATTTGATGGTGGGAATCCTATGAGGTCTGGCACTGCAGTAATAAGGATTCTTGTTACAGATGCTAATGATAATTTCCCTACATTTACTCAGCAGGTATATAAAGTCAGTGTAAGTGAAAATATTTCAGTCAATACTTCTATAATAACAGTAAATGCAGTTGATATTGATGAAGGTGTTAATGGAAACATCACATATTCTTTTCGCAAAACATCAGGGCATGTCCATCACTCAGGCATTTTTATTATTCATCCATTAATCGGTGAAATTAAAATAATCAAAAAGTTGGATTATGAAGTAACAAATAGTTATGAACTGTCTGTTCAAGCAAAGGATGGAGGTGGTCTTGTTTCATACAGTAAGATACTAATTGATGTGATAGATGAGAATGATAATGCTCCTGAAATAGCCATCACTTCGTTATCTTCTCCTATTCTTGAGAACTCTTCTCCTGGAACCATGATAGCTCTGATCAGAGTCCATGATAATGATATGGGTAAAAATGGAGAAATTGACTGTAAACTTTTAGAGGACATACCATTCAATTTGATATTGTCTTCTGAGAGTTACTACAGTATAGTTTCTGTAGGTTCGATAGATAGAGAAGAGATATCTAGTTATAACATCACAATTGTAGCTACTGATAAAGGATCTCCCCCTCTTTCAAGCAGAAGAACCATCGCATTGGAGATATCAGATGTTAATGACAATCCCCCTTTGTTTAGGAAATCTACTTATGTTGCTTATGTACCAGAGAACAATTTACCAGGAGCCTCAATATACAGCATACAAGCTTCAGATCCTGATACTGGAGATAATGCTAAAATATTGTATTCTGTATCTGGAGCAAATGAGAAAGATCTACCAGTGTCTTCATATTTTTCCATCAATATGGAGACTGGAGTTCTGTATGCACAACGATCATTTGATTATGAGCAGCACAAGGAGTTCCAAATACATATAACTGCTAGAGATAATGGAACCCCATCACTGAGCAGCAATTCAAAATTAATTATAAAAATAGTGGATCTGAATGACAATGCACCAAAAATATTATATCCATCTTCAGAAAGTGGAGGAGCAACTATATTTGAAATGGTCCCCTTCGCCTCTGAGCCTGGTTCTTTAATAACAAAGGTGGTTGCAGTGGATTCAGACTCTGGACATAACGCTTGGCTCTCTTATCATTTCTTACAATTGTCAGACATTTCTTACTTTATTATTAATGAGCACACCGGTGAAATAAGGACATCACGTGTCTTACAAGAGAAAGATGTGCTGAAGCACAAAGTTGTGGCAATAGTGAAAGACAATGGAGAACCCTCGCTCTCTGCTACCATCACTTTAAACTTTGTCATTACAGATAATTTCCAGCAAGCAATTCCTAAATTTGTTGATCAACATACTGATGAAGATCAACAGGCCAACTTACAGTTGTACTTAGTAATCACTCTAGTCATCATTTCCTCGCTGTTCATTATAACTGTTATCTTGACTATTATATCTAAATGCAAAAAGACCAAACCATTCCCAGTGTTTGATCCATTAAGTTCAACTTTATATCCTCAAGTTGACCCCAGAGTGCTATCTCAGTATTCAAGTGGAACTCTTAGTCTTCCCTACTCTTACAATGTTTGTGTGGCTTTGGATTCTGCGGAAGGTGATTTTACATACATGAAACCCAATCAAAATGTTCCTGTGGACAATCTTATTGATGCTGATGATTCAGGGCTTGGAAATGAAAGTTTAAAGGAAGGTTTGCCAACAAGCAATATGGCACCGGTGAGTTTTTCCGAATGTAATAATTTCCCAGCTACTTTGATTGGAAAGATCTAATGCTACTTTACTATTATGAAACTGAGCATTATAGTACATATGGCTTAATTTCATATTTTGCAGTACAGCTGGTACATGCTGGATAATAAGTTATCATATCTTGCAGTGATGGTATCCTTGGTTTACCTTCTACTGTGGACACTGTATGGCAATTGTATATTCTTTGCATGGATTTCCTATGGGCACACAAGCTTTTCATGCACCCCAGGAAGTGCAGTATTTAACCCCGCTGCCTGTGGCCTGTCAAAGTCTGGCAGACTGAAATCTCATCATGCTTAGAGCATGAGTCATAAAGCAGGCAGATCCGGAATAGCCTTGGCCCTACTGGGTGCATAGGAAGAGCAGAGGGAACTGCACTACTGCTTTGTGACATCACACATAAATTCCGCTTAGCTTACAGCTATGCACTCTGCCCATAAATCTGTGGAACAGATTGTGGCCTGCAACAACCCATGCCACAGGCTTAATGCTGCACTGGAATAGTATTCAGATGACATGCTCTATACTGTGGCTAAGAAGGCAAGTATACAGAGGTCATGTACTGCAAGGGTAAAGGGAATGTTCATACTGAATATGGCCCCTAAGTTTCAGAGCCATGGCAGAATATTCAACCGATATAACTTACAGGAACCTACACAGCAGGCTCCTCCTCTGTCCTACAGATCTCTACACTGTGCATATCCTGCTGAGAGACCAAACAACAATTTGCCGGTATGCTGTCTGAAAATGATCATGATTGCCACTTAATTGCTTGCATATCGTCACAATTGTTTGTTTGCTACCCTATAGTCCCAATTGGCTATTTGTTGCCTGCATATTGTCTTGGTTGTGCATTTGTTAACTAGATATTGCCGCAATCATCTGTTTTTTGCCTGATTATTGTAAATGTTGTCATTTTGTTTTCTGCATATTGTAATAGTTGACTGATTATTGCCTGGACATTGTGTACAATTGCCCATCTGGGACCCATGTATTGTCAGGATAGCCATTTATGTGTTGCGTATAGTCTACTAGGCTACCTGCCTTATTGTTTATTTATATATATATATTTTTTTTTACTTTAAAACTTCAGGAATCATCTTTTATGGATTGTTACATTGCCACATATTTATTTCCTTGGGACCTTTTCATTTATGACAAAAAGGTCATTGCCACCACATTTTATACAGACTTTCCCTTCTCAAGAGCACTCTGCAGTGGATCACTTTTCAGAGGGCAGTTGACAGAGATTGAGGAGATGTTGTGTAGCCCATTTACCATCTTCACGTTTTACAATACTTGCTTTGCAGTGGGCCTTATAACATTTCCCTCGGTGTTATGAGCTTCTGGGCAGTTTCCCCTGACCCTTACTTTTTGTTTTATGTGTTGTGAGGTCCTTGCTGTTTAATAGGTTAATCACTATAATTTGATCCCCTGTAGGC
The DNA here is from genome assembly GCF_965119305.1 of Pelophylax lessonae. Classification (NCBI taxonomy): domain Eukaryota; kingdom Metazoa; phylum Chordata; class Amphibia; order Anura; family Ranidae; genus Pelophylax; species Pelophylax lessonae. The sequence goes on from NC_138771.1 coordinate 428,543,774, forward strand.
CTGTCACTATCAAAGCATGCTATTATTATACTTGTGTTTTGTCACAGTGCATTACGTGCTCCGCTATTTATTTTGATTACTATGTGTGCTGCTATTACAGTCTTGCAGTCTTTTAATTAACATGAATTACACAGTCAGAATTATTTACAGTATCCATTTTTGTGCATTTTAATGTTTCAGCATTTATTTATTTCATGATTACTACTGAAAATAATTTTGAAGTATAGAGGAATGGGGGGAGTTAAAAAATAATCAACCCTGGGTGTCAACCGTACTAGTTATGAAACTTCAATAGAGTAGTGAGTAAAGTCATGTCAGGGTCTCCCTTGCACTAGAAACCAGAAGGGAATACTATGCCCTGCCAGTAGGTGACAATAGAGAGTAAGTCACTGGGGCTAAGCCCAAAAGTATTCTCTGGTCGCTAGAGCAGATTATGACATAAACTTGCATTATTACATAGTTTCATAGTGGTTGAGGTTGAATAAAGACAATAGTCCATCCAGTTCAACCTGTGTGTGTGGACATAATCACCTCCCATACCCCTGAATGTTTTGATCCTTGAGATGTACATCCAAGAGTCTCAAGATTAATTTTAGGCTCCATTTACAGCTGAGTTTAGCAAGTTACTTGCATTTTTGCAGCTTTTTACAATCCCTTTATAAGCGCTTTTCAAGCGTTTTAGAAGCATATTACCAGTGTTCTACAATTTAAGACATTTTTATTTGACTAATAGAAAGCACTAGGGGGAGGAGAGGGAGAGGAAATTAGGGGTTAAGAGCTGCTGTTTGGGCAGAAAACGAGCGACAAAACACTTGTAAAACTCTCAAGTCAGGCGTTTCTATTGAAGTCTATCAGACCAAAAATGCCTATAATCTGCCAAAGAGAAGCTCATGTACTTTTTTGAGCAACGTGTGTTTTGCTTCAGGTGACAGAATGCTCAGATGTGAACAGGGGCTATTGAAATGACTGGGATTTGGCTTGTTGAGCATTTTAGAGCTACAAGCTTCAAGCAAAAATCACTCAGGTGTAAATGGGGCCTTAAAAGCTGTGTATGGAATAGGAAATTGAATGTTCAACAAATGACATCTTTGTATTGGTTCCCTGTATGACAATGTCATAGAAACATTGCAAGTGTTTGTTGGCTCTGGAGAGTGTGTGCTTTTGTATTCAGGTAGGACCCACATGTAGATATTTTCATTTAGTAGGGGTTAACCTAAAATTAGCAGATTTTATCACATTGTAAAGTGTGGACAGCTCAAGGATCTTCCTGGTGTACTGTATGTTAAAGATAGGTTTTCAGTATATGCTCAATGAATGTTAAAAATATAGTGGAAGGCTACAGATGAAAACCTTTCCTATCTGTTTTAGATCATTTTTAATTTAATTTGCCAATCTGTATAATTTGTTTTCTGTCTGTGTCATTAAGGTTCTGGTCAGCAATCAGATTTCAGTTCTAATTTATTTTAGTTAAAAATAAAATACAAATCGTTCTGGTTTCTGCAAGCAACAGAAACTGTTCTATCATACAGTTACAATACAATTACCCTCCTGGCATATAGTCAAAACTGTCCAACACTAATGATGCTTTATATATTTTCCCATAGGAGGTACAGTCAGACATTGTTTTCAATGTTATTATCTGAATATCCAATAACTGGTATAATAATATTGAAATACAAAAACATATTATTCATTTATCAATATACTCATTATTAATATGTAATTAAGAAGAAAAACAAATAAAAAAAAAAAAAGGTCTCTTGTATATGTCCGATGCTAAGCTTTATTAGAGAGATAACAATTGTTGTTTTACCATACAGAAGACTTACGTTATGTTGACTGGGGAGTCTGTTTTTTTTTTTTTGCTTTACATTTTTTATTGCATTTTAGGTCAACATAACCAAACATAACAAAGATAAGGTTGTACAGAGCTATGCATGTACAATCAAAGTGGAAGGATTTACAAGGCGCTTTATACATGGCTGATGAAAAAGTAATCGACAGAGAGCATGATAGTACAAGATAGATTGTAACAATAATACAAGGTGTTATCTTGTAAGAGCCAGTTGTGGGGCCATGCAAAAGTTAAACAAAAGAAGTATTTGGAAAAGGATATCATATCCACTTAACTTACTGTGAATACCAATCAACCCATGGTTTCCAAAGCTTATCAAAATGAACGTATGAGAGTGATCTGATAGCAAGAAGATTTTCACACTGGTAGTTTATGTTGACTTGGGCCAGAAGTTCCGAGGGGTACACAGTAAAATTACTTTTCCAGTGCCTGGCAATGACTAGCTTAGCTACTAGGAAGATATGAGAAACCACTATCCTAAATGTATTAGGGTATTTATCTATGCCTATGTGTAGAATTGCCAACGTAGGGTTCAGTTGTACCAATATGTCTGTAATTTCCACAATAATTTGGAAAATCTTGTGCCAATAGTTAGTGTGGTTCCTACACTCCCATAAATATAAAGAATTGTACCTGGGTGGCCACATTCTCTCCAACAAAGGGAAGATTGATAGGGGATATTTTGCCAGCTGGAACATAGTTCTTTACCACCTGGCCACTATCTTCTGGGTTAACTACCAATGATTAATGCAAAAGCGAAAAGCTAGGGTCCATTGCTGAGGTGAAAATTAAATTAAATCCGATTCCCACACTATCATGGGGGGAATGATGTTTTTGTTGCAAAGTATTATATAGTTAGGAAGTGCCCTTGTGCGATACCAGTGTTTTGAAATAGTAGTTCCAAACCCTTGAGTTAAGGTAAATCATTGGAGGAAGATATCTAGTCAAGAAGGCAGACAAGCGAATGTTTGTAAATTGGGGTCATTTTAGGAGATCATATTGTAATGTCAGCAAAGTGAGAGGTTTGAGTACAACATTTTCTAGTAGATCGTCTATCCAAGAAACACCTTTATCCACCCATTGTCTAACTGAAAACAGGGATCAAAAAAAATTCAGCACCCCAACTTGTAGTTTAATTGTAGTATGTTCTGGGTTTAGATGTGATTGACTGAGAATTGTTCTCAATTAATAGAAATAGAAGCCTGAGTGGTTAGGGGGAGGCAAAGAAATTGGTTCCCACGAGTCAGCTAGCAATAGAAGTCAAATTGGGAGTTTGTGAACAAGTAGCTTTTTTGTCTACTCAACGCAGTTTGGAACAGCCCAAAAAAACAGTGCCTAATTTGCGTTAACGGTGTGGCTGTTTGATAATCACTAAGACCCATACCCCAGACCTTCTATGCTGAATGATATGTCTGTGTGAGCAGTTTGCCCTTTTCCCTTGCCATAGGAACTGTTTAAGACACTTGGTAAAATCTGCTAAGTGGGAGGACTTGAACAGTATCGGGAGTGTACGAAATATGTACAAAATTTTTGGAAGAAGCAATCCTCCTTACCGAGGATATATACAACTTTGCCATGTGTGATAGATCTTGTTGAGTTAGGTTCAGGAGTGGTTTAATGTTGGCATCGGCTAGTTGAGATGTTTTAGCAGTTAAAGTGAGACCTAAGTATGGAATGGATTGGGTCGCCCATGTGTACATGAATAGGGTTTCTAAGTGGGAGTGGGCATGAGGGCTGACCCCCAAGTCCAAAATTATGGATTTAGTAAAGTTACCTTTATAGTAGGACAAGGCGCTAAAGTCATATGCGAATGGGAATGAAATGGTTGGGTTGGTTAGGAGAAGGGTTATGTCATCTGCAAGTAAATTTATAACATGAGATTTTTGATGGAACCTAAAACCTGAAATGTGGGGATAGGAGCAAATAGCTTTGGTTAATGGCTCTATCACTAGGTTGAAAATTAAAGGGGAGAGTGGGCATCCCTGCTGAGTACTGTTTGAGATGGAAAATGTTTTGGACAGGCGGTCTTTAGTAAAAACTTGAGCGAAGGGATGTGAGTATCAAGCTAAAATGGCTGATAGAATTTGTCCATCTAAATCAAATTTCTGCAGAACCTCTGACATACAGCCCCAGTGGACTCTATCTAAAGCCTTCTCCACATCAATGGAATGGGGAGTCTAGTTTTGATAAACTGTATACCTTTAATAAAGTTATTTTAGGATACTTTGCAATAAATTCAGGAAAATTATATTATTTTGCAAACTATTTTTACCATAGACTTGTCAGCTTAAATTTGCATAATTTATGGTAAATGCAAGTGAAAACTAAAGCAAGTTAATTTTGTGAAAAAATGCTTGTGTTGTTGTCTTCATTATCATGGATATTAGTAAGAGTAGTAATTCTTGTAAGGGATATATATATAGGAATCCACTAAAAACATGACCGTCATGCTACTATTGCCTAAAAGTTTAAAGTGTAAGCCCATCCAAAAAAATTTTCTTATTTTTTTAAGTAGGAATGATTTAGACACCGAGACAGGTTTGTATGGTTATCTGCAGCACATTTAGATAGATTCACACTTACTTCTTATTCTTTCCTGTTAACAGTTTACTAGACAGGAAGTTAAGTGGAGAGTTCTCTAACAACAATTCCAACAAAAGTAATAGTGCTTTTCTATAGTTTTTCTATCCAAAGCTAAAAAAAAAAAAAAAAAGTTTTGACGTTAATAGCCACATTTACGAATATTTGCTCATCATATTAAAGGACATATGATTTATTTATTGTTTAGTTCATTTATTTATTTATTTCTGTAAAAGTCAAAAGAAAGTTTACTTTTACTTTAGATGATAAGTAAATCCAGTCAATAGGAACAATATATCTTACACAAACTGATTTTAAAAATGACATTCACATTTATATTTCTCTCAAAATGACATAAAGTAGGTTGAATATGTAGAAATCTTACTTATGTATATCTGCATAGATATATTAAATGTAGAAAAATGTTTTAGTGTTGCAATTCACATACTGTACACCTTAGAACACTGTTTGCATTATTAGGAGTAATAAATGTTCACTTTGTTTTTTTTTTTTTTAAATAGAGTAGCTCTTTAAAGTAGCACTCCAGCTAAATAACTTATTTTATAATTTTGGGTAAAATATTGTAGGGTTAGAACCTGTCAGGTTTGTATTGGATCCTTTTATTTCTTTACTTCCTATAATATGGTGGCAGTGCTGTTCATTCTGCAATGAAAATGTACACTATCCTGTGGATAGGTTAGTCTTAAAGAGGTTGTAAACCTGAAAAAAAATTTCTTCTTTTTGCAACCTGTAAGAGAAACACATAATGAGCTATTATGGAACTCTATGGACTTGGAGGACTGGAGGGATGTCATACGTCACTTCCTAGCAACGGGTTTATAGAGCCCATATTTTTTCATCATGAAAAAAAATGACTTTCATTTTTTTCTTTTGTAGTGTAGATGTGAGATCTGGGGGTCTTTTTGTCCCCAGATCTCACATTAAAGAGGTCATGTCATGCTTATTTCTATTACAATGGATGTTTACATTCCTTGTAATTGTATTAAAAGTGATCACATTTTTTTTTGTAAAAGGACAGTGTAAAAAAAAAAAAGATAAAATAAATAGGAAGAAAAAATGAAAGCGCCCCATCCCTGTTAGCTCACGTGCAGAAGCGAAAGCATATGCAAGTCGCGCCCACATATGTAAATGGTTTTCAAACCACACAGGTATCTCCATGATCGTTAGAGCAAGAGCAATAATTGGGGATTTTTAAGTACAAATGTTTGTCTCCATTCCATGAGCGTGCGCAATTTTGAAGCATGACATGTTGAGTATCTATTTACTTGGCGTAACATTGTCTTTCACGTTATAGAAAAAAATTGGGCTAACGTCACTGTTTTCTTATTTTTCTAATTTAAAAAAGTGTATTTTTTTCAAAATTCTCTAGGGTCTCTGCTAAAAAGAAATATATATATATACATATAAAGTGTTTGGGGGTTCTAACTAATTTTCTAGCAAAAAAAAAACGGATTTTTAACTTTTTAACTTGTAAACAAGTGTCAGAAAAAGGCCTGGTCCAGGAGTGTTTAAAGTGACAAACAAATTAAAGCCCGACTCCAGCTAACACATATTTAAGTAGTACTAGCAACAGGTTTTGTTTTTACAATTTTTTGGTGGACAGCTCAGCCTTTTACAGAAAGTATAAAAAAAACTGTCAGGATGAAGAAATAACGGAAAATTGATATCAAATACTTACCGTAATTTTCCTTTCCTGATGGACTCCATGGTAGCATACGTTCGGGTAGGCTCCGCCTCCTCTCCTACCTCATAGGACCCCACTCCCATAAATCTTTGCTCCCTTTCAGCATCAGTGTTCTGTAACTAGCCTACTCAGGAATTGGGAGGGGACTCCTGCTGCCATGGAGTCCATCAGGAAAGGAAAATTACGGTAAGTATTTGATATCAATTTTCCGTTTTCCTGACAGACTCCATGGCAGCATACGTTCGGGAAATAACTCGCTATACACTCCCGGGTGGGAAGATGCTGAACAAAGAAAAAACTTTAATTGGCAGTACAAAAGACACAATAAATAAAAAGGATAAGAAACTTGGTCCCATATCAGGGCTTACCACCCTGCCGACGGCATAATCGAGTCCAGGAGACGCAGCACCAGCTCAAATCTTCAGGCAAAAAAAGGGCCACCCGCAGCAGCAAGGCTCTCTCGGCCAGACCACAGAGCTCCTGCTAAGGGTCTCTTCCATTGCCCCCTCCATACCCCGCTAAGAGCCAGGGCTTATCGGAGACTCCATGACTCAATCTGCCACCGTTTTTCATATAGGACCGAAGAAAGTAGGAACATAAAACTATATGTATGAGGAGGACGAAAAAAGAACACTGATGCTGAAAGGGAGCAAAGATTTATGGGAGTGGGGTCCTATGAGGTAGGAGAGGAGGCGGAGCCTACCCGAACGTATGCTGCCATGGAGTCTGTCAGGAAAATAAAGCTATGTTACAGGGAGGACTTACAAGGACAAACACAGTTGTGTTCATGCTTTTGACTTAAACATATATGTCATTTTTTATCTCTCTTATAATTATACTTTAGGTTTAAATTATCTTAATTCATATTCATTTTATGTTTACCACTGACTGTGTGTGTGTGCCTTTGTAAGTTCTTGAAAGACTAAATACATTTTTACATTTTCATAAAAGATACTGTAAGCCAAGTGTAAGATATTTTTTTTAATTCACAATTGATTCAGATGTAATAATATCTCAAATAATGTCTTAGAAAACAATTCTAAAGCACTGCAGTTCCCCAATTCGACCTCACAGCGCCGCTGTTGACCAATAACGAAAGCATAAGAGATCTAAATGCACCTCTATGAGCCAGGCAGTACACAATTACAAGGAAAAATATAGAGCATTTTGCATGGGATGTGACTGCTGCAGGTCTCTCAAAGAAGAAGACGTGTATCCTTACACTTTACCTGAATCAGTCTTCAAGTTATTTCACCTACGTTTTTCTAGCAAGAAAAGAAATGACTGGCTTGAAGATGCAGCATGGACAGGCACTGCAAGAAATCAGATGGCAAGTAATAATCTCTTTATTTTCCTGGCTGTGCCATTCAGTCACAGGCCAGATTAATTATTCCATTGTAGAAGAGATGAGAAAAGGTTCACTCGTTGGCAATTTAGCCAGGGATCTTGGAATGAATGTGAAGGATCTTTCAGTGAGAAAACTCCGCATTGTTTCACGTGTGTCTGAAAAATATTTCAGTATCAATCTGGATAATGGAAATGTATATATTGCAGAGAGGATAGACAGAGAGACACTGTGTGGGGCTGCAGCTGATTGTGTCCTGACCTTTGATGCTGTGGCTGAGAATCCTTTAAATGTTTTTAATGTTAGGATTGAAATTCAAGATATAAATGACAATCCACCAAGGTTTCTACATGAAACAATTAGATTGGAAATAAGTGAATCTACTTTACCAGGAGCAAGATTTGTTTTGCAGAAAGCTGAAGATTTGGATATAGGAATTAATGTTTTAAAAGGCTACAAACTAAGTTCAAACAAGCACTTTGTGTTAGGAGAAAGGATCAGCTCGGATGGCAGTACATTTCCTGAACTAGTTCTAGAAACGTCTCTAGACCGAGAGACACAAGATCACTATGAACTAGTTTTATCAGCTGTTGATGGGGGAAATCCTGTTCTAACAGGGAGCACATTGATTAATATTTATATCATTGACTTTAATGATAATACACCTATATTTACCCAAGAAGTATATAAAATAGGCATTAAAGAAAATATGCCATTGAATTCTATAGTTCTTCAGGTCAGCGCAACTGATGGGGATGAAGGTGCAAATGCAGAGATTACGTATTCATTTAGTACTATGGCAAATAATATTCTGCAGATGTTTGAAATCAACCCTAGAAATGGGGAAATTACAACAAAAGGGTATGTGGATTATGAACTTACTAAACATTATGACATTTCTGTACAAGCTATTGATGGAGGTGGACTGGCTGCCCATTCCAAAGTATTAATAGAAGTATTAGATCAAAATGACAATGCTCCTGAAATATCCATCACCTCCCTGACTATTCCTATCCCAGAAAACACAGCTTCTGGTACAGTGGTGGCCTTGATTGAAGTTCATGACCAAGATTCAGGAGAAAATGGAGAGATCCAATGTCTTATCACAGGTGATGTGCCATTCCAAATACAGTCATCTTCAAGCAATTTCTATAAGATTATTACAAAAAGTACCTTGGACCGAGAAAAAATGGCATCCTACAACATTACTATTCAAGCTTCTGACAAAGGCTCACCTCCAATGATTGTTAAAAAAGTTATCCAACTTGATGTGTCTGATGTCAATGACAATGCTCCTGAGTTTGAGAAGCTGACCTACACTGCATGCGTTCCAGAAAATAACTTACCAGGATCTTCCATATTTAGTATTCAAGCAAGAGATATAGACAGTGAAAATAATGCCAAAGTAGTTTATTCTGTAAGTGGTATCAGCTATGAGAAAGATCCTATGTCCTCTTTTATATCCGTTAACCCAGAAACTGGAGTTATTTATGCACAACGCACATTTGATTATGAGCTACAGAAAGAATTTATCTTCCAGATCAATGCCAGAGACAATGGAAAGCCATCTCTGAACAGCAGCACAACTCTAAGAATTTTTGTAGTAGATCGGAATGATAACTCACCTATCATTCTGTATCCATCATCAGATGCTGATCGCCCTGCCTTTGAGTTAGTGCCATGGTTCTCTGAACCAGGTTCATTAATATCCAAAGTAGTAGCTGTGGATGCTGACTCTGGACACAATGGCTGGCTATCGTTTATTTTGCAAGGATCAGAAACATCATTTTTCACCATTGACCAACACACAGGGGAGATCAGGACTTCACAAATTTTCCAAGGAACAGACACCTTGAAGCATAGCATTGTTGTTATAGTAAAAGACAATGGCTTCCCACCTCTTTCTGCTTCTGCCACTCTAAACCTGATGATTGCAGATAACTTTCAGCAGCTAATTCCTGAAATGACCAATCAGACAAACAAATCAGAGTCTCAGTCCAACTTACAATTCTACTTGGTAATAGCCTTGGCATTGATTTCTTTTCTGTTCATGTTGACTGTGATACTTGCTATAATCTCTAAATATCGAGAATCCAAGTCTTCCTCCTCATCCTTGGATCTTTGGGCACAAATCTGTATCCTACAGTTGATCCCAGATTTCTTTCTCAGTTTAATAATGGAACATTACAGCTTCCTTACTCATATGATGTTTGTGTAACTCTGGATTCTAGTGAAGGGGACTTTGCTTTCCTTAGACCTCAGTCCCGTGTTCCAGTGGATCATCTTATTGATACCGATGACTCTGGGATTGGAAATGAAAGCTCTAAGGATTCCTTACTTGCAGACAATATCCCATCCCAGGTATGCTTTTGAAAAGATTAGAATATATTTTATTAGAGAAAAAATGTTGATCAAATTGAATTTAAAGTGATTGTAAAGCTTTATTTTAGTTTTTTTAATTAAAATAATAAACATGTTAAATGTACCTGTTCTGTGCAGTGGTTTTGCACAAAGTGGCCCGGATCCCCCTCTTCCCAGGTCCAACACCAGTGCTCCTGGCTCCTCCCTCCTGTCAGCTTGCTATGGGGGCAACCAAGCTGAGCCGCTGCTCTGTGTGTCCATTCTGTCTCCTGATTGGGTCACCGGCTATAATTGACAACAGCGGGAGCCAATGGCGAATCAGCAGTGCGAGTCCCAAGAGAGACAAAGCTCTCGAGGACATCACTAAAGCTGTATTGAAATGTTTAAAGCACTGGAGTTCAATCAGCAAGCTACATAGCAAAAGCTTCAGGTATGCTAAAAGACAAAATTCGCACAATCTACTTTAATCTGAGTTGTCTGCTTTCTTATGCAAACATGTTATACCTACCTGCTCTGTTGCACTGGATTTGCAGCCTGGATCCTCCTCTTCTCGGGTCCCTCATCTGTGATCCTGGCCACTCCTTCCTGTTGAGTGCCCCCACAGCGCACAGCTTGCTATGGGGGAACCCTAGCTGAGGCACAGCTCCCTGTGTTCATTCAGACACCAAGCCCCCCCCCTTCTCCCCTGATTGGCTAGCTGATTTTCATTGACAGCAGCAGGAGCCAATGGCGCCGTTGTTGTGTCTCAGCCAATCAGGAAGGAGAATCTGGGTTGGCTGAGACACTCGTGGACATCGCTGGACAGAAAGGGACCTCAGGAAAGTGTTAGGGGGGCTGAGGGGTTCCTGCACACAGAAGACTTTTTATATTAATGCATAGAATACATTCAAATAAAAAAAAAAATTCTGACTTTAAAACTCCTTTAACTACTGCTTCCTCTTCTCCCTGAATCACCAATACCATTAAAACTTTCAAGGCAAACTTCAATGGTGATTGTCTGTCATGGGTCCTTTGGCTCTATTAACTCCGCAGCACCGCAAAGTTATTGCTACTGGGGAAGGGGGCCTCAGAGGACTTTGAATTTCACTAAAGCAACAGCCATCAACACAAGGGACACATTGCATTGATAGTAAGTACTGTCCTTTTTGCTGATTGTTAAAGAAAATGTTTTTTTTCACGCAACCCAGGGGTTGCTGAACGAAAATAAACTGAGAGGTTGTTGTACTAGCTAAGTGACCTTAATGCGGTAAACTCCCCTGCAGCATTATTGTGCTCTGACAGGGGCAACACACAAATCAGTAATCACAACCATTGGCTGCAAAAGCTGATCAGATGCTGATTTTCCAGCATGCCCATCTGATAAAAGCCAGTCATTAGACTGACTTCTGTCGGACAGGCTGCTGTACACATGGGCCGAAGAAACCGACCAATACCAACTGATATTTGACGCGTGTGTACCAGCCTATAGGATTTAAAAATACCTTTCCTTTATTACAAGTAGCAGTTCTAAAATTATCAGGTTACTGTCAAAAGAGAGTGGGGGGGGGGGGGGATTGGTGCACTAATAAAATGTCTGGATGAAAATTGGAAGTATCGTTAATGGTTAACTTTGTCTGAAATCTATACATATTGGCCTAGTGAGGGTTGGTTCACACCAGATGCTTTCCAGTGCATTTTTAAAATTCATCTGGAATGCATGTACAGTACAGTTATTGGCATGTATTCCATTGGCCCTAATTCACACAGGTATGGTCAAGTAAAGTGCTTTCAACAAAAGTACAACCAGCTGCATTTTTTTTTTTTTTTAACTGGAATGCATCAATGTAAACACACCAGAACACACATAACAAACCATTGTCTTAAGATTTTTTTAAGTGTCAAAAAAGAGAGGAAAGAAAATGCACTGGAATGTATTAAAAAAACATGTATAACGCGCATGCAAAAATGCATCCGGAGCACTTAGTGTTTCTGTGTAACTGCAGCAGAGGCTATTCTTCTGAACTCCATCAGCTGTATGAACAGTTATGAATGGCCTATGTATGTTGTATATCACTGCACAATATATTAGCACTTTAGAATAAATAATATAGTACATTCTTAAAAAGTGTTATAATAAGGCAAATGCATATTTTAAATGCAAAAACAATCCTGTGATTGACACACTGAATAGTTGAAAAAAGTTGGTATTTTACTTGTGTTTTGGAGATGGGTTGGTCTTTTGCATACTTTAATGTAGGCCACAGTCACACACTGGAGTATGTGTCTTGGGTAATGATTAGGATTGTCACGGGCTGTATTGCACATCCCTCATTTGTAGAGATGTTTGGGTATATTGGGAATTACTGTCCCATGGCATTGAAAGTTCCACAGAACACAGATAAGAGTTTGAAATCAGTTTAAGCATTAACATTTAGCCAAACATATAAAATATTGTTATTTATATAAAAAAAAGCATCTCTATTACTTTGCAGATTTATACTTTCTGCCCCTCGTGTCAGCTTGTCCTACCCCTTCTTTCCCATCCAAATGTTTTGTGCACTACCAACTTTTATATAGCTGTCTTTTAATATAGGCAACTTGTATATTGCCATTGTTTATGTGACTTTCTTAATACTAAGCTAGATTTATTTTTTATGCATTTTTGTACTATGCTCTCTTTGTTTATGAACACTATACACACACAGCATATTCAAATTTGTCCCACAACAGCCTGCCTCCAACAACTCCCCCTATGCTCTTTAGACTTTTACGTTTTGAAGGTGGGGAAGGTGACAAATAATTAAAGTCATTCAGATTTGGGCTGTGTAGATGTTAAAGGGTAACGTGGCAGACCCAACCAAGACAGGGGCTTTTGAAGGGGACTAGGGGCATGCCTCCTGCTCATAATATGGCCCATGGCGAGAGCAGATTATTCTCCAAAGATGGACATCAACGTGATGAACGCTGAGAGCGAGGGTTGGATTAATTCTCTGAATAAGGACAATAAAGCTTCCCTTCTGGAGTGTTTGGAAAGCTGTAATAATTTTGTACAAGTTAATGATCAGAGGAAATATGGTGGCACTCCTAAAAACTGAGCCCCTCCACTTGGGACAGAAATATTCCTCAAGAAATCTATGAAGATAAATAATTCCACCTTTTTAGACTGCTGGAACATTGTATGAGTTGTCTCATAGACTGTTGTACACTTTTTCCGAGCAGTCTGAGGTGGGGTGGGATCACTGTTTGTTATGTGCTTATTGTTAAGAAGGTCTCTCCCAGTGTGTGCCTCCTAGGTGTGCATTCCCATTGTTAATTAAGTCACCTATTGTTTTTGTCAGTCTGATCATCATCTTTTGGAGAGGTGATTAATATTGTGACCAATGTACATTGTTTACGCTTATGCTTATGATAATGTGTAATGTAGTTTGTATCCAATGTTGTGGGCTTGGTGCCAAATGGTCTGGGTGGGCACTGAGTCACCTAGGTGGCTATTTGTTTATTTAGCTTAATGTTTATGTTGGCTGTTCCATAGCTATGTTAATTATTTTATTTTTATATTTTATATTTTAGCCGAATAATATAACATAATATAATATAATATAACATAAAATGATATATAATAAAATATAACAATTTTATATTATAGCCGAATTCTCTAACCGGAAGTGAGCTGGTTAATTTTAACCTTACTACTTTTGTAATCATGCGTGTTATATATAATTTCTTCATGTTTAATTTTATCTTTATGGTCCACTATTCATGTGTATGGCATAGTACTAGGTCTTAATCAATTACTCAGTGTGATTTTGGTAGTTTACGAGCTCTGTGTGGAGACTAAATTGCGGTGTATTGTATGCTGGATTATGTACACCTCACTTAGAGAATTCGGCTATAATATAAAATTGGCTTTATTATAGGTCTAATATTGTTTTTAGTTATTTTAAGATTTGAATAGCCCATATTGGGTTTCGGCTTCGGATATAGTTTAGGGCTGAGTATGTTTAATGATGGCGGAATCAGGATATCCGGTTCCGGATTGTCAGCCCTTACAATGAGTAGAAAGAAAAATAGCGGTCTACATACTTCTGGCTCCAACTATATAAATGAGCGTCATTAGTGTATGCTGATATCCCCTGAAGAAGCCACGTGACCGGAAGTGACGTCAGACGTGGAGTTAGAGTCCGCAGGAAAGCTGTACTCGGTTTTAAGGCTTGCAAATTTTCGTTTACATCTGAGTGCAATACAATTTTTTTTCAATAAATGATTTAATAGACATACTGCACTATATGAGCACTTCTTTTTGAGATATCGTGGAGCACCCTATGTGGATTCACCCGATCCAAAAAGACCATTTCCAACCCCTATCTGCAGAGTGGCCAAGAGGAGAGGTGAAAAAGGAGTACCATTTAATTATAAGGCGCATTCCCTTATATATTGAGGTGAGCAGCTAGTACACCCCGAGGGGGTCTAAAGACTAAAGAGCACCCCCTTTATCACTTGGTGAAAGGTGGAGGTTATACAGTGAAGATTTAAGAAGGATTTTTGCCTACAAAGGTTAATTGAAATGATTTGGACACTTTTTCTGGACACTTCAAGCACTTTCTTTTACTTATAAGCACCTTATGTATTTTCCTTGTTTTACATAGATTGAGGAAGCACTTGTCACTTTACTCACCTTCATTTGATATATTGTTAGTTTATTTATAGTTTGAAGATTTTTGAGGATATTAGCACGTGGGCACTTTATGTATATTGTATGAATATTGGAAGTACATACACTTTTATTGTTTGTATATTGATTATAGATCACTATTATATTATATATTACACATCACATATTTTTTGAGCCTCAATATCACTATCATATTGTTTTATTAATTTTAAAGTATTTATTCTCCCTGAAGCGCAATACCTCCCCCCTCCATTTACGTTTTAAAGGAAATAGATTAGCCAAGACATTATTTTTCTATGACAAGTTGTCAGTCTCCAGTGATGCAGCACAGGAATATTCCTAAAAGGCAGACTGATGCATAGTCATTTGCAATGTATGTGTTTAGTCATCCAAAAGCTATGAATACAGGTAGAGTTTTGTCCCTGATGTTTGCCCCTGTAGTATAGTAAGACATGTTGACAGACTGAAGCCCTTCACCAGTACTCAGCAATCACTGCCAACACTGAGGCCTACAGATGCATGCCCAAACAGTTTTGGCAATTATATCCTTCAAAAAGGCATCTCTTTTGTTCCACAGGTACTATAGATTAAAAAGTAATATATCCATGGATTCAAAATAGAGCCATAACTCTAGTTATTTAGATTTCACTCAATTTCATCTTATTATGTGCACATGCACTGTGCTCACTCATAGTAAAAAAAATCCTAGCACTGAGAGGTGTGCATTGCAATCATCTGTACCTCCCTCAAAGAAATAGTTTAGTAAAAAAAAATCACAATTGCAGCCAAGATATACAAGTGGCATAGCAGCAAGTACATTTAGTTGCACATATTTAACTGAAATTCTGGTTAAAAATAAAATATAAAGCAAACCTAATTTAATATATAACAGATGCAATTCTGAGGTATTGTAGTTCCCTACTTTCACCTCAAAGCGCCGCTGTTGACCAATAAGGAAAATATGTGAGGGATCCAAGGACATCTCTGTTAGTCAGACAGCCAACAATTGGAAATAGAAATACACACCATTTCTGTATGGAATGTGATTGCTGCAGGTCTCACAAAGAAGAAAGCTTATGGTTTGCTGATATCTTAACTGGATCATATATACATCTAGGAGTTTCACTCATATATAACCAGCAAAGAAAGATATCTGCCTTGAGAATGCACCAAGGACCTAAAGGAATCAAATGGCAAGTAGCATTTTTATTTTTGTGTCTGTGTCATTCAATCTCTGCTCAGATTCATTATTCCATTGTTGAAGAAATGAGAAAAGGTTCAGTTGTTGGAAATTTAGCAAAAGATCTTGGATTGAATGTAAAGGATCTCTCAGCAAGAAAACTACGTATTGTCTCTGATGTATCTGAAAAATATTTCCATATCAATCCAAAGAATGGAGACATATCTATTGCAGAGAGGATAGACAGGGAGACACTGTGTGGGGCTGCAGCTGATTGTGTCCTGACTTTTGATGCTGTGGCTGAGAATCCTTTAAATATTTTCAGTGTTAGGATTGAAATTCAAGATTTAAATGACAATCCACCAACATTTATGCAGGAAAGAACTGCATTACAAATGAGTGAGCATACTTTACCAGGGGCAAGATTTACTCTCAAAAGTGCAATAGATTTAGATATTGGCATCAATTCACTGAAAGGCTACAGGCTCAGTGCAAATCAGCATTTTGTTCTGGGAGAGCAGACAAGCACAGATGGTATTGCATTCCCGGAACTGGTTCTAGAAAAGTCTTTGGATCGGGAGGCCCAAAGCAGCTATGAATTTACTCTAACTGCTTTTGATGGTGGAATTCAAGCACAGACAGGCACTACTTTAATACAGATATCTGTTACTGATTTTAATGACAATGCCCCTATTTTTACCAAGAATATATACAAAGTGGAGGTTAAAGAAAGTGTGCCATTAAATTCAACAGTTTTGCATGTCTCTGCAAGTGATGCAGATAACGGAGTAAATGCACAAATTACATATTCATTTGATGCAATGTTGAATAATATTCGTCAGCCTTTTACTATCAATCCCAACAATGGAGAAATTAAAACAAAAGAAAATTTAGATTATGAAGTCACTAAACACTATGAGTTTACAGTGGAAGCCAAAGATGGAGGAGGCCTAGTATCTAATGCTAAAGTTTTGATAGAAATATTGGATGAAAATGATAATGTTCCTGTGATTTCCATAACCTCCTTATTGTCACCTGTTCCTGAGGACACTGCACCAGGAACAGTGGTATCACTGATTGCAGTCCGTGATAAGGACTCAGGACATAATGGAGAAGTACAGTGTCAAGTTCTAGGTGATGTACCCTTCCAGCTGATATCCTCAGCAAGCAACTTTTATAAAATTGTCACAAAAGGCTACCTTGACAGAGAAAAAACTTCCTCCTACAATATCACTATTCAAGCCTCCGACAAAGGTTTTCCTCCTCTGTCTTCTGTAAAGATGATCCAGTTGGACTTGTCAGATATCAACGACAATGCACCTGCCTTTGAGAAATTAGCATATACTGTATTTGTACCAGAAAACAATTTGCCAGGAGTTTCAATATTCAGTATTCAAGCAAAAGATATTGACAGTTTGGAAAATGCAAAAGTGACTTACTCTGTAGTAAGTAACAGTGATAGGAAGGATCCTGTGCCATTGCATGTATCTATTAATCAGATATCTGGGGTAATTTATGCACAAAAGTCATTTGATTATGAGCAACATAAAGAATTTATTGTACAGATTGTTGCAGAAGACAGTGGCTCTCCACCTCTGAACGCAAGCACATTTCTAAGGATTCTTGTTGTAGACCGGAATGATAATGTACCAACCATCTTATATCCACCAATAAACAGTGGTGGCCCTTTCTTTGAGATGGTTCCTTGGTCCTCTGAACAAGGTTCTTTAGTATCCAAAGTGGTTGCAGTGGATGCGGATTCTGGACACAATGCCTGGTTGACTTATTCTTTACAGTCTTCAGAGCCATCACTTTTCACTATTGGTCAACATACTGGGGAGATCAGAACATCACATGTTTTTCAAGAAAAAGATGCTTTAAAGCATAAAGTTGTTGTTATAGTAAAAGACAATGGCCTCCCACCTCTCTCTGCCTCTGCCACTCTAAACCTTGTGGTTGCTGATAGTTTTCAGAAGGTAATCCCTGATATGACCAATCAGTCAAGCAAACTGGACTCCAAGTCAAATTTACAAATCTATTTGGTTATAGGCTTGGCATTGATATCATTTTTGTTTATGTTGACTGTGATAATTGCCATCATCTCCAAATGCAGAGAGTCCAAATACTCCTCCAGATTTGGATCCGTGAGTACAAACCTGTATCCAACAGTTGATCCTAGATTTATATCTCAGTTTAAAAATGGAACCCTGCAGCTGCCTTACTCATATGATGTTTGTGTAACACTGGATTCAAGGAAAAATGACTTTGGTTTCCTTAGTCCTCAACCAAATGTTCCAGTGGATCATCTCATTGATGCTGATGATTCGGGGATTGGAAATGAAAGCTCAAAGGATTCCTTGCTTGCAGAAAACATTTCTTCTCAGGTATGTTTCAGGAAAAATCCGTTTAACTGTTATTAACAAAAGGGTTTAAATGTGCTTAATATACATTTTATGGGTCGAATAATAAGGACTTGTAACCAAAAGCTTTTAACCCCACTTGCCTTGAAAGTAAGCGTAAAAGTTTTGATCAATTTTTTTTTTTACATCTTTAAAAACTAATGTTTTAAAATATATTTTTATTATTTGCATACAGTCTTTGTTTAGGTTGAATAATAAGGACTTGTAACCAAAAGCTTTTAACCTCACTTACTTTGAAAGTAAGCATAAAAGTTTTGGGCAGTTTTTTTTTTACGTCTTTAAAAACGAATGTTTTAAAAAATATTTTTATTATTTGTATACAGCCTTTGTTTTACAAGTAACTATTACAGGCTGCATCCTTGAAATTTGTTGGAAAAGTATGTTATACTTTCAAAAAAGAAAGTTCACCAGTACCTTCGTGCTTTTAGTGTTAAGATCTAAAAGAAGGGCGATACACCTCGCATAGAGGACCACTTGCTGTCTGCAAGTGGTATATGTGAAAATGTATTACTTATATTATACATGGATTATTAAATTACCTATATGAAAATTATATTTTTTTTTAGTAAGCTAAATAATCATTTACATTACTTTCCTTCTGTCCTCCCTCTATATTTTTTTGTACTTAAATTGCTTTGTGTATATTAACAGAAAAAGTCTGTGATCTCTGAAGCATCAATAAAACGTGCCTGTGCAGATGCAAAGTGCATTTGCACTCTGCAAGAGCAGTTGCTCCAGAGCTTAGCAAATAAGGTAAAACTTCACTTTGCAAAGAATACCCAATCACATGCAAGGAAATGTTTTGCTTGCACACAATCTGATGATGGAAGTCATTAGAGCTTCTGATCATTTACTAAGCTCTGGAGTGGAGCAACTGCTCTTGCAGAGTGTAACTGCACTTTGCAAAATGCACAGTCTATTTGTAAATAGTAAATCAATCCCAAAGCTTCAGATAGTGGATAAATCTGACTGATGTACAGGATCACACTGTACAATTCAGAGCGCAGTATAACTCCGAAATTGTGTTTTTGTGGTAGCCTTTTCCCGCTTTAACCACTTAAGCCACGGAAGATTTTACCCCCATTCCGACCAGGGGGTTTTTTGCGATTCGGCACTGCGTGAATTTAACGGACAATTGCGCGGTTGTGCGACGCTGTACCTAAACGAATTTGACGCCCTTTTTATCCCACAAACAGAGCTTTCTTTTGGTGGTATTTGATCACCTGTGCGATTTTTTGATCATGCGCTATAAACAAAAAAAGAGCGTCAATTTTGCAAAAATAACATTATTTTTCACATTTTTTTATATGAAATTCCCCCCCAAAAAAATGTAAAAATCTAAATTTTTTAACATTTTCGGCCAATTTGTTTTATGCTACATATGTTTGGTAAAAAAAATCGCAAAAAGCGTATTTTGATTGGTTTGCGCAAAAGTTATCGCGTTTACTAACAAAGGGAAAGATTTTTGTCATTTTTGTTGTTTTTTTAACGCATAATGGCGGCGATCTGCGATTTTTTTTGCGGTACTGCGACATTGCGGCGGACAGATCGGACCCTTGACTGACATTTTTGACACTTTTGGGGTTACCAGTGACATTTCTACAGTAATCAGTGCTATACATATGCACTGTTACTGTAAAATTACACTGGCAGTGAAGGGGTTAACTTTTTTGAGAGGGAGGGGTTATGTGTGTCCCTAGGGGCATGATTCTAACTGTAATTGGCTGTGGCTTGAGCTGTAGAAACAGTGATCAATGGTCCTACATAGTAGAACCGTATGATCACTATTTCTACACAGGGGAGAATGACAGGCGGCTTGTTTACATCAGCCGCCTGCCTCTCTCCCTCTCCACCGACGATCTCCGAGTGACCGGCGGACATCGGGTCCGCCGGTCACATGCGTGGGGGGGGGTCCGTGACCGCGCGGGAGCGGGAGTGCGCCTCCAGCAGCGCACGCTCGCTCCCTAGACCCTTACAGACTAGCGACGTAGTACTATGTCGCTCTGCCTATGAGGGGCTGACCGCCGCAGTAAATAGTCGTGCGGCAGTCGGCAAGCGGTTAATTAACATTCAAAATTAAAATAAATATCAGTACATTTGTCAGGCTCAGATTTATTTAAAGGGACATGGCTATAGGTGCCACTTTCTTGCCTTTCCCACCTCTGTCACTCTTCCATTAGCCTATATCCATTGCAAGATGTTCCCAGTTTCAGTGAATGTGATGATGCAAAAAGAAGCTTCAGAGAAAGGGATGGAAATCAATCACTTAGAGCAATGAAAGTACTTTTGACATGGCAGCATACCTTCAATGACAACTGTTTTCAAAGTTTCTCACCTAGGTTAGATCATGGTAGCCCTTTTTTGATGTAGCTTCTTTTTTTAATATGGTTGTACTTTTAACTTGACTTTGTTGGATTTTTATAACGCTGTGGTAGCACTTTAGCACTTTTAACATGTATATGGTAATTATATTAGAACTCTGGTAACATAGCAGGGTCCATTTGCTCCGACTCTGTATACTTCAAAGGTAACACTCAAGTCTTCCTTCCCTCAAACCTTTTTATGGCCTCACACAGTGCACTAAAGCAAATATGAATGCAACTCCTCTACACATTAGAACTTTAGGAGACCTTATAATTATATAGCTACTTTAGTCTATCGTGCATGAAATGCATTTGAATTTTGTGATTCCTGTAACTGTTTCAACGTTACGACCCTGGCTTTGTAAAGTGACATTACTTTGGAAATATGGCTTCATTTTTTTATCTTTTTCATGTATTCTGCCTGCACTGGTAGCATGGCTTTGACTCGAGTGACATGACTTTTTTCTCCAGTGGTACATACAAAGGCATATATACTAGTACAATATTATATACAGCAGTGTTTCTCAACCAGGGTTCCTCCAGAGGTTGCTAGGGGTTCCTTGAGCAATGGGCAGTTTCTGCCTCTCAAATAAGTTTCCCCTGACACCATTGATCTTTTTAGCTATCTGTAAGGAAGGTAATTCTTCCCAGTGTCCACAAATGTAAGGACCATTCATCCCACTGACCTTCACACTGATGTATCATAGATTGTAAATATAGCCATTTTTAGCAGGGGTTCCCTGAGACCTGAAAATTATTTCAAGGGTTCCTCTGTGTTGAAAAGGTTGAGAAAGGCTGATATACAGTATATAAATGTCAGAGAATCTTGGTTTTATGAATTACATTTTGTCTCATTTCTTTTGTCAGATGTGACATTTGGTCATCTACATATTCAAAAATCTCACTTGGCTGGTTAGTGTCAGTCTGTTTATGACAGAGCCTTAATGTGTATGCAAGTACAGGTATGTTTGTGTGTGTGGGTGTGATAAACAACACTTAAATGTGCAAAAAATAAAAGCTTAATTTTTCAAACGTTAAAGTAGCTTATTTTTTTACTATTGATTAAATGGCACTACTCCTACTCTTGTAGCATGGTACCATCAGGTAAAGGGGAATCACAGCAGCACCTATATAATATCACTGTTTTCACCCCAGTATGACAATATAATTCTAGATCTTTTTGTAATAAGATATAATTACTCTGTATGAGTTGAAATTTCTGTGGTTCCAGCTTTAATGGCACAATATTACATTGTTAATTGGTTTACAGATGTCAGTGCAGTATTGCAGCAAATGAGTCCTACTTTAGTTTATGCTACAAGTCACAGATCCTGTTTTATTGTTCAGATTCCTCTACAACTGTAATCTGGTTGTTATGAATAACACTCTGATACCACACAGACCAATGGCAGTGTGTCTTCTTCTGAAGCATATGTGTGATATTATAACTATGGGAGATGGAGTTGCAGATATATAAAGCTTAAAGAGTAGCTCAACTTTTCCCCTCTAGGTGATCAATGTATGTTGCAGTGATTTTAACAAAGATTGCATACTAATTTCTTTCTCTGAAAAAATAGCCACTTGGTTCACCCTTTCTTGTGCAGACTTTTTCTGAATGGGAGTGACTAGTTTATACTAATCATCTGTGTATTCTTAGTGGTCTAATGAGAAAAGCTACAGTATCTTAATCTCGTTAGAAGTATGTAACTTTTGGGGAATATCTCACCAAAACTGAAATTCTTATGGCAGAGGTGCCTATAAGTTAACATGTACTGTAGCTTAATGAAAACTTCTGGGAAAATAAGTGAGCAAATCACACAAGTAGGAAATTACATTTCTAAGTTAGATAGTTCTGTACACCAGTGGTCTACAGAATGCCTCTAGGTTGCCAATTTTACATTACAGCAGGTAACAATTGAAATGCAAATGTCATTCTTAATAATATTAAACTATAACATGTTAACATTTTAAATGATTACATTTTAAATTGTAAAGCAACTCTGTTACAGAAATGTAAATTTAAGTAAATACTTACCTTTCTCACTTTACACTTCCAACACCACCAAACACCACTCCAGTGATACTAATCCCATGTTCTCACTGGTGCAATCAATGTTTCCTTCTGTTGACTCCTGCACCACTGCTGTGTCCTATAGTTACTTGAGGTTTGCAGGAGGAACCACTATGTGCAATGAGAGCACAGAAGACTGACACTCCTGGAAGTGTTGGTCTCAGAAGAAACTTCAGAAGGTGATTCTTCAGAAGGTGATTAAAGTGTTGTTGGATGGTGTGTGCAGCAGAGCAGGAGAGGTATTTAAAGCGGAGTTCCACCCTCAAATTAAACTTACCTCCATCTTCATGCCCGGGGTCACCTGAAAAACAAATGGATAATCGCAATTTTTTTTTTTTACTTGGGTTAGAAGAAAATATACTTACCTTACTTCCTCTTCCTCCCCTCGGCGGCCACGGCGATTCGTCACTTCCTGGCTTGCAATGATTCCTGGGAGCTGAACGTCATCACTCCCAGGAATCAATGTGCCTGCACCGGCCCCAACGTCAGTTCCGGTTCAGGCGCCGTCATACCTTGCTAAACAGCTTCTGGGCATGCCTAGAAGCTGTGCAGGGATGACGCTGAGGCACCGGAAGTGACGGCGGGGCCGGCGCAGTGCATCGTGGGACCGAAGAAGACGGAAGAGGATGCAGAAGAGGTTTGCGCTGGCTTCAAGCTGCCCACACCTGAGATGGCAGCGCTGGACAAGACATTTTCAAGGTAAGTATTTCTTCTAAAAGGTAAGTGCAACCCGGGACAGATCAGAGGCTAGCCATTGTGGAATGTACTAGCCCTGACTGTCCCGGGGATATTTTTATTAAAAAAAGTATTCCCAGGGTGGAACTCCGCTTTAACCATTTTCTTTACATAGACATCTCCACATTAAATGTACATTTTTTGAGTCAATGAATGAATTCTGAACTGCATATGCAAAAACAACTGTCATGTTTTTACTAAGCTGAAAAGCCATGTGCTTTTAGTTCATTTAGGCATACTAATATCCAAACTGTCACTTTTCTGAAAGAATACATAAGCTGTTAAGTATGTCATTTTCCAGGGATATAATTCTACCACCTGGAACTTTTCCTGGCTACTTGCTAACATCTGCTAAATTATGTGGATAATGGGCATAATTAAGTAATTTAATTTCCTAAAGTTGGACATAAATATTTTCCTTTACAACAAAAATGCAGGTCACCTTGACCCTTCTTGTTTTATGAAAAAAAAAATGATAAAAATGCAGTACACGACCTATACAGGAAGATAAATGTTTTTCAAAGGCGGCAAATCGATGCAATTGATAAGATAGGTTTGAGGAAAGAAAATCAGTAGTATTTTGCCTATAACTTATCCTTGCCTAAAATGGTTCCTATTGTGAAATATATTTTGAAATAGGCAGTTCACTATAACAGATTCAGTCATTTGGGCATTCAGTCTTGATCAGGTTTTCAGATGGATCCAGAATGTCTATGAAAGGGCAAAAGTAAACAGGCATACGTCCATTTAAATTTGTTTGCATCCAAGTCTGTTATGTCTGCAGAAAAAATTGATTAAGGTTTTTCTTCCTTTATACACATATTTTTGTTTATATTTTTGTCCACCTTATGACTTTTTTCCTCATCAACTAAAAAAACAGACATGTAAAAACAGATGCATACTGATATAAACTAAACATAATTGAACTGAAGATGGATATATACTGTAAACTGATGCAAAAGGATTCAATTATCACGTGTTTTTTTAAATCAGTTTTCATGACGTAACTAAAGGACCCTAAATGTTAAACTGTATAAATGAAAATAACTCTAAAATGTTGTAGTATCCCACTTCCACCTCAGAGCGCCGCTGTTGAACCAATAAGGGAAGGATGTGAGAGATGTATGCTTCTATGAGAAAGGCAGTACAAATGCAAGAGCAGATATAGAGCATTTCTGCATGAGATGGGAGTGCTTCAGGTCTAACAAAGAAGAAGATATTCTGGAATTTGTATTCAATTAAGGATTATTCATTATACAAAGGATTCCTCTTATATAATCCCAACAGCAGAAGAAAAATCTGTCTTGAAAATGCATCAACCACAGTCACCCCTGGAAATCAGATGGCAAGTAGTGATTTCATTATTTTCCTGGTTGTGTCATTCAGTCTCTGCTCAGATTCATTATTCCATTGTAGAAGAAATGAGGAAAGGTTCAGTTGTTGGTGATTTAGTGAAAGATCTTGGAATGAATGTGAAGGATATCACAGCAAGAAAACTCTGTATTGTGTCTGATGTTTCTGAAAAATATTTCAGTATCAATCTGGAGAATGGAGGCCTTTTTATTGCAGAGAGGATAGACAGGGAGACACTGTGTGGGGCTGCAGCTGATTGTGTCCTGACCTTTGATGCTGTGGCTGAGAATCCTTTAAATGTGTTTAGTGTTAGGATTGAAATACAAGATATTAATGACAATCCACCAAGATTTCTCTATGAAACAATTAGATTAGAAATAAGTGAATCTGCTTTACCAGGAGCAAAGTTTGTTTTGCAGAAAGCTGAGGATTTGGATATAGGAATTAATACACTGAGAAGCTACAAGCTGAGTCCAAATGAGCACTTTGCTTTAGGAGAAAGGATCAGCTCTGATGGCAGCATATTTCCTGAGCTAGTTCTAGAAAAGCCTCTAGACCGAGAGACACAGAATTACTATGAACTAATTTTATCAGCTTCTGATGGAGGAAATCCTGTAAAAACAGGGAGCATACTGATTAAGATTGCCATCATTGACATAAATGATAATATACCTATATTTACCCAAGAAGTATATAAAATAAGCATAAAGGAAAATATACCTTTGAATTCTACAGTTCTGCAGGTCAGGGCAACTGATCAGGATGAAGGTGTAAATGCACAGGTTACATATTCATTCAGTACCCTGGCAAATAGCATTCTCCAGATGTTTACAATTAATCACAAGAATGGAGACATTAGGACAAAGGGACATTTAGATTATGAAATGAAAAAACACTATGAAATATCTGTACAAGCCATGGATGGAGGGGGCCTGGCTGCCCATGCCAAAGTTTTAATAGAGATATTGGATGAGAATGACAATGTTCCTGAGATAACCCTCACCTCCCTGTCTTCTCCTATTTCTGAAGACACATCCCCTGGAACTGTGGTGGCACTCATTGCAGTTCGTGATAAAGACTCAGGAGAAAATGGAGATGTTCAGTGTCAAATAATTGGGGATATTCCATTTCAATTAGTTTCATCAACCAGTAACTTTTATAAAATTGTTACAAAAGATTCTCTGGACAGAGAAAAAATGTCATCATATAACATCACCATTCAAGCATCTGACAAGGGTTTCCCTGTTTTGTCTTCTGTGAAAGTTGTATTTTTGGACTTGGCGGATGTTAATGACAATGCACCTATTTTTGAGAAGTTGACTTACACTGCATTTGTACCAGAAAATAATTTACCAGGAGCTTCCATATTCCATGTTCAAGCGAAAGATATTGACAGTGAAGAAAATGCCAAACTGACTTACTTTATAGTAAGTAACAGTAATGACAAAGATCTCATATCCTTGCATGTGTCCATAAATCCAGTGACCGGAGTCATTTATGCGCAAAAGTCATTCGATTATGAGCAACACAGGGAATTCAACATTCAGATTATTGCCAAAGACAATGGATTTCCATCGCTGAATAGCAGCACAACTCTAAAAGTTCATGTGGTAGACCAGAATGATAACCCACCAGTCATCCTATACCCACCAAGAGACAGTGATGGCCCCGTCTTTGAGATGGTGCCTTGGTCATCCGAACAAGGTTCCTTGGTATCTAAAGTGGTCGCAGTGGATGCGGATTCTGGACACAATGCCTGGTTGTCTTATTTTTTGCAAGCTTCTGAGCCATCACTTTTTACTATTGATCAGTACACTGGAGAGATCAAAACATCAAATGTTTTTCACGACAGAGATTCTTTAAAACATAAAGTTGTGGTCATAGTAAAAGACAATGGCTACCCACCCCTGTCTGCTTCTGTGACTTTAAACCTGGTGATTGCTGATAGTTTTCAGCAAGTTATTCCCGAAATGAACAAACAGCCAAGCAAACTGGACTCTCAGTCGAACTTACAAATGTACCTAGTGATTGCCTTGTCATTGATTACTTTTCTATTTGTATTGACTGTGATAGTCGCTGTGGTCTCCAAATGCAGAGAGTCCAAATCGTTGCCTTCCTTTGGCCCTGTGAATACACACTTATATCATACTGTAGATCCCAGATTTATTTCCCAGTTTAACAATGGAACATTACAGCTGCCCTACACATACAATGTTTGTCCAACTCTGGATTCAATGGACAAGGAATTTGCTTTCCTAAAATCTCAGCAGTGTGTTCCGGTTGTTCCTGTAGACAAACTCATTGATGCTGATGATTCAGGAATTGATAATGAAAACATAAGAGACCCTATAGCTGATGGCAGTCTTATTTTGCAGGTATGTTGAAGCTGTGATATTTAATAAGTCTGCATTCTTTAAAACATTGTTGCAGATATGTTTGTTATAAAATCTGTATTGACCCTACAGTGTTGACAAATCAGAAGAGGTCTATAATAATGGTATATTTTATTTGAATTATTTTGTAAATTGAATAGTTACAGGATTTTTTTTTCTCATGATAATACCACAGTTACTAGACCATTATATAACCAATACTCTTAGTGCATCCCATATCTTCTCCAGGTTTCTAGAAATGTACGGTAGACAAGACTTCCTGGTGATTTCCTGTAAATGACCATAGGCTACAATTTAATCACATTCTTCAGAAAAATACATAAGCATAAAGCAAGCAAGTCTCCATATGGCCGAACATACATGACATCCCTGAGGTGTGTGTGGAGCAACTTCATCCTTGACTCTGGCCAGACCACGTCTCAAACACATTTTGCTCCACTCATCAGAGCTAAGTAATGACTAAGCTCCGAGGGGTGGAGCAAAATGTGTTGGGGGTGTGGTCTGGCTGGAGTCCAGGCTGAGGTTGCCACACACACACCTCAGGGATGTCATGGGTATGCAGCCATAGGGAGACTTTCTCTTCACTCTGAGTCATTGCAGGAGCCTGGACGAGCTCCCTACCAAACTAGCACTCCCAGCGGTGGATGCCATAGGGCTTGAACCCCCTCCAGTCAAGCCTAAGCAGCACTCAAAGCAGGTCTTGGGTCATAAAGGAAAGCACTTTTCTTTATGGGTGGTTCAAGTTATAGTAGCATATAACTAGTGATTGACAGTATTTACAAAATAAACTATATTATGTATACTGAACTACTTACCTTTTTAACAACATTTAGAATAAAAT
The DNA here is from genome assembly GCF_965119305.1 of Pelophylax lessonae. Taxonomy (NCBI): domain Eukaryota; kingdom Metazoa; phylum Chordata; class Amphibia; order Anura; family Ranidae; genus Pelophylax; species Pelophylax lessonae. The sequence goes on from NC_138771.1 coordinate 428,571,627, forward strand.
GATGTTTAAA